>NC_091142.1:7348339-7948339 GCF_041381155.1 Argopecten irradians | reverse complement strand
GTCGATCTGTTGCCATATTTAGACCTATGGTGGCTTTTAATCCTTTATCATATCAATGTTCACAATTGTAAATAAATTGATAAATTAATTTCATTGGACGATAAATTGAAAGCAAATGGGGTTTTATTTTAAAGAAAACGAAAAAAAAAAATGTTCTCGATGTTTTTATTCTATGATTTCCGTATCCTTGACAATCTCCATTTAATTGTAGATTTTGCAATTGTTTTCACTAACCACTTAGCAAACTCGTTTTTTTTCGAAAATGACATTTATTTATTTGTGATGATGAGTGTAAACAACTAGTATTAATGAATTTTGTCTTTTAATAAGTAAAATGCTAAACATTGTATTGAAAGACGATAAAAAACGAGATTACACAAACATCTGTTCTTATCTATTTTGAATAAACTACTTATCATCTTATCAAAAGGTATTGCGTAAAATATATATGGACTACAAAAGGACATGGAAAAATTATGGAAATACGTAAATTATTTGTTGAAATGAAAATGAAACAGAAACAGTCCCACATTGAGAAATCAAATCTACACTTCAGTGTTTCCGTTTGTTTGCAAATCCCCAGTCCTTTTATAGACCCAAGTCATCAGAGGCCACAGAGCATGAGACGGAGTACGGTGGCATGAGACGGAGTACTGTGGGCATTACCTTAAATGTCAGTATGCAATGGAACACACACAGCCTCTGGCTAGACTTATGTCAGCTTAGTTGACAGATCGGTCTATACTTCCGTGTTCTCAGACCACGAGAATACTGTGACATCAACAAAGAGAACGCCATGACTACTATCAAGTGCTTTCCGACATATCTTATGAAGGGTAAACATATTTTAAAATATGTCATCCTGGCTTTTGTTCAAAGTTTATCTTACTTGTAATGAAATTTTAAGTTAAAAGGAAGAATTATCTGTTGGTTTTCAGTAGTCATGTGACATTTTGGTTAAGATTCTGTGTGTAAAACCATAGATTTTACCAGACAAAGAGTACATATACGAAAATAGCATTGTATTATTGCAGCTCAGTATTCTTCCATATGTAAATTCCAGCTTTGATTAATAAACCAACGCAAAATTATTGTTGGGAAACGTCCAACTATCATCACTACACATAGTGAAAGAACAATATGACGAATATATATACTTATGTCACCTGATTGCGATAGGCTATATACCTGGCGCTGACTATGGAGTCTATTTATAGAATGAATTGCGTAGTTATTTTCAAAGTTATATTTAGATCGCTGTGTATTGTCCGCTTACAGTGTTTGCTGTTACGGTATATAGTTTTATTCTATGTTCTGTTACGATAAAGATTTGCTTCGTTGTTGGCTGTGTAATATTGTCTGAACCTTATTATCAATTCTATTGCTTGCAATTACTTGACTATTGGCTACCTTCAAAGTTAATTATATGTAGTCTTCTTATATTGCCCAAATTATAAAACGACTTAGATACATTTGATTATTGCGTTTAAAAAACAACTTAAAAATAAAACATAATTAGAAAACCCAGAAGATCGTAAGCATTAAAATTAATTGAAAAACATATCATTGATTCAAACAGGTTCAAGAACTGTCAAAGAATCACAGTAATCATATGCGAAGAGCGAAGTATTATCATTTATTACGTCGGGCATGAGTGTTTAGAGACCCCAGAACCAAGTGATTTACATAGATGGTAATGTTACATGTAACGTCGGTAAATTTTACGGAAACGCTTCGCGTTTACGCAATTTACCTCGTGCTCCATTGGGTTTATCATCTCATAAACTAAACAAAGTAAGAGGTTAATCCTTATTTAAAATGATTCTTTCAAGTCTGTTTTGGGAGATAAATAAGTGTAGACAAATAAGTGTACTAGTAATTTTTTGATCAAAGCTTGGCCATTTTTGGTAAGGAATCCAATACAAGATGGCAGCTCCCAAGTAGAAATTCAGCAAAATGGCAAATCTTAAAATTTAAAAGTGCATATGATGACCTACTTTGTAATCAGTAACAATTTGATACTATCAAAAGATCAGACTTGCAATCTCCATTTAGCCTGGTCAGCGGCAAACGCTAACATTACCGGCTATGTAAATTACTTGGTTCTGGGGTCTCTAAACACTCATACCCGACGTAATAAATGATGCTACTTCGCTCTTCGCATATGAGTACTGTGTCCTTTGCGTTTACGCAATTTACCTCGAGCTCCATTGGGTTTATCATCTCATAAACTAAACAAAGTAGGGGGTTAATCCTTATATTTACTGTATATTCTTTTAACAATAAAATTACTCAGAACATCAGATACAAACATTTACCGTGTGCTATTCGCCGTCAAAATTATACTGCCGTCATGTTTCGCCTTGCACAACGGCCATTCAAAAAAGCGCGCCGTTGACTGACAGCTTCATCCGCCCTTTTTACTATGACGTCACAGAAAATGGTTCTTATATTTCAGTTATTTTATTCATGTCAAATAGCAATAACAGATTAATAAAATGAACTTGTTTAATTGTATGCCTCCAATTGTCTCGTATATGTGTTATTTGTTAACATTGACACGTGATGTCAAAGAAAGTCCGCCAATGTTTCAGGTATTCATACGCACCGAATCGGGTCACGTTCTGCACTCAAGTTATTGGGAAATAAACATATTTGCTCCAACTTAGTTTATCGATACAGAAACAGTGGCAATTGTAAATATAATGTCTTTATACATTTTGCATCTATATGTACACGTATTGCACAACAAACATATTAAAACGTTTGAAACAACGTTTTGATCCCACCTATGTACTCACCCGACAGGTTCCGAAACATTCACCTCTCTATTGCCCAAGAAGATATTTCCAGAAATCTGTTTTTAGTTTGGTTCCGCGCTCCCTTTAAAGCTATTCCGCTAGTCAATATTGCTACTAAAGATATTTACTTACTTAGAAATACTTCTTTTGACGCAAACATAGTTTTGGTGCAACTGCGATATTGAACAGGTAAGCGCAATGGAAAATTCGCACTATCACCACTAAGGCTGTATAACAGAAAATAAAATGATATTTTAGCACAATATTTCTCGTGCGAAAAGCGCTAAATTAGTGCAATGGTAACTTCGTGCAGTCACTACAAGGGCGGCATTTTAATATACAGAAAATAACATTAGCACAGCCATATTTTAGCACAACATTTCTCATGCAAAAAAACGCTATATAATATTACCGCTTAATACTTATTAGTTTCATCGGGTGAAAGAAAAGCATGAAAAACTTTTGGGAGAATCCGAGAAGATAGTGACATCAATGCTTCTATTTATTTTTTTCAGACTAGTTAATAAAATATAATAGTAAAAACGTACGGTTTCATTGATTTTTTAAGGGATATTTTTTCAATAAGCAACGTCTCAATTGTGACATCATGATAACGTCGGACTTTGACGAAAACTAATCCGCCAATCAGAAGTATGAAAATAGAGAACATTGAATTATCAAAAACCCAACCAAGACTAAGGGTAATAATTAAGTAAGGATTTTGTACAAAGTGTCAAATGCTGTCTTTATAAGTTTTTGTCTGAAGGTGTAAATCATTTATAAAAAAACATGTCGCACACAATAATTCATCGAAAAATCTAGAAAATTCCTCTTTGAACAGAAGATTTAATAGGAAAGTGTTGGAGCCTGCTGGTTGGAGTTAGTATTTGTTGGGCAATAAACTGTAAACTTTCTTATTTTAGGGATAGTTTTATTTTAGTGCTTTTTGTGTTTGAAACACTAATAGGACTAATTCACGTACTACGTGATACCCGATAACGTTTTTTCGGGACTAGTATCTCTAGTGGTGATGGAACGTAACTATTTTTAATCCCGCTAAAATGACATAAGCGGGATATTACCTTTTTACGTCATTCCATCACTAATAGAAACAATAGTCCCGCACAAACGTTATCTGGTATCACGTGGTACGTGAATTATTCCAATTCATATATTGCAATTTTTCGCATTTGCGCTAAACTTTTGACTGCGCTTGATGTTTACAGTATACAGATGTAAATTTAACAAAGAAAAAATCATCCTTTAGTCCCCAATGTCATGTGACAATTTTAGATGTTTTTTTATCTTAAAATCTCCTTTTGTCCGTATTAGTTATCTTTACAATTAGTGGTACATTTTGGTAAACTGTTTTGCTCATAAGTTTTGGTGCGGAATTCAATACACGATGACAGCCCCCATGTAAAGAGCGCGCGATAATAGATCTTTAACTTTTAAATCTCTATGCATGTCAGTTGACCTTCAAAATTAGGGCTAAAGGACCAGCCTTGAAAATTTCATTTAAAGATGCTCCACCGCTGACAAATGACATTTTTTTCTCTATCAAAAACAGGAGCAGACGATTTCGTATTTTTCTTTAGTCACAAAAAGTTATTACTTAACACAATTACCATCATTTACACGTTTGTACTTCTGATTTTACTTCAAGATAATAATATTTAAAATAATTAATTGCATCCCGAAAAAAATTCCCTGACACTATTTCCTATATGGAATGAAGTATTGTTTGCACATGCACCAAAAGCAAAAGAAATTCTTTATTTTTTTCGGTATTAATTTGACATATTCATACATGATAAGTCACCAATCATTTTTAGAATGGTGAGAACCGTTTGTGCACTGTCTGGCATCTTTAACCTTAACAGCAGCATTTAACACTGTCGTCGTTTGGGAATCATTTGATTTTGTGCGGTTTTCGTATGTCAACTCGTTTATATGAGTTTGATCTTAAATAATGAGCAGTTTGAAATATGTCTTTCTTGCACCTTGAAGAATGGCAAATTGTTTGCTTCATGGTTGCTAAATAATCAGTGCAGCAATAGTTTTAACTATACCAAATTCACTTTTGCTATAAATCTTGTGAAAGTTAAAGTTCGTTTGTAATTAAAATTTTAAGCAAGTAATAATGAAAAATAAAAAAAAATATTGCCATTGGACAAAAAAAACAACAAAAAAACAAGCATAGAGCCCACAATTTTGGCAAAGATCAACTTTGTTCTTTAAGTCTGCAATATATCATAAAAGTAAGTCATGAGAACGTCAAATTGGTCAAAAGATGTAGTATTTGGATCTCTGGGCTTATTTAAATGTCAAATAGATTCGATTCAGAATAGTGAAAAAAATAGCCATTGGCAAAGTTTGACTTTTCAGCGTTTCTTGTTCTTTACCATCTTTAATAGGTTTGATGATATTTCTCTTCAAAAATATTTTGCTCTTTATTAAATTTATTGGATCTTTTGTGAAAGGCGTTTTGTTTAAAGCTTACATGAGACGATACGTAATAATCTTAAAACAATTCCATCTTCCTTTAAGTCTGTGATAGTTTTAATTTTGAAAATCTTTCGATGTATTTTTTTTCACAAAAACACGGAGAATATTTTTGTCGCACCTGCATTTGGGACTATAACTTTAAGGATACTATGAAAGTATGATTTTTTTCTTTTCTTCACCACACTGTAGTAGAAGACAAATAAAATGAGAACAACATCTTGACGCCAATAAATAGTTGATGATTATAAAAACAAAGTATTTGGACTTTTTTTCATTGCAATTAGGAAAAATCAACAAAAGGATACATAATCTGTTTTTGCCAGAAATGTACAATTTATAAAGCTTATTTTTGATGGTTTGTTGTTAAAATAAAATATTCACCCCTCAAATCAAAATAATTTGATGATAATACTGTTTCCAGCAATCGTTCATAGTAAAGAAAGAAAAGACACAAAATTAAGGTAATTGCCATTGTGTTTATTTTTCTTTGGGATACAGTACCTGCCCATACAAAATAAAAGAGTGTCAATAACTGTCCATACAAGAGAATGAGTCTATATATTTACTTTTTAGATTATTCTGCAGTTTTTCTGATTCCCCTGGGACTAAAAAAATCTTCAAATAATCCATTAACTTTAGCCTGTATCGCTCGTGCTTACTGTACAATGGCTACAATTTGAATGACCCAATATAAATGATACATCATTACCAGATATGTATTTGATTTTTTTTTGAAAAGGATGGAAATGATTTATAATTAATCTTCCATGAACATGTACAATGCTATCATTTCAAATGAAGCAATATTAACATCACACCAATGTCAGTTGAGTATTTGAAATAATTTGCTATTTGGATTTTATGAAAATGATGTGAAATTAATCTTCATTTTTATTTTCCTCTTTTTTGGCCAAATGAACATTAAATTAAGATCAGATATTTTATGCAGTAGATATATTTAGGTGAAACAGTGTCAGTCGTCTACAACACTCTATGCCATAGTCCATTATCTGTCATGTAATCTCTTGCTTTTATTTTTTCGAATTATTCTGATAAGAGTTTAAAAAATGAATTGAGTGTCTTTCAATCGTCATATCCTCGACAAAAATAAATAACTGACGACGAGGATGGGATTCGAACCCACGCGGGGAGACCCCAATGGATTAGCAGTCCATCGCCTTAACCACTCGGCCACCTCGTCAGATATTAGCAATTGTAAAGATAACGTTTGTCTGCAGAGCGAGGTTATGAAATGCATTGTGTTGGCTCTAGGAAATGTTTTCCTTGAAAATATATTTTTAAAGCAATCTAAGATAATGAGGTAGGGAATGCCAAAAATGATTTGTTAATTATTAGCAATAAGAAAAAAAAGAAGAAACAACCAATAGAGTAATGTTATAACTATATGAGGCCAAGGATAAATAATAAAATATGTGTACTTTTTATTTTGTACCAGGAATAATAATGGAACCACGTGTACAATAAGAGATAGCGTCTTCTACTTCATCAACAACACCTGCCATATAAATATGAAAATTGTTCTCAAATGCTATCATTCTGAATCATTTATGAGAGGCAGCATAATATCTGATTTTCCACTATTCAAATTGGCAAATATGAGGTCACGTGGTTGTTGATATTCAGCATATTAACAGAAAAACTGAGTCAATTTAATCATTAATCAATTTTTATCACATCTATGGTCTACATAAATGCCAGAGCTTTGCAGTTAATCTTCATAATGCGCACTAACGCACTAGAACGATTCCAGCATAATAATATCACTGTCAATGCTAAGCAACTACCTATTGTCGACTTCCCCTAACTTCGTGATGAAGAGGCAGAAGGCTAAATTTGAATCAACTTGAATGTTCAATGTGAACGCCCTTTTCAATGATCATTGTGTCTATATTGTAATTATGAATCAACGACAAACACAGTCAAACCTGCCTTAGTAACCACGTCTATAGAAAAACCACTTTTTTAATTGGACACAATTGGACCTGTATATAAAGACCACTTGGCTATGCAGACCATTTGCCCTGGTCTCTTTGGGAGTCATTATAGACAGGTTTGACTGTATAGATGAAAAATAAATTGCTAATGTGGGCTAATGAAAAGGTACAAGAAAAATGCAACACATGTACACTGCTCCTTAGATACTGTCAGATATACAAAATCTAGGTCGAAATTAACAACACAAATATTACACATTTACGTTTTTAAAACTACGAATGGAAATTAGCAGCACTATACACTTTGATAATAACCTGTTCAAAACCAACAGGAATCGTTATATAAATCTAGGACATGTAAAAACCAGGACGTAAACATGGCATATTCGATAGTTTGTTTACATAAATTAGATACGTGGTTTATTGAATACATCAAGTGCAAATCAGGAAAAAGACTTACTTCAAACACACGCGACTATACGGCTATTGAAATGTTTGTTTAGAATTTAAATGGAGTTACAACACCAGGAAGCGTGTGTTAAGACAAACGAGAACACACTCTAGTTGTAAGATAAAACCAGGAAGTTAAGCTGTGTAAGAGGGGGTTGTGTTAAATTGTCGATCTCATGTTTAAGGCCTACGTGGCAGCGGATTACAGTGTAAAGAACACACTAGATCGATATTTGTTGATATGTACTGCTTCAAAACGAGGCGCTCTATCTGTTCATAATTTTGAACACGTATGCATGTAAGGATAAGATGATTATTTTGTTGATAAAAACACTTTTTATTATTATTTTCCTGGTTGTTTTTTACACTTTCAGATCCAACATATTATAGAAACTATGTTTTAACATATTTAAAACGTACCAAGGACAGACAGTAAATGAGATAGGAGATGTTTGTATCAAATAGAGTATCCACCAGACAATGGGATATACAACGTTAAGTTTCCCTGGATCAAAGCGTTCTAGATTAAGCACAATAACATCACAATTACACTTTTTTGTTTATCTGATTGACGATGCCAAATCCCACATGTCAAAACTTAAAAAAAAAACATTACACGATGCTATTATTTTTTTAAATCCATCGATTGCATGGAGAGATCTGTTACATGCAAAACAAATTGTGAGTGATATCAAGGGTCAATATCATAAGACTTTTTCATGTGTTTATATGAAAGATATGAATATTATACCCCAGGGTCAAAATGTTGTAAAACCAGAGGCTTGCCGAGGGATTTGCAATATTTTGTTATCTTGAGTGTTGAATATCCCTATCCTTTATATACAAATAAATTAGGAAAGAGGTTTTTTTCATGCATCCAAGTTTTTTTTATTTTAATGTTGCAATAATGATATTCTACAACATTTTGAAAAAAATGAGGAAAGCCGAAATTGCAAATCAAATTTCCATTAAAGTCATATTTTTAAGAGGAAAGTAACAAGAATGTCTTTCAAACAGAATTCTTTTTAAAGTTTTAACATATAATCCAAATTATTTACTACCTTATTTTACCATATAATAAAACTAGTTTCATGAATATCTTTCAACAACGAAACGTTAATTGGTCGTGGTGAATAGGTGCAAGGTATTAAGCTAGTCTTTACATTGGTCTGTTTTAAATTTCTCCAACTGAAATAGCCTTGCCATTGGCACTAATCGGTTTTAACTAACCTAATTAAAATGACTACATGCGGTACATGTTTTCAGTTCCGAAAATATTTTTTTTTAATTTTACCGCTTTTATCGATAACTACCATGAATGTATTATTTTCTAATCGGATTAATTCATGTACAACGTGATAATAACACAATCCATGACGTGTGTGGGGTTCTATATATAGTACCTCCAGTGAAGATGGAACGTAACTCTTTGTAGTCTTTCCGCTGAAATGACGTCAGCGCAGGCGTCATATGATCCATCACCAATAAAAAGAAAAGCCCCGCGTATCCACGTGGTATCACGTGGCACGTGAACTTTTCTCACTCCGCATTGCTCAAAATTTGTGCGCGGCAACATTACATTTACATGTACAGTTGGCGTTGCTCCAAATCATTACTATCGGCCCTGACCCAAATTGATCGTGTGATAACCTTCTGGTAAGGAATATGTTATTGTCTTATCTGTTGTGGGTCTTTGTGCTCTTCAGACCTCCTACAGGAGTAAGATGTCTGATGGAGGTTCACAAGATAACAATTATTCATTGGTAGGCTTATCATCTGGAATGAGATAATATTATGTTATGAGCCTAGAAAGTTTTTATACTGCTATACTGTCGTATAACATCTCCTGGTGCATTTGCGTTAATCTATTAAATCTAGTCGATTCTATGTTGTGAATATTTTTAAATAAAAAATATCTGCGATGTACTCAGTCAAATATTTGACGATTTTCAAACAATACTACATAAAAAAAAAAAAAATTCGGAAATAAAAACATTGATACTCTGCATTCTAAGCGAATATGTAGTACACCTCAAGAATTTATATACGCCTGGACGCATCTATTGAGACCTCGTCATATCTATTGCCGGCTCCCAAAGGCATCCATACAAAACATTGAAAATGCTAATATTATTAGACTTGAAAACTGTGTGCTTGATAGTTGAGTTAACAAAAATGTTGAATAGTAAAGTAAACTATTTGATTTAAGGCCCTCTACATTCCTGAAACGGCTTTTAATTTTTAAAATGGGAATGTAAAACGAGATCGATAATTTTATAGAGTCGCAAAATATATTAACTTACGGTTAATACTATATGCATATGTTTGGTGTTGTTACCTCATCTTAGGCCATCGATATGTATTTTCTTATGTTATTAATGTTTTAAAGAAAACTTTAGATTTTGCTCCAGAAAGATAGTGGGTCTTGAATAGTTTTATTGATGTACCAGGGGCTCCTACTTTTCATCTACTGGCAATGTATAACTAGACAAACTGGGATTGCCATTGTTGTTGTCAGTAACCTGTGACGTGGCAGATCTAAATTAATGTAGTGTTTGAGGACCTGTGAAAACGTGGATAGAAATATTGAAGTGCTACAAATCCTATATAGTCGATATGACTACAATTTAGGCGGCAGGTGAATGTGTATGTCACCTTAACGAAGATTTCATCGGCAACGTTGTATGTACCTGCTATCCAAACTGTATTCTTATTGATTGTATACACTTCTATATGATAAAATGGGTTCCATGCTAAAATATTCGCTGTTCTAATTTAAACTAATTTCATATTCATGAAAAAATTCTTTAGTAGGTTCACGATAAGTAAGGCAGCCTTAATTATTTATGGGTTTCTTATTAAACGTCTATAAATAAACCAAAAAAAAAGCCTCATGTTTGAGATTAGCTTATAAACAACGCACACAAGAGTAATAAATACGTATTTATTTATTTTTTCAAAAGTTAAAAATTATTTAAAAGTTAAAAATTATTTATTTATTAAAGGAGACATATTGATTTTTACTTTTCTCTTTGATTATTTACAAAAGTTCAAGAAATTAATAAAAATTTTACACTGTTCAATATACAAAAAATGTAACTTTAAATTTGGTTATGAGTTATGAGCATGATCTTCCCAAACATATAATATATGTTGGCATATTATGCGATAGAATTAAAAATTGGTTAGGATTCACATTATTGCTGTGTCCTAGTCAAAATATCTAGACGATACATACAAAGTTGTCACGTGTCGTGAAATTTTTTTACGATTCTTTTGGAAGGTTGCCAAAAAAGGAGTAGGAGTATATAGAACTGATTAACTGAACATTATTTTTTCACATAATCCGCCTGATATAAAGTGAATTCGCTCATGTGATATTTCTGAATATGTCACCAGTGCAATATAATCCGGAACGTTTTTCATTAGTGGAAATTATTGTGACGACATGAGTTGACGTCAGCAAACAATGACGTGGCGTAATAGATTCAAAGACGTCGTGATAAAATGGCGGCCTCCACTGCATATCTACGACATATTTTGACCTTGCGAATTTTCGAAATGTAGGTTGTTAGAGTAATGTGATAAAAAGTATCTTAAATTTCAAATATTTCATTTGATCGCAAACATTGGAATTTCTTCAGACTCGTTTCATTAAATCCCATATGTAATTTTAAATCACTCCATTAGGATAATATATATAGGACGTTGAAATAATGAAAACAGACACCCAGAAGAAGACAGAAATAATGTTTTCCATCGGTAACTGACAAGGAGTGATTAACATATCTGGTCTGTCATAAGTAAACTACTCTTTTGGTATTTATTGACCAGTATATTGTGTTTTCGGGTCATGGGCTAATCACATATAGAATTGATTTAGACTCTAAAATATTCATCTGTTATCGATTATTATGTACTGTGAAGAAACCGTACATGAAGGTGCCACCGACATTGACATTTTCTTATTAAAAGAACACGAGACGATTTGAGGGATTGGAAGATGAAAAATAAAAGAACGATAAGAAGAAGAAAAAGAATAAAATGTTAATGGATGGAAAATATCTTCAAATGATTATATGAGATATACTGGAAAATTAAAATGATCACTGCAATGTATTAGAACACATAAACTGACCATATTTAGATATGAATTTTAATTACATTGACAAAATTCTCCATTGCGAAGATATTTATGAAAATAGAATTTTTTTTAAAAGTATAGCATGTTTGGAAGAAGTCATGCGCTATTTTGTAGAAAAATGAAGCATTGTTTCGTCCCTGTTAGATATTTCACCGAGAAAATATTTTAGATATTTGCTTAGAATAACCTCCTTCTTATTACAGACTCTAATCTTTAAAAAGTTTTTGTACGTTGTACGTTGTTCTGACAATACTATGTAGTTATTTAATACTGTAAACCAATTTTCTTTCGTGGCTATTAAATTTCGCGATTTCCATTTCAAAACAAGTTCGCGAAGATTAAAGTTCGTGGATTTAACAATTGAATGACAATCCCTATCAATACAGATGATGTAGATATTTAATCGCGGCGCCAAACTTTCGCGAGTATACTTAGATCGCGAAATTCGCGAAAGTAAATTGCACACGAATAAAAGTTGGTTTACAGTAACTATATTACGTAAAAGCAATGCAATACATCAGTGACAGTGGTAAATTGTCGGAATAATCAGTCATTAAGTGTTGTGACATTATGTATGAGTTTTACGAGTTATTCTAGAACTTTCTGTACTAAGAAAAACGAGAAATTCACAATCGTTAATGATTTGTTTTCAATTAAGTTATCTTTTACACAAATATTTATTAAGTGCCTTTCGTATTCCATTCATACAGTCTGCTGTATGTCGAATCGTTTTAAAGCAATGATCGAAAAGATTTTTGAATATCAATTTCGTGTAAACATTTGGAGCATCAATCTTAATATCATGTATATATTTACATATTTTATCATCTTATATTTGCTAATGATCTATAAAGCACCATAAAAGCCATACCTTTGAACTTAGCTTATAAACAGTCCGCAAAGGAGTTATAAATGTCTATTTATATATTTTTCAAAAGCTGACAATTATTTGTCTATTGAATGAAAATGAGAAAAAACTTCCCATCAGTGAAAACGGCGTATTCTTCCCTTCTCTCCTGCGTTGCCCTCAAAAAGTTCAATAACATATTATGAATAGAATATTATTACATTTTTTATCAAAATTCAAAATGTGGGGAGTTATGAGTCCGACATTCTTAATCATAATAGATTTTGGATTTGGTTTTGAATTTGAATTATGTTTAAAACCAAGAAAACCAACATCTTTAAAGATAGCATTTACATGAATGATCTGTGATGCAATATTTTTACCATAATTTGTTTCATAGAGGATATGACAACATTCTATTAGGGGTCATGATCCGATGGCCTTTGACCGATCATATTACAACCTCTGGAATCTTTAAGGTACATTTAAGTAAAAATGATAATAATGATAATGAAAGCAAACAAACAAAACGAAAACATTGCAGAGTTTGCTTGATCATTTTCATGTATGCAGTCAATTCCTCCCAATACGCAAAACACATTTATAGCAGTGGGCATATGCATGCTGTTATGACATGTTTGGGTGACCTGAATGCCACCAGAACGTGACAACTAATAGGATGTTCTCAGATCCTCTATGAAACAAATTTAGAATAAGTATCTGTATTTTAATCAGATTGGGAAAATCTCCATTCATAATTAATTACTGAAAATGTGTGATATTGGAATAATATACCAAGCCAACTGTGATAGGAAGATGATATCAATATCTGATTTTTTTTAAAATAAGTAGTTCACGCAGTAAAAATATCCGAGACCTCATTTGTAAATATTTCATCCTGCTTAATATCCATTAATGCAGTAATCTGCCAATATTGACTTACAAAATGTAAAGCTTGAAAATACTTTGTTTGAGAACTGGAGAATGAAAGTCTGCATTACCGATAGCGGATGTACCACACTTTCTGTCGACCAATGCGGTCTTCGACGTCAAGGTCAATTATCAAACAGATTTTGTTTTCAGAAACTTTGAACCAGGCAATATTGTTTTAAGTTATGTACCAGTGTCCAAATAATTAGATAACAAAAGATGTTCACTTTAAACGTTCAAAGAGCAGAAAAAGTCTTAAGTTAAAGTTTCTTAATTTGTAATGCATTCATATTTGGGGAATTCTTTAGAGGTAAAGAATATTCGTGAAACTGGGCCTAGTAGAATGAATGACTCTGGCAGTGAATATGAATTTGTGCCGTCGAAAATAGTGACTTTATGTCTTAATAATATAATTAATTCATAATTAAATTTTATTTCTGGTAACAGTTGTACAAATTGATGTTAGTAAAGGGTTGAAAAAAGATTGATATCGGACATGGTGTTTTGCCGCGGCAGTTACCCACCTACCCGTTTACATGTATGTAATTGTCGGAAATACAAAACCATGCTTATAAAGAATTACATTCTGTTAAGGTGTAAATACATAGCAAACACACATAAACACTGTCTACGAACTGTATTGTTACGCCATTTAATGTTAGTAATACCTTTATTTACCACACAATATATAGTATAACAATATATTGCACTATTTGTCGCAAAAGTCAGTTGATAAGTCACGTGATGTTTCCCTGCATTATTGACTACAATAGAGTAAATGGCGTAACAAGAAATATATTGGGTATGCTCTGATTTTCCACTTTTCTCATTGGCTAAATATTGGTCATATGAAGGCTAATTGATTGCTAATGGACCTAATGCTTCTATTTTGGAAACATTAAATAAATATAGCGATTTTGACGACCGAGTCAATGTTGTGTTTGTAGAACCACTTCACTAACTTTGGATTTTCAGAAAGTGTACTGCGGCCTTTCTTAATGCAATATCATGACAAGTACTGCAACTCATTTTTCAATGGGAAAAATCTATATCTGACTAGTTTCATTTCGAAACCTTGGAACTTTTTCAAAAGAAATCATGTCCCATGGGTTATCAATATAACATAAGGAGCATGTCAATGTGAATGCTAAATGTAAATCTCCATATAATTTCCTCTATTCTCATTGGTTTTATACATGGTCACGTGATATTCGATATATAACATATCGACTTGGTGTTTCCATTTGTAGAATATAGGTTCGTTATTCCTTTTGTGAACTTATTTCCACCTCCAACCCCCTCACCTCCCACATTGAGTTCTTCAAGTTGGCGTCCTATGGCTATCGTTTTTCTTGTAATAAACATGCACATCAGATAATACTTTTGACATTTTGTTAAAGAATCTGCATATCTGATATTGAAATTAAGGACCATCGGCCAATATTTAATTCTACCAGGGTAGTATAACACCATACTCAACAGCAATACATCTATTGTTTGCATATCAACATGTATAATTGTACACACAGAATGAAAGCTTCAAATCTTCATATACGCCATTCAAAGACAGCCTTTATATACAACTACAACACATAATAGCTTTTAAATAGACCGTATACCATTTCAAAAGGTCGTATTATCTTCATTAGTGGAGAGGTAATAGAATTACCATAATGCAATTCCACGGTTTTGTTGTCAGATTATTACTAGATATGTCGACAAACAGTGACAAATACGTGTGTTACGTGATGCTATGTCAATGCTATTTATGTATTAAATTATAAACGATATTAGCTATGAGTCACACATAGTGTTTTATCTGTAACCATAGCGCCCAACATCTGTGCTCCATACCCATCAATAATTAACAGGCGTGTGGCCCAGCATAAAGCGTTGTGTTGGAGGGCGTTCTCAACGCTACAACACACACGCTAATGTCCATTAATACTTCATGGTGTTTTCTTGTTTTCCTTATGTTAAGTTGTGATGTTTTACTTAAGACTTATCCACTCATATCTTCAACATTACAGGGGTTACTTTTCCTGTCATTATATCCACCCATAGACTATCACTGATGTTCCACGGGTTGCTATCATTGTCGGTAAATCCACTCCTGAGTCATCCTCGATACTCCAGGAGTTAATTTCACTGTTGTTATATCAACTATTGAACCATTTCGATATTCCACGGGTTACTCTCACTGCCGTTATATCCATCCCTGATCCAACTTCAACTCACAAGAGGATATATACTTTCACTGTTGTTGTTCCACCTCTGGACTACCTCATAGTAAAACTAAAGGTTGTTCATGAGAAATAAGCTGACTAATCACACGCCTGCAGAGACTTCCTTTGAAGACTTCAGAGAGAGAGAGCGACGCCTACTTCAAAGACAAATAGTCAACCGAATTGTACCGCTATGCAATTCCGTTGGTGCATATGTATATCAAATGACCAATCTACCTGTTCATTTACTGTCAAACACAGAGTCATAAGATTTGTTAAGAGATAGTCGAAGGGTAGATATAACGACAGTGAAAGTAACCCATGGAATAACGAGGATGAATCTATTCTCTTACTAACAACAGCTAGTTATATTACTATATCATCACTAATCTAAATAAAAATTCATAGGCTAGTTTAAATTGAGTCACATAAAGTATGCATGTTTGCTAATCTCATTTATTATCATATTTAAATAAGAATCAAAACTCAACAGTAAAACTTCTATGTTCCCTTAAGTATAATTAAATCTTTATTCGAACATTAGTTTTAAAATACTATTGATATTCCTTTAAAGGAAAATGGCGCTACCAACTTTAAGGTTGCTTCCGGTTAAAAGATAGATTTGTACTTTAGTACATACTTCTTCTATACCCTATATCATGTCATAAATATCTCTTTGTTTACAATTTCCCCAAATGTTTTATAAGACTCCGATGATCAAACAACTGCTTTCTAGTCATACTGGTATTTCAAATAAGAACAAAGACAAGTTTTACAATTGTGTGTTTTTATTTTGAACAAACTTGAATATCATGCTTCTTATTGTGATTTGTATAATATGTAATATATATTTTTTAGATTATAGACCAAAATGATAATTTGTTATGTTTGTTGATTTAACTTGTCAATAAGAATTTATTTAAATGGCGATATTGTCCATTAAAATAATATACAATGTAAATTTTAACATCATGGACGACAATGACAATAATTTGTTTTGAATAAACATATCATTATGAAATCTTCTTCCTCCAGTTGTAGATATCACACAACTACAACACTACGACATACATATCAACTTCATTATGTTTCTTCATGATATCTAATCCCTTACTTCCTGGTTCATATCTCCATATCTCGTATATAGAAGGATGTTTATAACACAGTAAATCACAAAACTAATGCAACACGTAAAACAACCACGACCTGGCTATAAATAAACTGTTCAATACATTATTTGATTTTGATTTTTGTACGATACAGATTTTTGTCTGCTAATGTATATCATTTCAGCAAAAAAGTATTTCTTTCAACACTCGAAAAATAAGCTGTTATTAAGTGAATAACTGTTGAAGTGCAAACAAACATCCCATTATGATAAAAACGGTTAAACGAACCATATGTATATTTTGTTTCGAATGTCTTGTACATACACAGGATTAAACGCCGATAAAATATTCTCAAATAGACTTTTCAATAAGATAAGGTAATAAAACCAAGTTTCCATCAGAAAAAAAATGAAAATAATATTCGATTGTCACATTTTACGATTAACATGAATATGTTTTTTTTTCAATGAAATCATTACGCCGTTGTTTGGGCCAATCAGAAACGAAGTTACAAAAGGCGATGCCATTTTTTCTGTTTATGTGCTAATAAACAATCTGTTATCCAATTAAAATGCTCTTTACAGGCAAAACTGAATTATATAAAGGGAAATAGGAGATATTCTCAAGGATGAGTCAGAGGAAAGAGGGCCATAAGATTTTATGAACGACTATTAATAACAGACTTTAAAAGACATTTCAAAGGAGCTAGGCTATTTTTTCAAATTATGATCACAATTTTCGTTGCAAAACGTTGCCATTATTCCAATCTGATTTTCTCGAATATAAAGATTGATGATGATACGTTCTTAAGTGAATTTTATTGTGAAGTAGGAAGTTGCAACCTGGTGTAAAATTCTTATTATTTAGGATATAAACTCATTATAATATCAAATATCATGCAATGCATAGTTTTCTCTTCCTTTTTTACTGAAATGTTGTGCTCAATCTTTGTAAAATCATTTACTTCTAGCAAAGATTTAACTGAGAAACTAAAATATTTTTTGTTAAACACTGATATTCTCATTTTGTCTAATTTGATATTTATCAACAAAAAATGTCATTAAAATGCCATGCTTATGTTAGCTGTTGAAGGATGTATTGTCTTTTTCCTAGAATAACATTGTTAAAAATGGGTAAAATAAAAACGACGCCGACTAGCCGTATCTTGCTTTCTAGGACAAACACACACACACACACAAAATAAACCTTTAAAACTTTCAAAATAAGTTTGTAAATATTTCAGAAGCTTTGAAATCAATTGACCTTCAAACGCTCACTGGATTGAGTGAATGGGAGACATCAAAATTGCAACTAGAATTTAATTAAGTAGCTAAGTTAATTTATTCTAATAAGCAACAACTTGGATCTTGTTCAGGAAGTAAGTGACATATGCAAGGTCATGTTCAAGGTCATGTATCTGTAAAGTACACTTATGCTTTAATGAAGAATAGTTTAGCCGCTTCAATCATTGATAATTGATTGACATTTATTTAAGCTGAAACAAAAATAACAATTGATTAATATATTAATTGGGAGTTATTTTTTATTCAAACTATTTTAAACATTCTAAAAAACATTGGTAAGAAGGACATGATACAAGTTGTCCTGTTCTGGTATTACTGGTTGAGAACTGGTAGCTCCGGAAATGTACGCGGATCCTGTTTGCTGTGACATTTAATACCTGTATAGGGCAAAACCGCTTAAATGACAAAAAGACTTTCAAATGACCCCTGTGAATAAAAGATTAAACCCATGGAATTTTAAAGCAATCATCCAGAATTATATTCCATTAGTTTCATTTCAGACAATTAATTTATATTTCGATCTACTTCGATCATGTTGAAATTGAATCATCGAAACACACATGTAATGTAGGAATGAGACTTGGCGATGCATTAAACCAGATTATATTCAAAGAAGTATTTCGAGAATGCAACCTTTCCATAAAGACTTTTTACATATGACCATCAACATATTAAAAGTGACTTGACTTGAAATAAAAAGAATTAATAAAAAGTAAAACAAACATGCAAAAACAATCATTGTATTGTAAACAATCGGTTGCTTGTTTAATATCAAAATGTCGTAGTGTAACGTAAGCATGATATTGTACTCAACAATAGCAATAATGACTAAACAATAGCAATACTGACTAAACAATAGCAATACTGACTATATTATGGCTTTTTGTTTTACCAGCTTCCCCTAACAATACACATTAATTATAGTAGTTTTATTGTCAATGTGTAGGTTCTTTGATCTGAAACATTCTTTTGATGTAAAGCTGATGAATATACCATTATCTCTGTATCTTTTTATTTATATCTGTCCACGATATCTACCTTGTGATATAAGTACAAAATGTATCAATTGTATCATTATTAAGAATGGATTTTGTGTATCAAATTGCGTCTGTAATTCGTGGTATCCAATGGGCGTCTCACTATAAACAACGATACATAAATTACGTAAAATTTTAACAACCAACTTCATATGCAACATTAACTTTAAATATACAATCCTAACATGCTATAGTCAGTACCCAAGTAACCAAATAAGTTATTATACTTTACTAAAGACATTATGCAACTGAACTTCACAATATGTGTTTAGATGTTGCTTGTCACCAATCACTGTACAATCTACTGAAAATGTATTTAAATGTGAAAATTCTATTTTTGGACTGTCGTTATATTGCCAGTAATGTTTGTTTAGGAACTATCGATAGACTTTGCTTATGTACCTATACAGCTACGCTATCACGGATGAGTGTTCACTGTATGTAAATGTATAACTATTTGGCATGTGTTCGGTATCCATTAGTCACATACATTCCAGACATTAGCGATAAGTACCGCTATACGTATGGACCTTGTGCACAACTGACAGCAGGCACAGACACGTCATGGAGTGATTCAGATAAGTAATACACGCAAATACGTACATCAGCCACAAGACTATTCCGGATTTGCATATTACAGAGTTATCTGCACTTGTCGGTAGGTACTGATTGTGACGTCATGTTTTTGCGAGCGTAACGTCATACTTTTCGGAGAAAATGACGTAAATTGCGCTCAAAAATAATGACGTAACAATCGATACCTACCCGCAAGGAGCTAACTCTGTAATATGCAAAGACGGGATGCTGATGAAGTATAAAATGAATGTATTTCGACCTCACCAACCCATTTACACATAAACTCATTTTACCATTCCATGTATAATCTCCTAGGCATAGAATAAGTGTATACGCATGTATTTGTATCATATACATATTAACCTATGCCCCATGACGTGTGCTTTAATTCCACAATAGTTCAGAGCTGATTATTCCACACACAAGCACAGGATTTCAACACCTTTTTACCGTCAGTACGGCATACATACATGTTTTGCGTCATCGATTTTGGTGTTCTGAACATCTGTTAAATGTGTTTAGAATATGTTGGACACACGAAAACAAATTACACCAAAATAACTTTTAAAATATAAGTGAAATGTCTTGTATTAACCTAAAAAACATTTTCTATTAAAAACAACCCACTTATTATTAAGGTAACAACTAATCCTAATTAAATATTAACAAAATATGATGAGACCTTGTGCAGACTTACATTTAATTGGATATACTGTCATAAGTAGCTATTTTTGTTCATGCATTTAAAATAACACATATGCTATTTCAATCCCAAACTTAAAATCTGCAAATCAAATGACATACTTACGCTTTTTCATGTATCTATTTTTGGCTTTTTCAATCCCCAACTTAAAATCTGCAAATTGAATGACATATATGTAGAATGATAGGTAACTAGCAACAATTATACTTAAATAAGGCTGTGATAGATAATAATATGTTGTTTATTTAAATGTATAAAATGAACAAACGACTTGGGTGTCCATCCCATTCCTTGATTAGTTGCTGATGTTTTTAATTATGTTTCAGGCCTACAGATGACAACTAAATAACAAAAAAAATATCGTAAAAGATCATACACGATTATATTATTATCGGAAGCAATTAACGAAGTCATAAGGATTAACGCTTTAATTATCCCTTTTTATAATAGGGAAATCGTATATATAACACAATATGTACATATATCAATCTGATCCAGCACGTACATGATAAATTATTTATAAAATATCCTCATTAGGCTAGCATAATCGGAGTATGTCACGGTAGAATACTGCAAAAACCTACGTAACCATTATGGTGAGCAACAAGCTGAATTTTAAAAGTAAACAGTTTGATGTATTTTTTTTTCAGAAACTCATATAAACGAGATGTTTACGTTTTACAAAGGACATACTACAATGGTTTGGCGTCAAACGTTCCCTGCTACTACCGCCTACAGTAAACTTGTTCGGAGCAGTTAAACATTTAACAGAATTGGGTTGAAAACCAATTTCTGTTATTCAAAAACAGTAAATTTTTTTCATGAATTATATTTCAAAATACTTCGAATTGGACTTAAATCAATTTTTGTATGTCATAGAACTATAACGCACAACAATTATTGTCGTCATGAAGCTAGAAAACATAAATATCACATTCTAGGTAATCCTTATTATTCAATCCAAACCCTTTGAATTCCAAATTCCTTGAGCGACTCTCTTTGCTATAAAATGACGATTCCGTCTTTGCATATTACAGAGTTAGCTCCCTTGCGAGTAGATATTGAATGATACGTCATTATTTAGTAAGCGCATTTCACTTCTTTTTTTTCCGAACCGAAAAAAGTATGACGTTCAGCTCACAAACACATGACGTCAAAATCAATACCTACCCGAAAGGGCAGATAACTCTGTAATGTGCAAAGACGGAATACAAACGACGGCGACAATGTTTACGTTATGAGATGGTAATGTAAGTTAAGCGAATACGAATGCATGTTACAAGCAAGATTTAATTATAATCTGATTAATTAATTTGCATATTATTTTTTGTTTGCTTACTAGTTTTAGTAAATTATGGGATAGACTCTATTGTAAGGATTGGAGTATACAGTGTAAGCCATTACATATATTGAACCTGGTGAAGTCAACAAAGCAGCGGGAAATTCAAACGATAATTTCTTGTGAATTAAATCCAAGTATTCGGAATGGACATAAACTTAGCCAGATATTCTTGGCGCCCGAAATGCATATGTATATGATCATAAATGAATGTTTATTTCATATGAGATTTTATGAAACGAGTCTGAAAAGATTTTAATTTTGCGAGCCTTGGCGAAATAACGACAACAACATGCATATCATATCACAATACATTGCAAAAATCCAACGGAGGTCAATATTTTGTACCGTTGTCTTCGCAATTCTGACGCCACTTAACTTTTCCGGGTGTAATTTTATTGTTACTGTCATGACGGCACAATGCGTTTACAGCCAAGAAAAATAGCTCCAGGTCATATTGCAATGACATATGCAAACATATTACTTGGATGAAGTTAATGGATATGAGGTTATTTATTTGAATAATTGAATAATCCAACACAAATCTCTCTCATTAATGACGTTATAGTTATACCCATATCATGACGTCACAATTACCATTTAACAGTAGAGTATATTACAGGTAAATTCACAGGATGTGTATTACATGACACAAATTGAATTGATTGAATATGAACATGCTTTGTCATTCCAGGATATCAATTTAAATTTAACACATCATTATTGAATATTTTTGTACCTGCAATAAACAGCGAAACGTTTATGCATTAAACATAAAACAGACAGCGAAATTAATGAGTGCAACATAATTCTCTTGTTGTAAATTATTCAAAATGATGCAGGCAGTATCATGTATTTTATCGAACCATTAGCGCTAATAGATGCTCAAACGTAAATCGTATTTCCAGGCCCGGCTTCAATGTGGGAAGTGTCGATTTCCACAACCAAGGTAATGACAGTGGTACGTGCGTCAGGAACAACAGAACCAGTCGATCTTCAAAAGAAACGTGATGCATTTGGTAAAAGGAAATACGAGTAAACAAAACAAAAAGGAAATGCGTTTCATAAACTTAATGTGGTTTAAAAGATACATTATATAGTGACGTGATGTTTGCACCAGTTGGCTAGCGTATTTAACAGGAAACATATCTGATTTGGCTCATTAACCGGAAATACGATACAGTCACGATTTCCTTTTATTGAGAAATGATAATATTTCATGATAATTAATACACCCATTCTTGTTACATATATCTTACAGAAATTGAACTGTTGGACATTTATACTGTGTATGTCCTTACTCAACTGATATATTGTCGATTGTCAGTTTGGATTATTTTTATTGTGTAGTCATCGTGTTTGTTTACACCGATTATTTTACAGTTGATAGTAAACTTTCCGTAAGTTACAGTGTGTGTTCATCATAATTGCCTTTAAAATTGCGATGAAAGACTATCAATGCATTACGTAACTTCTTCATGGTCAAATGATTATATAATTCAGTGTTAATCAATGAATTATTTCATTTGTTGCATTTTTATTCTCTTATGTTTTGGTTAACCATATAAAGTCAATCAATATGTTGAGGATGTGCGAATTAGAATTCATGACATAACAAAGGTTGATTTGAAGATAATTCACATTTCGATATCAACACGTTGATGGTTCGTGTTGCGTCTTCAGTGTCTATAAAGTGCTTTATAGCTCCATGAATGTACTATTGATTTGCTGAGAACGTATTACGTAATGTTGAGCTACAATTCTCTTACTAATTATCCTATGATCCGTCATATGTATCGATGGCATTATATTATCAACAAGCTGCCACATGTGTTCTGTTTATCAACAACAATCAGTATCCGCCATGCATTTCGTCATTAATGAATATTAATAAGTGAAGTATAAACAAGACTGAATTAAGACTGAATTAAATATGTTTTTCATCTCGTTTAAAACGAATATGTATCATCTAACTGGCCCATCCAGCCACGTCATTAATACCGTCAGATACGTGTAATAACGCCATTATGACGTCACATGCAATTTTGACATCATAAAATATGTAAATGACGTCGCACGATTGTCTTAGTGAACGGAAACGTCACATCCGAGCCAGATTTCCACTGTTTAATCTAGAGACGAAATTTGGAATTTTACTTATATTTCTATCAATAAAAAGTTATGTGATAAACATGATCTTATATTCTATGGGTCTACTTGAACATTTTAGCAGCGATTCATCTTCGCGCTTCAGTGAAATACGAGTTTTATCGCGCGTGGAATTGAATTGCTTCATAGTACTTCACAACAACAGCAAAATTATTTAAGATAAAAGCAAAACAAAAATGCGAGAACGCTGTTTTATTAGGTAAATGAAGACAAAGTTCGGATGTTCTAACAATTCCGTCTTTGCATTGTACAGATTTATCTCCCTTGTGGGCGTGTACCCATTTGTAACATTATTTCTTTGTGAATATTTATTACGTCGTTTTTTCTCTGAAAAAAACATATGACTTTACACTCACATATATATGACGAAATAATCACTACATACCCATTATGTAAGGACAGATAACTCTATTAGACAAATACAGAATGTCCCGATAAAATTTAAAAAGTCAATACCTATATAATGTGAAAATTAATATATCCACACAAAAGCATTTGATTTTGTGTATCTCTGAAAAAGAATCATATTCCTTTTATTATCTACGTCGTATTTATATTTTTAGTTTTTTGCCTAAGGGTAGAATATTTCTCTTATATTCATTATTTGTAATATTTAATCTAGATGATATTTGTTTTGTTTTGTTAATTTTCGGATATTTAGTTCCAGTTTATTATAATTTTTCAGGATAGCAAACCGGAAGTTTAGTTTTTATATATTTTTATAAGAGAATAATAAAAGTGTGGCAAAAATGTGAAATGTTATATCAGCTTTTGCCTATCCCCTCATTATTAATTCCTACTACTATATTACGATATATGCAAGTGATTACTAAACTATAATTGATCGTTTGAATTCAGGAATATTGATTGAAATCTAAATACCACCTTCATTAATTTCTCTTCAAAATATAACAACAAATTATTGAATATCATAAATACTGATATTTAGTATTCATAACATTAATTAACATATCTAATCTAATTTAAAATCATCATGTAAATATTGATATAGATTTGCTGGAAACCCGGTAGACCATCTATACTAGGATATGGAAGATGGCTTCATACAAGATGGAAAACTTGTACCCAATCCCATTTTGCATGGAAATTACAATAACATTTAAATTAAAACTTTATAAAAAAAGTATTGAACATATTTTTCTGAGTATACAAAAAGTTATAACAAATAACCCGTATGGTCTTTAGCGAGGAAATAAACATGGAATGACAACAAAATTAAAATGGCAACTTTGAAGTGATGAAGAAATGGCAGCAATGTTTCGAGAAAAAAACCACGAACCTATATGGAAATTAAGCGTCAGAACCAACTGTTTAAGGGGAGTAATCAGTATTTCCTTTTACGACATTATTTCCTCCCTATTCATACACGTAAAGCAAAGTTATAGAAAGCATTGCAAAAAATTCTCCCCCCTCCCCCTTCCCTCCCCCCTCCCCCCAAACAAAAAAAGCATAATTAAAAAAACAAGCATAACAAACAAAACAAAAACCTAACTAAAAGCAAACACACAAATACAAAAAAAATACAAGTTAATAAAAAGTCAAACTATCCGCAATAACATCATCATTGACAAATTAATGTCCTCTATATACATGAGTTCTACAAGAGTATTGACTGCCATATACGTTGATATTGTATAAAGCAAATTTCACTTGACAAACACCGCTAGTGAAATGTCAACTTATATAAACAAGTCTGTATGTTTAAACAATGTGCACCTACTTCAATATTTATAACCATGTTTTATAACAGTAATTGGCAATGTAAACATTACACTAGGTTACTCGTGTAATTTAAAGCATGTCTGATGTGTTAGAAATTATTACATAGAATTCTTTCAGACGAAATATTAGTCTTATAAGATTATAAACATATTTGACATGATATGAAAATGCCAATTAATTCTGTTCGGAATCAGCAGTCCACAGCAAGTACATTTGTATTTAAGAAAACAGGCTTTGGAATGATATCTTCTCGACATTTCTATTACTATAACGTCGATATTCATAATTCGCTTATGCTTACATCACCAGGACACGTCCACAAAGGGGGATGTCGTTTAGTTAGAGTTAGAGCTGTCATCACAGCAACACAGATGATACAAATGTATATTTCGAAAAGTACCTAGTATTAAATGTTGAAACAAATTAATGATACTCACATTAAAATATACGCCATATTTCCATCGTTTTTTTAATCTTCAAAAGTAACAATGGAAATGTGATCATATGTGCATCGTTCTTTTTTAAACAACCTTCAAAAAAATGGAAACGTGATCGTAGGTCTATTTGTTCTTTTTGAAAAAAATCTTCAAAAGGAACAGTAGAAAGGAGTGACTGCAAGCAATTTTCGCAAAGAACAATGGAAATTGGATCGTTTGTTATGGTTTCGGTTTTCTGTCGATTCGTTCTATTTTAAAAAGCAAAACAAGTTCATTTAAGTCTTATATCCGTGAAGATTTGTGCATATCCGGTAATCATTGTTAGGCTGTTATTCCGATTAATATTATATTACACAATGCTACAATATAACACAACACTCATGTGGTATTCAATTACGCTTTAGTCTTTTGGACTGCTATATGTATGTTCATCAAAGTGTATGTAAATGTACAACATAATGTATTAGCAAAATGCGGGTTTTGTAAAGCCGCTGTTGGGAGTCTCCGTTAAGCTAAACACATTGTAGGGTCGTCTATTCGACTAGGATTTGTCTAACCGACCCAACTCTGTCGCTGTTTCGTGGCAGTGAGGGTTCAAAATCTGGTTGTGACCGTCTGTACCTGTACAAAACTATTAAGTGAAATACTTGTACGACGTCGTAGTCTATAGAACATGTTGAGAATTTTACTGTATTTTGAATCTTTAAAGGTTATAGTTTTCAGCAAGTTTATTGACTAATATAATGTTTTACTGAATCAAAGTACCCGCATCTGGCCGTAGTTGACTTCAGTATTGTTTAATTAATCAATCAAAACTAAAGAGTTTTTTCATAACTGTATGCTCAATTATTAAGCTTCGAAAAATTTAGTATACAGACGTTATTAAAAATAATCAAATTAGCCAATATCTTTTTCGTTAAACACAGATGGCGCAAAATCACTTTCATTGAAATATATTTATATATACATACTAGCTGTAACGTTACTGTGTCGCCATGTTGTCAATTATTGGTAATGTCCTTGTGCCGTAACTCATTGGCGGAGATGGTTGCAAGCACTTACTGGATAATAATGGACTGCTTTTCAATAAGTGCTGATATAGTATATGCTTTCGTATTATCTTCTCATCACAGCTACTAGAAATTGAAATAAAAAGAAGTTTGCGAAACAAATAATCATGAAACCACAGGTGATTGATAATGACGTAGAACTTTAATGAAACACGAAATGTATACTTGAAACCAGTAAGCATAAGGCTTTCCTAATCGTATTATAATGGTCGTTTGAAACTAATATGATAGCTTAGATTGAAAACAAAACACTTGATGAAAATAAACTTAACGCTCTGTTATTAAAGAGATATTCATTTGAAATTATATTAGTTGCCGGAATGAAAACAGTTAATTATTTTTAAAGTTAAACTATATTCCAGTAAACATAAAACACATGCATAATCAGATAATGGTCTGTATCTGGTGGGTGAAGGTAATTTCCCCATGGCTGCTGCATTCTCATTTCTTTATTATTTACTTGGAAAACAAAATTACTATCTATAATCTCATTAATAATATCTCATATACTGTCATGACTTCTGAAACATAAACTTTCAAATGCTTTCAAATACTCTTTCATGCCATTTGTATATATACATTTTGTTACCAGGGAGAGAACTTACATAGGCACTGCCTATTGTTTGATCCCATTTCAAACTATTTGAAATAAAATTTTGTTGAAATTGAAATGCATAATCAGATGATATGAAATAGTTATTGCAATGATTATTCAAGATCGTATTCAGGACCGTGTAGCACGTAAATGTCAATAGTGATTCATGAATGAGATACATAATTATTGTCATTGTAATGTAAATGTGACAAAGACACGGTGTGCCAACATCCATACCAGTATCAGTGTCACGTTATCCAACAGTATATCGTGCTTCAGGGATAGGTGAATGTGTGAAAGAGACATTTGATTACATCCGTGTTTCAATACTTTAGGGACACATTGTGTATTAGGAACTCATACATATTGATCAATCAATGTAGAAACCATCAATGTCGTTTCAAACGCCAACAAAATCAGCAGCAATATCACATGGGGACATGGAAACCATGGGGACAACATAACACATACACGGACAAGGTAACCATGGCGACAACAGAACACATAGAGAGGCAATATGAGCATGGAGGCAACAGATTACATACAAGGACAGTCTAACTATAGCGACAAAACACCACATACAGAGACAATATAAATATGCGACAACAGAACACATACAGGGGCAATGTAATCATGGCAACAACAGAGCACATACAAAGACAAAATGTAACCATGGCGGCAACAGGACACATATAGGGACATGGTGATCATAGCGGCAACAGAACACATACAGGGACAATGTAACTATAGCAGCAACAGAACACATACAGGGACAATGTAATCATAGCAGCAACAGAACATATACAGAGACATGGTATCCCTAGCGGCAGCAGAACACATACATGTACAATGTAACTATGGCGGCAAAAGGACACATACATGGACAATGTAACCATACCAACCATAGAACACATACAGGGACAAGGTAACCACTGCAGCAACAGGACACATACAGTGACAATATTTCAATACTGACAACAGAACACGTACAGGGACAAGGTAATCATGGCGGCAACAGATCAAGCACGGTCATAAGTAACATCCATACGCATTATCAGGCATAACTTAATACGCCTGTCATGTTAAATATCAAAGTTCCATAAATGACTAACAGCATGACTTATAGACAGTGACAGACAGGGTATGGAAGCTCTTAGATCAAAAGTCAAACAGCGACGCCAATGTACAATGAATATAGCGTTGATACAACATAGATCTTTCAATATAAGTGATCCTAATCAACGAAAAAAAATCTCTATAATTTTGATTCTGGAGTAAACAAAATAAACAAATAGTTATATACCTTGGGTCATCAACACAAATTCTGACCAAAAAAACCCATGTGACTTCATCCATTATGTACAACAGTTCTATAGCTTCACTAACTATCCATTGATGGCAAGATATATATTTTACTATCCAAATGTATTTCCGGTTGGATAGTCAAACATCCAACGGTCCCATACAGTCTAGTGATAAATATGCATGATTTTTATAGTGTTAGTATATCCACTTTGAGTATATCAAAATCGATTACTTAAAACATGAATATACAAACATTACATATTCAAAGACAATACCATTCAGGTCGTAACCATAATAATTTACCTTACATATATAAAGAAATTGTAAATCTTATTTAGTTTAATGTATATACATCAAAATAATTGTATGCCACATACATATACACCTTTACAATAAAGATAAATATACATTGTCGGCTCAATAGCGACAGCAAATATATTTTATTCTACTTACTCTATAATCCTCCCTTCATTATAACAAATACGGTCGTTATAATGTATACCAACAACAAAATACGGTTTACGTTACAATGTCATTACATTTACATCTTTTTTTCATTTATGGTATTTTGAAGACTTATTTGCGTTTACATTAGCATATACGCAGTCTATTAGCCTCGTAACCACGGCGATCGTATACGTAGTTACCAGCTTTCTCTGTCTAAAACCACACCAAGGATGTGTAACTGTATAGATCGATCTTCATTTTGACTCTACGGTAGTATAAATTCAGTTGGCAAGCATTGAACAGTAGACTATGCTCGTTGCTTATTACATTTATACTATCAAAATGAAGATGAATCCTTGAAAATAATTCCACATACCGCTTCATTACCCTATAATGAATCTCTGTGTCTTCAGATATGGAGTGTAAAATACGTATACCTTCATTATAACAAAGAGGTCTCACAATGCTTAAACAATTGTCGGTAGATAAAAACTTACTTGTGTGGTTTACAAAACAACTCGATCAGAGTGGCTACAATGACTCAGCGTCTACATCAACCTCAGTTTTAAATGTTTGCCCTAAAATTTCCTATTCCATTACATTAAAGCGAAAATGTACTTTAAAGATTGACCGTTATCCTTTTCTTAACATAAAATCAATCAGATAAGAATTATTAAAGTGAAAGACAATGACAATATACATTACTGGGCTATTTCTATTTCAATTCATGTAATATACAGAAATACCATTGCGAATATAGTTTAGGCGTTCTTATATCCGCATTCACACGCATATCGTTCACTATATCAACCTAAATCGCTCCTTATAAAAAGCCCATTTTGAAAGAATATTGCAGAGTCATAAAGTGTGTCTAAAAACGCAAATCACGCCACTGGCATGCACACTTGTAGTCGTGTTGAGTCGTTTGTACTGTACCGATGAAGTGTTTGGGGTTAATTAGCGACAAGTCTGGATTTGTATCCTGGGCATAATTAGCCTTACATATACACCACCCTGTCGGCAGTGTGTGTGTGTATATATATATAATACGTACATAAGTAGTGAACTGTGATATATAATCACGAATATTTAACATATCTATGAAACTTTAACGCAAACTTACCTACCACCGGAATGTTATACGTGACCTATATTTTCACTTTAAAGCTACTGTGATCAAAATCTGATAAGAATTCGTGGTATTTGTGAGATCTTGAGACTTTTATTGGTCGTTTGTAAATACAGTTGTTTTGTATGAAAGAATGAGTCTGGACTTATTCAATTTAAACCAGGCGCCAGTCTTTATAGTTGCGAGAAGGATATTATTTACACACTTATCAATTTATCTGTAATATTACCTCTCTCAAACGTTACAACCTCTTATAGATAAAAACAAAATTTATAAATATTTCGAATTTTGTATCAAAACTTGGGCTAGTAATAGATTCATTTAAATTTTAAAGCTTTATTAAAGATGAAAGCGTGATATACAAAATTATCGAGTTCTGTTAGACAACTGTGGTTCGTTTCAAAACATAGACAGGATATATTTAAATTGTAAATGGAAATTTAGTAGTTTAGTGCTATCTACGTTACGAGGCTTGGTATTGGGGCAATATTTTCTCACATTTTCTCTGTTCTATGAAAGGTGAAAGTTCATTAGTTTGTTTCAGATTGAGATTGAATTTAATTCGCTTAACTTAAATATATGATAATTATATTTTCAAATAGTTTCATTAATTATTCTTAATGAGCGATTTCAATAATTATGGTATAATATCATCAAAACTGATTTTAAACATGAACTTTAAAAGCAAACATTTCGTCACCCTCTTATATGGGTTTGTTTTTGTTTTACTTTTTTGTAATTAATTTTATGTCATTTTCTTTCTCTTCTCTTCGTTTCGGCCGTTCGCTCTTAGGTCTTGAAGACGTCAAAGAACTTAAAGGAAAATAGCAACCAAGGGCTACCAATTCCATATTAATGGTAATCGTCTCCATATCCTATAACAAATAAAGTTACATTTTTCATATTTTACATATTTCCAATAGTACTGTAAACCAAATTCTTTCGCGGTTATTATATTTCGCGATTTTCATTTCAAAACAACTTCGCGTAGATGAAAAATCTTATGGAAATTCCTATCAATCTATATAATGCAGAGAGTAATTAGCGGAAATACATTTTCGCAAATATACTTGGACTGCGAAAGTAAATTGAATGCGAAAAACAGACGGTTTACAATAATATGTCATTTATAGAGCAGATATATTGTTGAAAGCTATACTCACAGTGCAATGGACAACCAATACAATTCACATATTCAGAGTAATGTCTCATTTAATGCAAACCACATAAGCACTTTGATAGCATCATAGAGCGGTATATTTTTTCTCGAAATATCCTTTTTACGTCGGCGATAACTTAAACATCGCAATATAAACGATTAACGTTAGGTGTTCTAATTGTACACACGTATTGAATCATTGAAAACGATTAATGCACAATAGTTGGTAAGTGTCCTTTGGGGATTATTGCTAGTTATTTTGCCTTTCCATCGTCCTTTTCTATAGGTTTTGAAATGATAAAGACGATTGACGGCATACTAATTAGGGCTTATTTGGGGGATAAATTAGTAGCATTTTAGATATTGTATTTAAAAACATTTATATTGGACCTTTCTCATGGTGTTTGGCTATTAAAGTCATCTTTCTAGTGGTTTTTATTAACAAAGTCGATTAGTTTATTCAGATGAGCCTGTCTTTGCAGTGGAGAAAATTTCATTTTTTTTTCATTTTTCAGAATCTTCCGGAAAGGTTGTTCAACAATACAGAGAATTTATTACCGTTAATATCTTTGAGTGCTATTGAATATCGCGAAATTCGTGAGTGATAATGAATCACAAAATAACATATCACGAAAAAAATCACACATATATACAATAAAACCAAATGAGTTTAAATCATGAAATTCAATCACCGAGAAAAAAGTACACTGTATATAGTTAGGTACGAAAGTGCGAAATGAAGTCTGTTTATAATTCCTATAATTGATATAGAAGAAATTCCATCACAGGAATAGCGATTAAGTCTGTTACAGTATAAGTTGTATAACTGCAATTGATACTAAAATTTGAACATTTCAGGTCTTAGACCTTGTTAAAACCTCTGATATTATATATGCCTCTATCAAAATACTTAAATGTACTTGAGCAATATAGTTTGATAAGTTGATAAAAAGTGTCTGTGCATCGTGGCTAACTTGAAGTATTACTGTTGACTCGTAAATTGCTGTGTTGTTTGTTGGCAATATATGCAAAAAACGCACATTTCAGTTAAGTAAGTTCATAGGGTTTGCTTCACATTTTTGTCATCAAATAATCATGCCAGTATGTTAGTGTCTATAGCATATACATAGAGCGCTGATTTGACCGGATTTGGACTTTACAAAAAGCATACACATCGGCTCATATTTTTATAATTCCATACGAATGGCGGGTGTAGATTCTAACATGTTTCGTTTACACAGGTTTTACAACCATGATTAATGTAACAAATCAACTAAATCTCATACTTGATTAGGAAAGATAAAATATGCTAAAGAGATGCTTATCTTCGATAGAATGTAAAGCAGTGGTATCAATTTGGAACCTCTAGAGGCCATCACCGATAATAAGCCTCTTTTTCTTCTTACAATTGACCTGGAATTAAGGTCAGTCCTGAGCCCATTTTGAATTATCAGGGGGATGGAGGGTCGAATAGCTATTTTATGGATTTGAATAAAAAAAATTCCGCTCACACAATTTCTATTCCGACGCTATGCAACTGTAAAAACACATACAGATTGAAAAAGATATTGTGGGAAGAAGGACACAGTGACCTAATTCCATTACCTACAAATTGTACCGTGTTTTGTAATTCAAAATTTTTAAATCGCAATGTCTATAGAAGTTGCATAAGCTTGAGGAAGAGATGTTGCGATATAATTCAAATTATTCTTAAATATAACAATTGAGAATTATATCAATTTCAATACTTGATAAATTGTATTGTATTAAACCTATCAGAGCGGAAATAAGTTTTAATAAGTTTTGATAAGGATTTTTATAAATATAATGTGTGAAAGCGATGCCCCCTGCGATATACCAGCAGTAATATGTATTTGCCTGAGACCATTTACGTTTTGGTATATACCTTGCCTAATATAATTTTATTTAGATTCTTAGCCCCTATTCCATTATGACAGTGATCCTGTTAATATATAATAATATACAATACTTGAGATAATAGTTTTGATTGGACATAGTATACATTGTAATAGAGATCCCTCTAGCCGTCTGTCCTCTCTTCCATTTGATAAACATAAAGAACAATGTAAAAAGTATGTCACTGTGACCTACTTTTGACTATTGGTTGCTGATTTTCGTCTGTTTTATTATATACAGTTGTACAACATCAATATCATAAAAAACAATATTCAAGAACAATCATTTATATTGTTTGAATGGCGAAAATATGATATACCACACCACCACACCACATAACTCATTTATCTCTGCCATATACTTTATAGTATGGTCAGGTGCCCTAAATTGGTCAGGGACCTGTTTTCGTCATGTTTACAATTTTGCTTATATCTTAATTGTGAACTATCGCGTGATTTCTTGAAGAGTGTCGTCTGCCAAACCAGATTTGGTCAAGGAAGATTTGTCTTTCTTAAAAGGAAGTACGTGTTATAATTTTATAAAAACAATGCAGCAATAAACTCCAAAACGACTGTATTTTCTTAAGTCCATTTTGCATGAAACTCTAAAACACTACCTTCAGCTTTTGACTGTCCATATGCACTGAACATGTTATTCATAGTCCAGATTTTGGGTTATTGCAAATTATTTTTGGCGATTCAACTTACCTGAAATTTTCGGTGCGGTTCTGATGAAAACATAACGTTATTCTATGGTATCAGATGTGTTCGTCACTTTCCATGACCAATGGGTTTAAGGACTTAAAAATTGATGTCATAATGCGAAATATTCAGCTTAAACACCATTTCACAAATGCCTGCTTCTCAACATAACTTTGGAATGACCTCAATTTTCGGACCAAGCCATACAGCTTCCTTCCCTATTGTGTCGGCCATGACCCAGCGACCGGCGGATAGTAATATTCCGTATCGTGATAGATAAATAAAGATTTGATCAACACAAATATCTAATGTCTTACTTGTACAACAATTGGCACATTTTATTTGTTGCTGTTTTTTTGATATCCGAAATGATTTGATTACACTGACGAATATTGGTCCTTCAAGGATATATAGTATTACAAGACTCTTTCATATGTGAGTATGAAGGATAGGGACATTCTACCCGAGGGTCACAAAATGTAGTAAAATCCGAGGCTTGCCGAGGGTTTTACAATATTTTGTGATCCCGAGGGTAGAATATCCCTATCCTTCATATCCACGTATGAAAGAGTATTTTTCTCTCATACTTCGACTTTTAATTGCAATTTTACTACTACGTCTTGCCGCCATTTCGAAATGAATTGAAAAAAATGTGAATGCAAATAATTTTTCCATACATGATAATTGCGTATATTTTCAACGCAAATTCTATTGTTTGTATCTTTTAAAGTAAACACAACATAGTTTCTGAAAAAATGTTAAAATCGTACCGAGGAAGTAGTTATTTTGTTAACGCTGTGACATCACGAGGATTTATTGCATGGGTAGCCATCCAATACAGCTTCAGGCGGCATGAGTGTATTGCCCTGGACCAGCCAGTATTACACGTGTAGTTATGAGAGAGATAAATATATTGCAATTACAGGGTTAAGCATCTGTGTATAATCTGTTAGGTCAATAATGAGATAGAAAACAATCGCATAGCGATTACCCTGAGGAATATTGGTTAATCAGTTTTGGAAAGTTTTGGTTTAATAATAGGAAAGTGTTAAAGTTTGCGTATTGTTCTCAAGTGGTCATAATCTCTTTCTGTTTGTAAATCTCCATAACTGTAACTTCTCTCCATAGGAAACATAAAAAGATAACGGGAGAACGACGATCATCATTTGAACAGTAATTGATGTTTAACACAAAAATAATATAAAATAATTTATTTTGCATTTGGTAGAAGCACAATCAATACCTCTTTCTATATAGGGCATAGTGTCATTGACTGTTTTTGGACGCAATTAATTATTAATATTTTGATTCTGATGTAAAATTAGAAACTGACATTTGTTCAATAGTAGTAATGGTGTAAAGTAAGTAATATTTTAAACAGAAGAAAATCACTTATTCATCTGCTTCTTTTTCATAGAGAAAAATACCTTTCGTCAATAGCGTAGCATCTTTAAATCGAGGAACGTTGATGAAGCAATGGCCAAGGTCTATTATTGGTGTCATAACGTCAACATCACTGTATGGTTTTTAACATTTCAGTTACAGGTAGATAACAGCTTATTCAAACTACTGTGCCATTGATCATTATACTCCCCCTAGTCCACCAACACCAAAAGTAATATTGTCCTACGGTTCTTTCACTATTATTGTTACCATTTATCTATTAAACGATACAACTTTATAACCTATATTCGATCAAAATGTCTTTTGCATGTGCCGTGCCGTTGATTATCAAAAAGAAACTCACTCTTCGAAAAACTTTGTGTTTTTCCTTCTTGAAACTGTCTTTGATGATATTTTAATCATTCAGGCACCTCTATCCCATTGCAATGCATTCCAACAGGAAGTTAAACTTTATATGTCCATATTTATTTTCTGCATGGAATGAATTATATCTGAAGATTTGAAGTGAAATGATTTTTTTTTAATTTTATTTTGTTTTTTGTTTTTTTGTATTCGGATAAGATAGAGGTAGCAATTCAACATAACTCACCAATTACATATTCATCCCAGCGTGGTAGGCGCAAAACAGTATCAGAAATCACCAGTTTTATAGATTAATGTGTGTTTCCGTCAGGGGACAGAATCCAGAGCCTTACACAGGGGCAATTACTCACCTCAAGGCTAAAAGTGAGGTGGTATCAAGAGAATGGTTTAAAAGAAGAAATCTAATTAGACGAGAAAAATTAAGATCCCAAATTTAATCGCCTTTTACAATCAAGCAATAGAGCAAGACAACAGGTATAATTCTTACGCTCTATACCTACCTGAAGGATACTACTAGTATATGCATGTATGCAATGGACTATAATAAAAAAAATCTGTTAATATATGATTAGTATTTCAAGGGTAATCAGGTATTGTAATGATCATGGTTATCATTAGTGATAGTGTGGCCAATTGAATGGAATTTACTTAAACACCCTATTTCAAATATTTGAAGAATTATAAATAAAAAAATCAATGTATCATGGTATATTTTCAATGTACAATGTACTCTGTAACTTTTAGATAACAAATGTTATTTTGTGGTATTTAAAAGAGGTATTCAATGGATATACAAATATGTATTATATTATATTCATCTTTCTTTTGTTATGTTTCTTATGTTGCTCTAGTCTTATTAAATACAATGGCACTTTTAAGCTATTCTTTTTTAAAATTCGTAGAACTGAAATAAGATATACTTAACAATAAAATCTTTTCAAATTCTCCTGAACAAATACTTACAACTAAGAACATTGATTTCTTTATTACACCAGCCAGCTGTTAGGTGTAAGCTCACAGGTGGTATGTCACGATGGCCGAGTGGTTAAGGCGTTGGACTTGAAATCCAATGGGATCTTCCCGCGCAGGTTCGAACCCTGCTCGTGACGTTTTGATTTTTAGAAAAATGAATTATGTTATTTTTATATAAAGGTACCATTTATGTAAAAGATTTGTGTTCATTTTTGTGAATCTACAGTATTTAAAACAACTTTGCTATTGTAATATTGTGTTCACCACGGTGTTTTAACAACGAATAATTTAAATCTATAACATGTCACATAATAGTTAGTGTGTATATATATATATCTACATATGAACATTTACATAATGAAGTCAAACGTGCTTAAATATTAGTTTAATGATAATGCAATACAAATATGTGAAGGAACTGTGACTTACTCAGTACTGTTGCAATAATGTTTATTTTAATTTCCATACCATCTAATTAAACCATGGTCGCTCCATCGAACCTCGTGTAATATATTGTATTACATAATATTATGGATGAAGCCAAAATGTCTTATCTATATCTAAAGTATGTACGACAAAAATGTAGTTTACATTAAAATAAACATAGCACTGTCTCTATGTCTCACGTAAAGGTCTAAATAATGTTAAAATTTTACATGAAAAAAAAAAGTTTTTTAAAAGTTACTTTGAAGCAATTTGTTAAATGCGAGGCTATGAACATCAAAACACGTTTATAACGAAGATGTTTACAACGAATATATGGTTATAACGTAGTATTTTTCGTTATATTCAAGGTACACTATGTCTGTAATATGTTTATAACGAACTATGCTTATAACGAAGTTGTTTTATTAGTTCACAGAAGTTCGTTATAAAGGTGTTTTTCTGTATCCGATTCCTTACCTCATATGCACGCTTGACTGCTCTGTATTATTATATCAAAAGAAAAAAAGCGAATTTAAAGTAAAAGTATTTAGTATAAAGTTTGTTTTGTTTTATATCCGTTTGATATATCCAATGGTATAGACAATATCAGAAATGCATATTCAACTAAATTGACCTATTTCGAAGCTATTATTTACCTAGTTTGACGGACAACGTTCATTCTGTCACGTCTCTCATGTTCATTATATAATAGCTTTGAATAATGGCTGTAAAAACGAAAAAGAAAAAAAGTAATATAGCACACGACACAATGGGTAACCTGGTAAAGTACCACCACTGAGTGATGAATGATATTACTATTTAGGGGAAAAGTTATCTAATTAAAATTCGATGTTAATGATCTACTCCGTTCATAAGGAGTTTACGGAATAGATAACAAATATTGAATTTAATTAAATTTGGTAAAAGAGAAAAATAATACGATAATTTTAAGTTTCTTTTTATTGCTGCTATGATTTTATAATTGTATTTTGGTTATAACGCAAATTTTCATTGGTTAGATTTTTCGGTCACGTCATAGACCTAAGAGATGAAGCACACATGTTGATGATGTCACAAACAAACGACCAACTCTCAAACCAATGACGTTATTTTCATTGATTTCTTGAAGTAAGTGTCCATTAATGCCTCGCTGTTTATGCAGAGTGCACTTCAGCTTGCGGTCTATACATCGATATGTCAAATTAGGATCGTGTTCAAACATGAACTTCCTTTTTAACAGTTATGATTGTGTAAATGTATTTACAGTTAAGTAACAGCTTATTTAAACTGTCCTATTGATTATTCTACTTCTAACTTTTATAAGTGTAGACGTGTCTCCGTCAGGGGACGGAATCGAGAGCCTTCCACAGGGGCGACTACTCAACTCAAGACTAAAAGGTGGTTTCAAGAGAGATGCTAGGAAGAGGACAGCCAATTAAATAAAAGAGAAAAATTATATCCAAAATTTAGTCGCCTTTTACAATCATGCACTGGAGGCAGTAAGTACAATTCTGACGCCCTATACATACCTGGTTGTGTCACGAAGGAGACTAACTGGACAATATATTATAATAAAACCTTTATATCAATATAAGGTTGATGTAGTACAAGGGTAACCAGGGTGTGCAAGGTTTCATGGGTTTTTTTAGATATAGTGTGATCAATTCAATGAAATTTAAGTATTAAATTATAAACATTATATTTTAAGCATTACAAATTAAGAAATAAATAATTTAAAAGTCTTTTTCATATTCGTACTGCTGAAATAAGATATATTTAACAATAAAAAAAAGTTTTGTTTTAAATTCTCCGGAACAAATACTTACATTATGAACATTGACTTCTTTATTACACCAGGCAGCTGTTACGTGTTAACCTAACGGTGATATGTCACGATGGCCGAGTGGTTAAGGCGTTGGACTTGAAATCCAATGGGATCTTCCCGCGCAGGTTCGAACCCTGCTCGTGACGTTTTGATTTTTAAATAAAAGAATTACCTTACTTTTACATAAAGCTTTCATTTTTTTAAAGATTTGTGTTCATTTTTGTGAATGTACAGTATTTAAACAACTTGACTATTGTAATATTGTGTTCACCACGGTGTTTTAACAACGAATACTTTTAAATCTATAACATGTCACATAATGGCTAGTGTGTGTATATATGTACATATGTAAATGGAACATTTACATAATGAAGTACAACGTGCTTAAACACTAACGTAATTATATTGCAATACAAATCTGTGAAGGACCCGTGCTTTACAAAGTACTGTTAAAATAATGGTTAGTTTTATTTCCAGTCGTTGCTACTATACCATGGTCGCTCCATCCAACTTCATGTATAATATATTATATAACATTATGAACGAAGGCAAAGTACATAATCTATGTCTAACGTATACAAGACAAAATGTAGTTTCCATTAAAATAAAAATAGGTACGTTTCACATGTCAGTCTACATAATTTTGAATTGAAAGTTTTACCTGTTGAATATGTTTTAAAAAAATATTTCAAGCAATAGACAAAAAAACATATTAATAACGAAGATGTTTACAACAAATACATCGTTATAACTGAGTATTTTTCGTTACCGTCAAGGTCCATGCATCTGTAATGTGCGTATAACGCGCTATGCTTATAACGAAGTGATTCTGTTGGTTCCCAGACGTTTGTTATAACTGTGGTTTACTGTATTATTTCGTTTGGTTTATTTCATGTTATAGTCGGTAACATATTAAAATATATTCAGCTGAATTGATGAGATAATCATTCAGACTTTGCCTAGATCCTGACCTATTTCGAAGCTATATTTTCAACATAGTTTAACGGATTACATTCATTCTGTCACGTCCCTCATGTTCATTATATAATAGTTTTGGATGGTGGTTGTAAAAACGAAAAAGAAAAAAATAATAATATAGCACACGACACAATGAGTAATCTAGTCAAGAACCATCGCAGAGCGATGAATAATATTACTATTTGGGTAAACATTTATCTAATCAAAATTCGATGTTAACTATACTCCGTTCATAAGGAGATTACGGAGTATTGTATTTAATTAGATTGGGAAAAAAAAGAGAAAAACAATGCGACAATTTTGAGCTTTGTTATTACCTATATTATGTCATATATTCATTTTTGGTTTTAACGCAAATTTTCACTGGTTAGATTTTTTCGCTCACGTCATAGACCTAAGAGATGAAGCACATATATTTTGATGATGTCTTAAAAAACGACCAGATCTCATGAACCCACGTTGCTACGCCAGCGACTATTCCCGTAACAATAGAATAGCCGCACGTGTTGTACTATCATCATTATACACTGATAATGACAATACTAGATAGCATGGTTATTGAGTGCATGTCAGTGCAAACTGTAATGGTAACCGTCTTATATAAGCCTCCCAACACATATGTGCGATAACGTAATATGGAATGTCAGGTTCTCCAATCCTCTCTGATTTGATTGCTTAATGCTGAGAAAATTATTTTTTCTAATTGGCTCTTCAGACTCTGTTTTACTTAAGTGGAAGCTCATGTTGTCATTTAATCAGCAGTGCTTTTGTGATAATGAAATACCGCGCTTCCATCGTCCTTCTTTTGCGTTTTTACTATTTACATAAATCTAGCTCTAGCTCTGAGTAGAAGTAAACGTCACCTTTCTCATCACTACATCACTGCCATGTCCGTGCATAAACGTGATTTGATCAACTGGCCAACGAGGTATTCGTCTGGGACGTTCTCTTTGTAGACTGTTCGACCATTTCTCTCCGATTCAATTAGTTTTTAACCTAAATAAATTAAAAATTTACAATAATGAAATAAATTCATATTTTTCACTCGATGTATTCTTGGGGAATAAATAATAGGCATCCATCATTTTCTCAATAAATCTAGGCCAAATGTGTATTAAATCATTACCTGTGTGACAGATTGCTTTTATGAACGGTACAGATAGTCATCAGATTGATGGATATGTGAATATCACAAATATCACAAGATGAGGTATTAATTGAAAAGCAACACATAAATATTTAGCCTGTGCTATCTGAGACGGAAATTGCGATACTTGAACGGATTGTGAAATACAATGCCATATGTCATATGCATGAGAGAAATGTCAAAGAGTGTCAGGAAATGTAGATAACAAACATAATAGATTTATTATCACATCATTGTCGCAGAGGAAAATAATTACTTATAATACGATATGAAATATATATGTATGAGGGAAATGGCAAAGAGTTTCGAGAAATGTAGATGATAAATATAATAGATTTATTATCGACATCATTGTCGCATAGGAAAATAATTTATTATAATACGATATGAAATATATATGTATGAGGGAAATGGCAAAGAGTTTCGAGAAATGTAGATGATAAATATAAAAGATTTATTACCGACATCATTGTCGCATAGGAAAATAATTACTAAGAATACGACATGAAATATATATGTATATGAGAAATGTCCAAGAGTTTCGAGAAATGTAGATGATAAATATAATATATTTATTATCGACATCATTGTCGCATAGGAAAATAATTTCTTCTCCGATTGGAGTGATCTTTACTTATCTGATGTTACCAATATATTTTCTTTTGAGACGTTAGTTAATTGGCATGTTGTATTCTATAGAATGAATAGAATAAATTCCCCCCAGAAAATCATGTTTTCTTGTTATGTTTAGAACGTCTCTGAAAAATTGATAATATATGTAGGGTTTTAAAGTTATATGTGCCGTATTTTTCATACTCAAGAATCCAGGTAAGATTTTGATTTATTATTTACCACAAAAAGTTACCAACAATTGGAAAATTACGGTACTTTCAATACATGCTTTTAACCTTGCAATTACAAATAAGAGCTGAAAACGATTTAAGCAGTATTGCCAAAAATCATCATGTTTACATCTATAGTGAAGTGATATGAGTACATACAATCAGACCATGAAGCCGAATTGTGGTCTATATTTTTATTTCACTGCGTTATTAGTAATTTTAAAGTTATTTTTACAGGAAAGTTTCAGTCTGAATATACACTAAGCATTAAAAACAATTGTACAGTACATTATTTCTGTGTTGTAACCAACGGCTTAATCCATTCAATCTGATGGATTTTAATAGATTAATGCAGACAAAATAAAATGTCAAAAGTTTCGTCCAGTTACGGCACATATAACTTTAAAGGCTACAGAGATAATTCGCTGAAATAATCCCCACGAATAAGTTTCAATCCCTAAATTGCGAAATTTTCCACCCGCGAAATTTAGCTACAATATGTATAGTATTGTTTAACTCCCAATTAAAAAAGAGCGATGAAAAATTATAAATTCATCATTCCTTATTGTTTTTTATAAGTATCAACATATAAAGTATTTCTGTCAATAAAATACATAGAAACACCGATGGTTAACTAGTTAAAACTGTTAAAGTGTGACCAAGCAGCATCCAAGAAAATTATAAATAAATCGATAACATCAACTATCTAAGTAAATCCATTCAGCGCCTTAAAACTGATGATATGTGATATTCATTTCAATATATTTTACTTACTGACAAATAGGATTTTTTTTATTTATAACTTATTATTGCAACAAATAAATCTGACAACAATGCAATATATAATAAAGTATACTTCTGCACAACTATATGAGCAAAACACGATGTATACTCTACTTCAAGGATGAAGCATTTTTGTATACACGTCATGTTATGACGTCAAGTGTATTTTTCTTAGAAAATATTTATTTTCGGATACTGTTGGAAACTTTCAGAAATACTACTACTATAAACTACATCATTTCCACTTGACACCAAACTTCGGAAAACAGACGTATAGATTTCCAATGACCATGTATGTGTATATTCTGAATAGTCCAAAATATCAGATAGAATACAAACAATAGTATTTCGAAAATAAACTTTTGAAATAAATGATCTGGTTTCAGCTTTAACGTCTAGTATCCTTTTGCCCTGATTTGCCCTGGGTAAAGTTTATTGTCGATAAAGCAGAATATGATAGGCAATATCTATTTTCTCTGAAATGGAATGGTTCTTGTTTTCATTTGCTTTGTACATTTTGTTTACTTTGTACAAATTTACAATCGCACCTTGCCTAATTGATTATAGAGAGCCCAATGTTTGTTATTTTTGTATAACAATATTGGGCTCCCTGTGACCTCAATTATGACGCCATAAATGTAAAGTTGAGAGTTACCCCTCTCGGATGTCAGGTAAAAGTCGTTCTCTCATAGATTCACGCTGGCGTAAAATAGTGTTAATTTGTATCTTAACATCATTCTCCAATATGTTCAATGTACAAATCAGTATTGGTTATCATATTTTTTTCATTCATTGATGTGTAACATCACACACAAATGAATACCTCCAATATGACAACTAACTTCATAAGTAACAATTGATTTACTTGGTTCTTTTTTCAGATTTTCAAATTTTACTCAAAACCACAATTTAAATTAATAGAATGTTAAAATAACAATCAAGTATACGTTATACGATTTGTGTCGATTTGGAGCCCTGGCGTCTTTGGTATTTATCTATTCATGCGCCTCTAAACACACCAACCGGTCAGCAAATTCCGTTTTCAGGGTTAAACTAATTTAAAACATTATACGCTTCACAGATTTTTTTTAATATCAACAAATATCTATACACGACATAACTTTCGCAGACTGGAATTTTTTAACAACGTCAGAGGGCCTTAGGAGAAATGCAGGCTTGTATGTAGGTCATGCCCAATAAACTATGTTATCAAAGACTGATATAACGATATGTGTATCACACATAAACACGGCTGTGGTTTATTCATTCTACGGATTATATTGCCTACAAAATAGGTACTGTCTAACTTTATGTTCCCTTATAATAACCCATAACAATGTGTAGAAATGATATGGTAAGGTGGTAGTTGAACTACCTATTGACTGGTGAGACTCTAATACAAGTTTTCCTCAAAGAATCCTTTAAATCTCTCGGATTTTATTATGTAAAATAGAGCAAATGTGGGAACCAATCGACTTTATTCACAAAGCAAAATTATTTATGTGGATAAGGTTTTAATTTTTAGGTGAAACTAATATAACTTAATTACAAAACAAAAATGTGACCAACTTATCTTATCGACGTCTTATCAATTTAAATGAAAAACATCATATGATGCATGGCGATATGCCAAATCTATTTTTAGCATCTCGTTATTGAATATCTAGCGTCTATACATTATCAAATAAAGTTATACTTTAAAGGAACATATAAACATATGAAGCCTATCCTGACATTCATTAAGATTCCTATTGCTATTTTTGGAATTGATTCTCAAAATAAACTATACATAAGATATATAAATAGCTTATCTCGATAGAAAAATGATTTGTATGGAGCACTATGTGAACTATAGTCGTTTATGTCGGATGATATAAGTTTTTTTTTAATTATTCAAGTGTTGTTTAAGCATTAAATTGCCTTCTTGGAGGATTCATGGTCCTGTAATTCTAACACGTTGCAGACAAATTGAATAACGCGCGATAGCGCATTTGATTATTTTGTCCGCAATCAAGAAAGCAATTTAATGCTTACAATTCCGTTTTCTGTTATTTTTAAGCCAACCTGTTATGTACACCGTAATAGCTATTACCAAATCAAATTCGCCGCTGCTCCCGTCAGTGGAGCCTCTTCTTGTGACGTCATAAATACTTTCTACGTCACAAGAAGTCCCGACGTCATTCGCGGGGAAAAATAAGTCCATGGAAATAAACACAAGATCATCAGTACACTTCCAACATTTTAATCAATATTATACATCTTTAGGATATTCACTATTTTAAAATCATACAAATATTTTGCGAATAGAATAGAACAATTTGTGTTTTCCCTTTCAGGTAGCATGCAAGTACGCACAAAAAATGCGCATTACGTCGTTTCGTCATGACGTCGTTCAAAACAACGTCACAATACATGTTTTACATATCACTACACCAACGGGAGTTATAAGAGTATTATGATCCCATTTTTAGTTGGTAAGGTTATATATTGTCTCCCGAGAAAATAGAAATATATCTGTATAATATGAAATATTCGTGGTTAAAAAATGTTCGTTCTTTTATTGGTTGCTGTGATAAATACGAATGATATAAACAACAAAATTTTTTTAATTGAATTAAGTCTTAAAGATGCTCCACCGCCGACAGAGCATAAATGATATTCATCACTTGAAGAATAATTGGTGTTTAATCGTGTATAAATATGTCTAATTAACATAGAAAATAATATGAAATAATTTATTTTGCCGTTGATGCATGAGCAATCAGAACTTCATTCCATATAGGATATAGTGCCACGGAATTTTTTCGGGATTCAATTAATTATTTTTCATATTTTTAACTTGAAGTAAAATTAAAAGCTCAAACTTTTCAGTGGTGGTAACGGTGTAAAGTAAGTAACTTTTGTAACTGAAGAAAAACACTTAATCGTCTGCTTCTGTTTTTGATAGTGAAAAATTATCATTTGTCAGCGGTGGAGCATCTTTAATTGCTCTATCACCTAGCTACAAATATTTATATCATTGAAATTTAACGGAAGCTACATATCACGAATATTTCATGCAATACAGTATGTGTCAGTGAAAGGGTACAAATTAGCTAACTGTAACTAAAATTGCATATGATCACCATAATATTAATAATTATACATATTGTATAGTTGTTACATTTCACGATTTACTCTTTGGAACTTCGCAGGGGTCTATTTTCCCGAATTAACTTTGTAGCCTTTCAAAGCGTCATTCTTACGACAGACTATAATACGAGAAATAATGATTTTGATAATTCCATTACGTATTAAATTTCGCGACTTTGGATGGATCCGCGAATTTAGCGGAATTATAACCCCCGAAAATATAAGCAACTGTACAGTACAGTAAACCGTCCATATTTCGCGTCCTTGTTTGTAGATTTGTAACTTAGGGCTCTCCTTAACATTTACAATTGATACAGCTTGGACGATTTGAATTCGTGATTTAGCTGTCTGACGAAATGCGATGAAAATTTATCTCTCGCGAAGAAAGAGAGGTTCACAGAATAGTATGATATACTTCTCGAAACTTGCTCAATATCCTAATATTTACATTTTACTGCTTCGCAATTATATATCTTTACCAAACACAGTTTCCGTTCACCAGTGCATGAACTGCTATGTGCTGAATATACGTCATTGTCATTGTGCCGTCACAATATTGTCGTGCCTGTGTTCACGGAACTGACTGATCAAATAGCTGGTAGATCCTTGACGGTCATGGTTTGTTTATTCATTCTAAGATGCAAATTCTCTTGGAATTCAATAATAAAATTGTTATCAAATGTAAATATTATCATTGAATTGTATTCAGTTGACAATTATAGGAGTATGAATGTCAACTGGACAGCGGCTTTTGGAAGAAGCTTTAATTTGCCGATGTCCAGTTGGCATTCAATGCTGAAATAGGAACGATATAATTTAGGTGGTCAAGTGGAGGTAGCGTTCGCTGATTTATCATGCGACGTTCTTTTTACAAAATAAAGTATAAATCGGATCTAGATGTCATCTTGTCGGTGTGGACCAAATTATATTGAATGTAAGTATCAAAATTGCAATTTAAAACACCTTAAGTTCTATATATAGCTAATTATTTTATTAAGTCACTCTAATAAAAGCACTGAAATACCTACGTCGAAATGTAATTTTATAGTCGTAGTTTGTTCAAACATAAATATGTTATCAATATAGCAATTCGTTTATATTAGTTTGTCTGTTTTAAGGCTTAACTTTGTTTAACAAAATTGATTTTAATCTTCATTAAATTTTAAAGCCCTTGGCTTTTTTTGAAAGATAACAGACGTTCTTTACGGGAAATACGTTTGATATAGCCACGTGTGTGTAATGAAGCGGAACTAAATCTACTGTTCTCTAGTTCTCTAATCTATCACTGTCAGAGCGCTGCATACCTATCACATTAAACTCTACCTACTGATTTCGTGGTGTAGACCGGATATAATTGTAGTCAGAATTAATATCCATACAATGAGTGTTCTAGTCTTATGAATGTATTAATGTTAACGAAATTACATCACATTACTTTTTACTTATACTATTTCATATCTGGCCAACTGTATGCAATGGAAAAGGATACAAATACGCAAATAGCGACCTCTTATCACAATATCACTATCTATTTTTTCCTGTTTCGTAAACGTTTGAAAATATGATTAATTGCATGTTTTTCTTTAATTTAAAATTGGATTTATATTTGTGTTGTATATCTATCTATTGATCTATTGTGAATTGTTATTTATAGCTAAAATTATTATGTGTACGCAATCTGGCGTAGAGATAATGTTTTACTGTAGGTAAAGAAGAACCACTGTCCTATATACATATACATGTTTCCACCACATAACGTGAAACATAATAAAACGTTATATTAATGTTCAGCTCTTTAATGCAATTGACAGCTATTTGTATATTAGGGATAATTGAAACTCGATAAAAAGCAATTTGAGTTTAACTATAAATAAATGAGCAATAAAATTGAAAAATGATGCTAATATATTACGCTCTTTAGTATAATATGGTTCTTTGAAGGTTAGATAGTAAAAGAACCCAAAGTTTCCTGAGAACATTTACCGACAGAGATAGAGGATCGGTGGAAAAAAATGTCGAAATTCCGTTACGTACCTTGTTTTGACCATGTTCTGATACTAAAACATAGCAAAAAAATATATATATATATATATATAAACATGTATGTTAAAGAGACAATTCACTCAGGCTAATTCTTTTACATAATCAAGAAGCCAAATATAGCATAAATGTATTGTTCTACATTTCTTATGAAATATATAACGTAAAACATTGACAAATTCCTCGACATTGTTAAGTATTTTAATTAATATCGTTCAAATATCAAATCGTTGATCAATACGATTAAGCAGGTACAATATGGACGCTATATACCCATACCCGAGCCAAAGTAACGCACGTTAAACAAATGAACTACATAACCACTGAGAAGGTGATAAAAGGATATTTAGGCAAGACAATTCACCTAACAAGGTAAACACACTACCGTCAGAGCGATTTGAGCAGTTTTAGACAAATATTGCATTACTCTACGAGCAAGGGACAGGGTGCGGCATACAAGAATTTGACCACAGTGTGTAATGGCGGACAGCGAGCGAGTTTGAACATTTCACACACATGTCACCCCATGGGCATTTCATGCTATCACAGGAAAACCGACTGATCTTATTTCCATTAGAACTGGTTTTTTTCCGATATATTTACAAATTTTAATGTTCTCTTAGACTGAATTGTCCCTTTAAGCATTCGTATGGTGAAAAATATTTATTTTCGTGATTATTCATTATGGTGATGTACTTCTGCTATCCTGTTATTTAAGGTCGAGTTGAGGTAAATTGACAATGTCGAGATAATGATGTCGACATGTTGAGTTATAACACGACTGGTCGAGATATTAATGTTGATAAGTCGTCTACATTCTTGAAAAGTCGACTTAATTTAGTACGATGAGATCGATGATGGTCTGTCTTGATACAATAACTCTACATTCGAGTATTATTGTGTAGACCATTTGTATTAAAAGTCGTCTGGTCGACAAAACTACATGTATCTCAATGAGTCATGTCATAACCCGAACGGTCGACAAAGATATGATAGCAAAGTCGAGTTACCGTAAGGTAATCTGAAATAACACGATAGCAGAAATATGCCACCTTACTATATACATTGTACTTAACACATTGTTATTTACATTTTTTGGGATGTAAATAATTCTTTTCCATGAGTTAATACATGGACACTTTTGAATTCTAGTGATCTTCATTGTTCTTGCTTAGTGCATCCTTTGATTAATATTCAACTATTTCTTTATCAAACATTATAGTATTTACTATCGCTACTTGTTTAATAACGTATTGATCGTTGAATGAGTAATATGGCAGTGAATATACTTTTTATGTGCGTACGTGACCCCGCCTATTAACAGCCCATGTTTACTATAAAAGATGATCGTCTGAAAAGACATAAAATCAAACGATATAAAAAAAACATATATATGAATATTATGAACCTTAGATGGACTTTTCTCTTTACAATAATATTCACGGAAGTCTGATAATTAAGGTACAAACATCAAAATCAAAAACAATAATTTTGTTAACAATGTTCGCAACAATGTTACATATTTGAGATAAAATACAATAGTATTAGAATAAACATAGCAACTTTTTAAAGACCTCGTATTCATCATTATTTTTGTGTCATTATTTAACTTCTGTTTACATAAAAGTAACGTAGAACATTCACATCGTTTAAGTACTGTGTACAACACTTGTTCTCATTACAGATATGTCATTATACAAGAATCCGTAATGATACTCGTTACGTATTACTTCAGGAGCGCTATATAGCTATCAGACAAGGCTTGTACAAAAAAAATGTGACCGTTTACTTCGTAGATTAAGTGCTAAAGTAAAATGAAACGAAAAATAAAACATATGGTTAATTTCATCTCACCATGTCACTATTATAGAGTCTATAATCATATTGTTCACTATTCAAAAACAATATGTTCCCGTAAAAAGAAGGGATATGGTTTACTTTTCAGTGATTTCCCAATCTTGAGAGATAAGTAGCGTTCATATGTCAAACTTGTTACGCAGATATCTTTATCACTGCTAGTCAACTTATCTATCAACGCGTGCTTGTAATATTACAACATGAAGTTTGTGTAATAATGTGTCTGTTTGCATACATCTAAGTGAACTTTCTTATCCTGCTCTTCTTACTTAAACATTATGGTATCAATTTCAACACATTTTATTGCAAAACGCAAATGGTTTTTGCATCTATCAAAGCCTATATCAGCCATCTTCAATATTATGGTAACAAAATTCATTTCTGGGTACTACATGAAGTCATAATGATTTGTGTAATTATACTTGTATTTGAGTTCTTACTCCGCACAACTTGAATTTTGATAAACTGGTAAATATATTTTTAATTAATTTGTCTAGTCTTGAGCTCAGTTTTATACGTATGTATTGTTTTTTATGATGTGTTTTTACAGTAGCATCATAATTTTAGACAAAAATGGTGTGGAATATTTTTGAGATTTGTATAAGCAATATCACCATACATATTGCTTTATATATTTTGAATTTGGATTGTTAGATCATTAATTTATTTGCGTTTTCAGATTTCCTATGGTGTATCACCCAATAGCTCCCTAGCATTTCAGCCAACATTGAACATATCTCACCGTCGTTTTATGGTTTTCCATGAATGTCTCTGGGTATTTCCACTATAAATATTTGTCAGCATTATATATCATTTAAACCAAGTTCTGTTCATTCATGTCACAATCCATAAAATTCTATAAGAGTAGCATTTAGCATAAGGGTAAACACATATTGAAACTTTTAATATTTTATTTATATATCCACTACTTAAGCATCCCAAAAGGAACCATTGGAACAAAGTAATCCAATTTGTTCAGAGAGCATATTAAAAGAAGTAAGGTGAATATAAATTTCCATAACATCATATTAACAAAGAAGTCTATGGGGACCAAAACTTGATAGACTTTTCCAACTATAATGTTAAAACTAGGTTACATTATATTGTGACAGCCACCCATTCGTCCCTGAAGACGCTCTGGAATAGTCCATTTTAGAATTTTAAGGGTGAATCGGTTAAGTGTTTCATTTTCACATCGCAAAAGTAGTAGTCATGTAGACATAGGAGAAATAATTTTATTTCGGTGACATATGTGTATAACTAGTTTAGTATCGACTAAAATGTTAATATTGTTATTTTTATATACATCAATGGATAAGCGCAAATGGCACCATGCAGATCAATATATTATATGGAAATCTATATTTTGCCTCCACAATATGCTATCTAAAAAGCAATACTTATTTTCATCATGTGTTTTGATATTTACGATGGGAAAAGCCGATAAAATATGAATGGCTTCTAATAAGTGGAAGTACATTTTACTTAGACGCTTTTAAGGATTAAACATTTGTAGAAGATTATTACCTCTCATCCCAAAGATGGTATGCCAATGGCGCCTGATGCTGTCCAATTAAGCTCTATGGTGTCTTTTGTATAGCTGGAATAATTGTGAGCAAATGACAATGGGATACAATTGAAATATCAATTCCTATGCATTTTAGTGTCTGTTCAAATCAGTTTCTTTAAAATCTAATTTGTTTTTAACGCAGACTCAAAGACACTTTATTTACCGTGGCAAAAAAGAAAGAAAAACAAAATATTCAATATGTACAAAAGTGGAATATGACACGTTGGTAATATACATGATTCAGCAGGAAATGCAATAGATCAAAGTTAAGATATCGTAATTTATACAATCAGAAATGGTAGTATCCAGTTATTAGAAAGGATATTGCATAATATATCAAATATAGAAATAATAGTACAATCAATCATGAAGTAATGGCCACGATATGCGTTTAAGTTAATCATTTTATGCATGAATTATGGCAAAAGATATAGCACTTATGAAAATGTCCACCAGCATAAGTCACCCAGTGTAGTATAGGATAAAGTGTTGGTTTAACTTGTTGAGTAGTTATTAGATACAATGTTCATTTACTGAAATGATTTCAATTTTGTTTTTGTTCAAAGTCACTTGGCAAGATGTTTGCGTAATCCGAAGCACATCGATCAATGCTATACATGTATATGTACCTATTTTACGGTAATTAAATTTTAGCGGTGGTTTGCCCTCCAAACATTTATTAGTTTAACGTCCTATTAACAGCCAGGGTCATTTAAGGACGTGTCAGGTTTGTTGGTGGAGGAAAGACGGAGTACCCGAAGAAAAACCACCGACAGCGGTCAGTACCTGGCAACTGCCCCACATAGGATTCGAACTCGCGACCCAGAGGTGGAGGGCATGTGGTTTGCCCTCCAAACATTTAACATTAAACAATGTTATTATGGCAATACACTAATGCGATAACCTATTCCGAAAATGAAGTTTGCGCGCAAATTTGAACGCCAAAATAAATATGTTTACAGTAAGTATCAATAAGGTTGTTTTCCAAAAAGTATCTACCATTAGATTGTCATTTCATTTATGTTTAGAAATATCCAAGTGAAGTGATTTTGTTCTCATGCGGGATGCCACTTATACTACCAAAGTTGTATAGTAGCTGTAGCATTTCTGAAAACCATAATTTATCAGTACTTGACACACATGGACAACTTATCGTATATTGGCGATTTTACACCATACAACTACTTATGACTGCGCTTAGTGCATCTGTATAATAGCAATTATCGTAATTACGTTAATTCATTGTGGTGTAAGTATATTTAAACTAAATTGCTAGCAGTAATTAAAGCTCTGCCTGAGAGCGATGAACTACACTGTATCATATCAGTCGTATTGGCCGTTTATATTTTAAATTTAAAGACAGATTGATTCGGGGGAAAAAAACTGGGAGCCATTGTCTGATTTGAACTTGTTGTTTTGTCCCGGTGTAACTTCTTTGTCAGACACATTACCGAGTAAAAAATATAGGAAATCTTTTTTTGAAATTGTATAGCAGTACGATTTCCATATTGAATTGCGAGGATATACTGTAAAAGAATCATTATTGTTGTCTTTAAATGTTGCGTCTCACCCTAAACGACCCCGGGTGTCGAGGGTCGATTAAACTTGAACAAAGAATGACAAACATCACTAATGGTTAGAAGATATCTTTTGATATACAATAAGTTGTGATGACAATTCTCTGAAAAACTAAAATAATTATTTTAAATAACTTTTTTTCCAATAATGGCTTCGCCTGTATGCAAGATAAAACTAAAACAAACAAAAATTGGTTGGTTTTCAAAACACATTTAATAGACTGACGAACGACTATTTATTACATTACAACCAAAACTATAAAGGCTTAATCACAAAATATTTGTTTCATTAAACAGTCACTATTTGCAGTCATACTTTGATATGAGTTGTGTTTGACACACAATTTGATCTTAAGATAAGATATTTCCTATCAAGCCTACTAATAATCAATATAAAGAATTGATTTTTTTCACGTTCATTTATCTATTAGTTTAAGTTTAAAAAATTACTAAATTAGCTGGCATGATGCATCATACCATTTGGACAAACGCAAGCGCTTTCTGTTGAATTTGGCACTTTTCATCTGGCCAAAAGTACATTTAATGTTGACGTCACTTTAAAGATGACGTCATGGTGAGAAGTTGCCAATTATTCCTTGGTGTAATTGAGGCTGTAGTTAATGTAAATATCGTGTTTCGAGCTCGGTTTCATTCATAATAAAAGTATAAGTGCTTGTGCTCATAACTGCCTTTATTTTGTTAGCCATAAGTCTGTTAGCAAAACTCTCAAGAGAATCTTGTCCTTGAATGATGATTTATCATCTTGTGCTTGTCTGGAGACATTTTATGTACATGTATCGCTTGGCATGGCGCAATGACAGACTTGAATACTTTATTCAAAATGATCTTTATTGTACTTTATTCATTTTCAAGTGCTGTAATTCAAATTTTATTTTAAAGTTAAGTTTTGATGGCCACCTCAACAGTTTCTATGGTCTGTTATTTCTTCTACTCTATCATATATGCTACATTCCAGTGCAGCAAACATCGAAGGAAATATAAGAAAGATGTATCGATGGTTTTCCTAAATAATATACACAACTCTGCATGTTAACGTTTGTCTATAAACCCAATTTCCATAGGATATTAAAGATGCACTTCTCCCATCTACGATGTATGTTATAGGCATCAATTTCCCCACAGCTCTGAAACCAATTACCGTTGATTTCCCCGTAATGTCTTCTACAACGTTCAGATAACATTGCTTTATCCCACGTCCGGATGGTAACGGATGATTATTCTAACGACCTTGTGTAGCGGTGGTGTTTTTGTCCTCGGCTCGGGGCATTGTGGAGACTCGGCTGTGTGTATATGTGTGTATCCCGTTATCTCGTGTTTCTCCTCTCTGATAAAACATCGTATTTTATTGCAGGTTTCATGCCCATCCTGGTCTATGTAACAAATTCTTAGCAAGTTTATTTCTGTCAATAAAAAGCATTTGTTGACGGTTTACATTTTGTTATTGTGTTTCTACGGCTATAGTGGTGCTACAGAGACAGGATTAGAAATATACAACAGCAATATATAATTACAGCTACAACAACAATACTTGAACAACAACAGCATCATTGTAACTATAACACAACATCAAAAATATAACTACAACAACAGCAATAAAATATAACTACAACAACAACAAAACAATAAGAACAAAAATATAACTATAACAACAACAACATAAGCAACAATAAGAACAACACTATGACTGCAACAACCACAACCTCATCTATAACAACTACAACAACAACAAAATAATATAACTACAACAACAACCACATCCACAACAAAAACAACAATCACATCTACAACAACAACTACAACCACACATCTATAACAGCAACAATCACATCTATAACAACACAACAACCACATATTCAACAACAACACCACATCTATAACAACGACAACCACATCTACAACAACAACAACAACAACACAACAACAACAACAACAACACAGCCACATCTACAACAACAACACCACATCTATAAACAACAACAACAACACACATTTAACAACAACAACAACAACCACATCTACAACAACAACAACAACACAACAACAACATGGATGTTTCGTCTAGATTAAACATGTCAGCGTTGCTAAGAATCTACCGGATACATCGAGTATGAACAAATTAAAAGCCTAATTAATGAGCTTTCAGACAAACATTACTATGGATGCATTTACTAATATGTATATTAAATACCCGAACAAATTATTGTTGTACATAATCTAATGGAGAATTTTTAAATAATTCATTTATAAATGCAGCAAAAGTTACTCAGGTGAAGGGTAAAAAAAGTTCATCTAAATTGTACGATATGGGCAAATCCAAGTGATATCGTTTTCATTGTGAAATAGATATTTTATTATTTGTGACGAAAATCCCAAGCACAAATGCCCGTTGAATGCTTTTCAATAGCCATACATTGCAATTGTCATTTAATTAGCATCAGACAGACATGATAACATCAATTTTCCTACTAAGACATTAGCTATATGCTCTATACTATTTGTGATGACGCTTTAGGTTCCGCACACAGGGAACATTTCTTTTTATCAAATACGACACAAATTTAAAGTCACAGACCACACAAAGGGCATTGCATATCTAAGGGCCCAAACGCACGAATTCGTTACCGGCTGCTATTCAAATTTCTCATTTCATCTGTAGAATGATACCATACAATCGTTTGTTAGTTTTTGATCCATATGATTCACAGATCCATTTATATATGATTTTTACAAATATTTTGTTTCATCTTTGTATCATGTACAAAGAATGATGATAAAAGATCTAAAAAACGTGGATATATTACTGGGATTTCCTATTATTCGGCGCTAAACCGACGAACAGATCTATAAAATTTAGGCTTATACAACGTTCTTCATGGCCGCCATTTTGTCAAACATGCACACCCTTGTATAACTATAGGGCGAGAGGGAAGGTGTACTGCTCACTCTATGGTACAGTACAGATGATATGGCGAGGCGGCGTATCCTCTACCTAACACTGTCAATAAAGCTTTGAGCTTTGATCTTTATTCCTTTATCCTACCAATTCACTTCTTTAACATAATAGAATGAATTTCTACAATATTCGAATATAGTAGTACATTTCTCGGTTTATGTATTCGCCTGATGATATAGTAATATATTGGAGTAGGGACTACTATATACGCTGCTGCGATAAAACAGTAAAACTAGACGAAATGTCTGTTATCATTGAGTGTGTTTGCATATGTGTATTTAACATTATACACGTACGAGGCGGTGTAGGATGAACGCGACCCTTTAGTACTACGCTAGTGTGGCGGTATTAAGGCAAAGGCCAAAAACGCAACGTGGCATGACGCGGCCCGCTCTAACCTATCCTTCACTGACAGCAGGCTAAAGGGTTTATATAATTACCTGGTAGTGTTTGCGAAACACACATAGAACACCATTACGGCAAAGGAAGGGATACGAAAGCCCTTCCACCAGGCATGGGTGTTAACTCAAAAGATTTCGTTCTCTTTTTCTTCATTATTATCAAGATATGAAGAGGGCTAGGATATTAGAACTGACTCGAATCATAGAATAGCTAAAATATACCAATACTATAAGGAAGGGATAAGAGAAGTTCGCCGACCGTGTAATACATGTTGATTAAAAGGAACTTGACGGTTTCTTTCCTTTTTTCCCGTTCTTATCAAAATATGAAAAATGGTGGATATATTACAAAGTACTCTGAGACTAGCTTAAACATACAGTTGTTCTATCAGGAATAGATTCTAGAAGTTTACTCACTGTGCATTGCATGTTAATTCAAAAGACTTATACGATTCTCTTCTTATTTCTTGTTTTTTTTCATTCTTAACAAAATATTAAATGGTCGATATGGTATTAGAACTTACTTGAAATTTAGAAGAAAAAAACATATCATGTAGGGATCAGAGAAGTTTCCCCATTGTGCATTGTATGTTAGTTAAAAATATTTCAACAGAATTTGACGATTTTGTTTTTATCTTTATTTTTATTAGTATATACCGATCAGCAATATCAGAACTGATCTGAGTTGTTCTATAATCATAAAATAGGATAGTGGTCCGTTAACTCACAATCGTTACAGCTACTGAAAATCTATTGATCACTATTGAAATTACTTTTGCATGATTAATGATAATATGAAATGACATATTAATCAATCACCTAGCGTGTGCGTCATTCGATCTGTCACATTATTGGATGTTGTTAATATTAATATTATTAATAATATTTTGGAAGCAGTTCTGATAAAAAACAGTAACTGGCGAACAGTGCAGAAATTCAGGCACTGTTGCTTTGAGTACAAATTTATTTGGCCAATAGGAAGTCATGAATTTGTCACGTGATGTGCTTCATGTAGCATCATTTTCCACAGCATAAAAAAGTGAGACAGCGTAATAAAAGACAAATTTCTTAGATATCAATTTCATCATAATAAAATGTAGCGTTTTGCTTTTCAAGAAATCAATCAAAACTTTACATCTTCAACGTCTAAATGATAAATTTTGAAGGTTTTATGACAGGAGTGATAAAAAATGCATGAAACGTCCAGGGTAGTAAAGAATTTTTCATGAAAGAGAATAATGTACTTTTATCATGCTGGTTTTTCATAAATTTAATACTGAACAAGCACTGTGTTTGTTTTTGTTTTTTTTTTTTTGTTTTTTGTTGTTGTTTTTTTTTTGGTTTTTTTTTGTTGTTGTTGTTTTTTTCAATTACATGTACAATCAGTCAAGCAATACGAGATATAATGAATATAAGTACTCATTGTACTAATAACCTGTTCATTTTACTTTCCAATTGAAATTACGAATTGGAGATATCGATTATTGAAGGTTTTAGAAAGCTTAAATGCCTCTGAATATAAATTATTCATACTTCGAAAAAGCAATTAAATAATCGCCTCACTTAAAGTCGATGACAGATAATTTCTCGCTTCATCTATTCAGAAAATTATCTTCTTACTACTAAAGACTTTTTTATTCTGTCTGTCATTTGACGCCCAGGTCAGGGTTTAGAGTTTTTGTATTAGTGAAACGTACGTTGTCAATTTAATGTAGTCGAAATTTTTCCTAAAAGATGCATTTGCCTGTGTAAATCGTATTTTTACATTCTAAAATGAAAATGAAAACTTAAAAATATCATATGCTTGTCAATCCGCTTCTTTTTTATACCTTATATATATTAAGCCATATGGGCAGTGTCGACTTGTAATTTCCGCTTCTATATTATGCCTCATATATATAAAGCAATATCGGCAATGTAGAATCGTAATTGACGCTTTTATATTATACCTTATATATATATATATATAAAGCCATATCGGCAATGTCGAATTATAACTGATAGATCTACAGAGGATATTGTACTTATCTTTAAGGTATATGGTTTTATTTTAAATAAGAAAGCAGACAGATAACTCGGATTCTATCATTTGAGTGACAGACTTAAAACAAAATCAATCAAATCAATCCAACCAACAATACGTAGATATGTGAATGGAAACAGGTTCCAGAATTACTTTCGAAAAAAATAACATTTAGAATGCATATTTTTTATATAGTTAGAAACCGTACTGTAATAAATAGAATCGATGGTATATGCGTGCAGCTATGAAATGCAACAGGTGTTAGTTATATTCTATATACTTAACAAACATCTGATGAACTAAACTATAAAATAACTTTTTTGTTCTGATGCATTTTCGCACATTCAAATGTCTGGTCTTCGATTCGATATTACCGTGAACAAATTATTTTGCATACAATAAAATTTTGCGAATTTTTGCAAATTTTGCGGGCGATTTGAATGCTCAAAAATCAACCAATGTGAAAAAAATAAAACTGTTATTAACGCAAGATTTAACGGTTTACAGTTCTTTTCTTACGTCTGGAAGTTATTCTTTTTAAACTTTGGTCTAATTCGTTTAACTCTACTTGAGGAAAGTATTTGAAGACAAGATCCAAAATTAAATAGGACCATACGTCTGTTCGGACGAGACAATACAACATTGATAACGTTATTGCATTTTTTCTGCAAAAATATCACGCTTAACCTCATCCATCATCGTAGAAACAACAATAGGTATCAACTGCATTTTTCTATGAAAGGTACTCATTGTTAAGACAACGATGACTATGTACTCTAGCAGGGTTCGTGGGGTCATTAGTGACAAAAAGGGGCCGCGAGACTTGCCCATTTCAAATAACAATGGAATTGTACCAGCTTATCTAGTGTAATTAATATGAGTGACGTTTGCTTTCATATCTTGAATTGATTGTACAAAATATAGATGTTGACTTAGCTCTATTTTTATGTGAACTTACGTCATTCAATTGCCTATTTATAACTTCACCCTTCATGACGTCATGTCGCATCGTAACTACTACGACGAGAGCCGATACGAGTATAACCCCAAACTGTTCAATTTTTTAACAGCCTGAATATCTTCAACATAGTATGTACGTGAATGAAGACGTTACATGAATGTTTTTTTAATAACTTTGAGAAGATATACAATGTAAATGATAACATCAAATTATTATGCATAATTCATGAATTTATCATCACATTTCTTTTGTTGATCAAATAACTATACAATCCCCAAGCTGGAAAATGTCCATGTCATTTCGTTTAAACGTTTTTTGAGTGAAAAAAAACCCAAGCGATATCGAAAACTAAATTTTTTATTAGAATTGAAAAGATTTTAATCTCTTTAGGGACACTATCAAACAGTACACTTAGGAAAAGTATATTAACTCATTCATCCCTGAAGTTCCAAAATGGACTATTCCATTTTTGAGCTAGTAGAATCTAAATGTATGACGGATGAACGGGTTAAAAGGTGTGAAAATATCTGTATAATTTTCACAATAAATAAACTGACCACTTACCTTATAAAGCTTGATGACGTCATAATCGATACCTACCCTCAAAGACACATACCTGTTAATTTTTTCCAGGCATGAGATTGATCTTTCTGATTGTGAGGTCATCATTTTGTGATAAAAAATAGCGTCATTATTCCCAAAATATTTTACGTTACACTCACAAAAACATGACGTAGCAACCATTACCAACCTTCAATGGCAAATAACTCTGTATTAAGCAAATATAGTAAAAAGAATAGATTTCCGTATATCTTTGACCAGGATGCTAAATTGGAAGCATATGTTTTTTTCTGTCATTCTTCGTACACAATTAATATAATTGATTCACATTAAAAAAAATAATTTAGTATCATTACAATAATTTGAACTGTTATCAAAATCACTGTTAATTAAATCCAAATAAATGAAAATGATTCCTTATTGACATATTATATTGATATTAAAATCAGAATCATAATTACTAAGTTAGTAAAATAAACAGTAATAGTAATATCAATAAACCGACAAATAATGTAAACAAAACGAAAATAGGATTGTCTGCAATATCTGAGAACCATCATCATCCACTATTTCTATGATTCAAGCTTTCAGATTTATACGACGACTGTGACCTTGACCTGGAGGCAGCATTGACGTCATAAAAAAGTATTATGGATGCGTTAGATAGTTTGATCAATCTTCTGTGTGCATACGTTGATAGGATTCTGTGACTTGCTATTCTCGAGGTATAATTTGTTCTCTCGATATTAAGTCCCAGAACAACCAACCCCATTCTAAATAAATCACAAACCAGTTTACGAAGAAACTACACTGCGTTTTTAGATTACACGTCGAACAACCAAACTGTGGTCCCGCTGATGTAAGGTGGTTTTTTTTCAAATAAAGAAGTCGACATAATTATAACAAAACAATATTTTGTCAGAATAAAAAATATCTTGATCTCAAACCATTTTTATGTTTTCTGCTCGTAAAACTGACGGTAACTCTGGAAAGCATCAACGTCGTCCATCAGCAGTCGATGCAATCTACAAATCTACATGGTGAGTTACGAGAACCATTCTTGATTCGGATTTGAGTTGATAGGATTATTTCAAAATGGAAGGATAGTTGAATATCCAATTGTATTTATAGTCAATTTTACTCGTTGCAGTCAAACCTGTCTATAAAGACTACCCAATAAACAGAAAAAATGTTTGTTTTTTTAACCAAGTGGTCTTTATACAAGATGTGCTGTATTGGAATTGGTCATTTGAGACCCAAACAAACGGTCTCCTCAAGCAGGTGGTATCTATACAGAGGTGGTCGCTAGGTCCGGTTTGACTTATATTTCATTAAAGCTAGACCTGTATAGTATCTGTATCGTGCATTCAATATGCACGGATAGTTGGAACCTTCAGCTTCAACTGTCTTCCCTTTCAATTGTCTGTTAATATCTTCTTTTTACCATCCTCGGCATTCCAGGGGTTACTATCAGCGTCATAATATTCACCGCTTAACTATGTCATATCACAACTGAACGTTCTGTCGGCAACAGGCGATGAGCAGGTATTTTGGTCCTTTGATATACATGAAAAGATCGAAGAACGGTAGATTGTGGTTGACTTTATGGCTTTGTAGTAATGCGTCGTTCTTTGGAATCTCCAAAGGACATCTCTATATGCCTCTGATTGGTCAGTTTTTTTCTCTTGACAGACTCCAGTTTTGCTATGGAATGTCGATGATGTGATGGTATCAAAGTGGTTAATGTCTGAAAAGTTTTGTTGTTAGGTTTCTAGGACTGAGTGCTTGGATTGCCAAGTATTATCGTAAGATCTTTTTTTGACAATAACTACCAGTAATTTGATATCAACGTCGGATTTTCTACATTTGATTTCCTAATAAAGAAGGTGTTTCAACAACCAGCCTAGTCTACCGATCCACATGCAAGCAATAATTCTTCACGTACATTACACATGAAAAATTTCACGTGTGAATTTCACGTGAAAGTGCCTTCACGTACATTAAAAAATAATTACGTGAAATTCACGTGAAGAAATATTGTCTGTGTATGATATGAAACACAAGAACATTAGGTAATATTAAACACTAAATGATGCATATATTTAGTTTTTAAGTCAATCAGTGGTGTGTGTCATGACCATCTGGTTTCTAGACTGTAATAAACCGGTCTATAGCCCCTACAAACAATATTTGTCTGTTTTATGTCGTTATAACGACTGTCTGTCGTTCTGATAACCATTACACAGCCCGTATAGTCTTCATGAATGTATAAATAATGCAAGGTGTAGTTATAGCAGTGCAGTGGCTAACGACAGCCGTTGCACCTCAACGAAGCCTTTTAAGTACAAATGTTTCGTCACACTCATTGAATGTTATTATGATATTGCGTGGTATTTGTAAGGTTATGTTGTATTGCTACTATTAAATACAATAGTTACGTTTAACAAAATCACCTATTATGGGCTGAAACATACTTGGTAATGAAATTACAGAATGGTGTGAAATGTAATGTTGTATTACGATTGTCAAAATACAACTAAATAAATATTTCTTACGCAAAAAGCAAATCATGACACACAGGAAAGAATATATAATAAATAAAAAGCATAATGAAAAATTACAAGAAAGTTTGAATGATAAAGCATATCATCTTTGCACCGAAGATAATTGCAAGAGTGATATCAAATAAAACAAACAATAGATAAAAGAGATGATCTATTTTGGCATTGGCAGTCAGACATTTGATGATCAAATACGAAAATTTTGCTGTAAATTATCTACATTGAAAAGATAATTGTAAATTATTTTCCATTGCATTTTTGTAAAGTTCCAAGTATAAGCGGTTACATTATCAACATATTGGATTTCATTTACGGAAAATGTTGTTTTACTGAAAATATCCACCAGACGTCGTTCGTGTACGTCAATTATGTCATTTCTGGTTAACCATTTATCTTATTGGCAAATTACAAGCAATTTTCGACAAAAAATACATATCTGAAATCGATACCTGTATATTACCCCGTGTCAATAACTAAGCGTATTCGAACGATATGTTCTTTTTTTAACCAAGCAATATATATCGATCGTTATGTTTTGACATGTTTTGATAACCCTACACTGCACTCGGTGGTTTAAAGTTATTCTTTGTAGTCGTTGTAAATAACATGTGCTGACATTTAAAAATATCTCGCTGAAAGAAATTCACACAATATAACCAAATACGAAAAATTGTATGAAGAACATTCATTCTGCCTTTGCACAGAAAATCCCCTCGCCGCTTGGCCTGGTATAGTCGTTTATTGAATGCACTAAAAGTATTCAGAACATAATCACTATCACCATGGCAACATATCGATTTGGCGTGCCCTATTGATTGCTGTTCGCTCTGGTCCGACTACGGTGAGCAATAGGCAGCATAAAATATATGTAAGGCTAGACAACGAATTCGAAGGAGTACAATTGCATATATTACTTAAAAAATAGAGCGTGACATCGAATGTGGAGTTAATATAGACGTTTGAACATGAAATTTTTGGGCGATTGCTTTGTTATATGAAAAATTACTAAAAGAATGACATTACGTGTGCTGTATTTTGTTGTTTCTATAAGCTGTATAGACGGACATGGCCAAAGAATTACAATACAAATGGCATGTTTTGCTGTTTATATAAGCTGTGTATCTGTATAAGAAAGATTAGATGAGACATTTTTGAGAGTGTGTTCTTGAACTAAACAAAGCAACGCGTAATGCAATATACGTGATTTTGTATTGAGTTTGTTTACAAACTGTGTATATTTGTTATGAACTTGGAGGTTTTGTGATCGATTTGTTGCAAATAACGCTAACAAGAATTATCATTCATGTCGTGTTTTATTGTTTATTAGCATTATGTGTGCATTGTGTATGCTAACAGTAGTGTCTGGGTGGTTTTACATTACATACGTACATATGTCAGTTGTTGTTGACAAATATGTATATATAGTCTGTATGATAAACTTGAGTGGTTTTGGGATCGGTCTGTATTACACAGAAGACTACGCCAACTACAGTGGGTACTACTATACGTATTGGTGTTAATATAAATTGTCATTCAGAGGTATAATGACAAAAGAAATTGGACTCGACATACATTTCAGTGTGTAAGAGTGGGTGTAAGATGAACTAGGTAATTGATTGTACTAGGTAGGATCTACCTAAAACTACCTGGGCCCAGTTTCATGAACATTCCTTAAATTTAAGGAATCCCTTAACTTAAAATTCTCTATAGGAAAGCATTACCTATTTTAAGGGAGGCTCCTTAACTTATTTTTCCCGTAACTTTTGCAATGCTTTTCTACGGGAAAATTTAAGTTAGGGAATTCCTTAAAGTAAAGGAATGTTCATGAACCTGGACCCTGATTGGCTGTTGTTAACTTCTTGTCAGTTATGATAAATATGTTACATTTGAGGTGAGTGAAGGTATTCCCAAATACCGTGGAAATAAGTGTAGGCGTTCTTACAATGTTGTTTATAGGACAACTATAAATAGACTGTTAATATGTTTCTGTTTATCACGTGTAGTGTGAAGTTATATGGAGGTTTTCTGTGTTAGATACAGATGATATCTAGGGATGGGTGATATATACAATAGCACGTCCTTTATGTCTAGTAAACGTTTAGCTAGCCAGGTACACATGTGGTTGGTATATGCTGTGATATTAGATAAATCATAAAAATGAAGCATAAATTATAGGAAAAGCGTCCGCTTTCAGGTAAACATTACAAAACGTCGTTTGATATCTAGATGAGATTAGGGAAATGTGTGTGTCATTGTTTACCTGTGTATTTCGTATAGGTAAAAATGATGTTTGTTTCCTGGTGTATGTTAATCTGCTGTTATGTGTGTATAAGGTTGGTCCATAGTGTTGATGAACGCGTATAGAGAGGAAATATTGAATCAAAACCAAATATGACTCAAAATGATGCCAAGAAAACGATCTTTTCTTGGATCCGTTATTAGGATGGAAAGCAATAATGGCAAAACACGATATGGTCAGTAAGAACAATAACAATTGCATTGTTTAATATAATTTTATACTATTTAAATACAAGTATGATGCTGGTTGTAAGAGCATATACGAGCACAATGGTTGGTACTATCTGAAACATAGGAACAAATTGCAATTTATGTTATTGCGATTCAAAGTAATAGAATAACAGATAAACATAAAGCCCCTATAGATACAGCAATAACAACTATAAAACCAGTACTGCTAACGATCGACAGAGCAAATGCGAGCACGAAGGTTGAATATACTGCTAGACTAAGAGCAATAGCCAGCAACGTCCTAATATACGGTAGCAGAAAAAACAATACAAAATACACAGAGGTAGTCTCATAATGCTGGTAAAAGATCGTTAACGAAGGTTCAATAAACTACTATTGGGGTTGAGAGCATTGATGAGCAACATCTTGATATAAGTTAGCAGAAAGACAACAGAGGCGTTCTCGTAATGATGGTAAGGACCCAGAACAAAGGTACGATAAACTACTGGGTTTGAGTAATGACGAGGAACGTCTTGATATACGGTAGAAGAAGAAAAAGAAAAGATAAAAAACAGAGGTGTTCAACGAAGATTAATTTTAGGTAGATGTTACGTTAATGCAAAGAAGAATATTGAGAACTATGAGAGATGACGTCACTAAGTTGGAAACCTTGTGTCTAATTCATATTGTCATCAGTTTATGATTAACACTGAATGAATGTACCATTTCAGGATAAACCAGGCTAAAGATTACGCACTCAGTAGTACAGGAACTAATAACACGTAATGTTAACATTACCGACATCAAAGAGTATTTGAGGAGCAAAGATTGACTATAAATTGACTGTAAAGAAACATACTGAAAATAGTGGTTAATGATAAATATATGAGAATGAACTGAAACAAAAATAGATTTTGAATATACTGCATTCGAAGAGAAAAATGCATGGAACAATATTGAACTTCTTGATAGAGAAAGAAAGCAAACAAAGGTTAAACATTTGCTTGGGTATTATATCCGAAAAAACAGTCATGTCAATGTGTGAACATTTTCTGTACAACGTCAGAGACACTCCAAGTTATGATGAGTACATGGACAAAATATGTTATAGATGTACTTATAATAGAAAAAAGTTTTTCAGTTGGCATTCATAGCCAATATAAACAGTCAACTAGACAGAGGCAAATTAAATGAAAACGCTTTCAATGCTCCCAAGAGATTTTGCGTCTAAAATGACTAAATACCTCATTATCGTCAAAGACGAAACAGCCAGTTAAACAATCATCTTCTATGATTGCTGGCACAATTATGACGTCACAATGATAATGACGTCATAACAAGCGAATGGCAGTTCATAGACTGATGATTGCCAACTGCGCTTGGTAAGGTTGCAAGGGAGACTGCAATGAAAATGGAAATAGTTGGATGTAAATGGAATACAATAGTACGTTTTATCATTGCAAATAAAGACAAGTAGGAACAAGACATACCAAATCCAATGTGTATCGCCAATTATGTCCAACACTTTTTATAGATTAGGGGATATCTTGGATTGTTGGGTTTTAGACAAATGTTCAAAGACTAAGTTTAAATATTCTAGTACTAAAGAGGTGTTAGATTAGAAATATGGTTGTTTGACTAAAACCTTTGTTGAGATGATAAAACAACTAAATCAATTGTCCTTAATTTTCATATTAAAAAAACGATGGTTATAAGACGCCACTCCGAAGAAGAATTCAACATTTAAGAAATGAAGTTCACACAGGAATATTGAGTCAGCGTTTCGAAAAATGGCAGCGCATGAGAGTCGATATGCTATATATCGCTTTGTACACATTTTAATATCAGCATTAGATACAATTACACATGTTCTTATCGAGGAAATAATCTATTAATAATAAATGACATATGTTCTTCACAGTTTTTAAAATCTTTTGAAAGCACTTAATGTGTCAACACCGTACAATTCAGTTGCTTTTTGGCACGACAATCTTATATGTTAACTCACTATGCACATTGTTTGTTATTATATCCGGTTTTTAAACATTTTTTTTTTTTAATTTTTATCGTCAGCTCACATAATGAAATATTACTTTTTACCTACAATGGTTTATCACAAAATTCAAACATTTTATCAAAGATAACAGAAGACAGAAAGTACTCCAATCTAGATGAAATATTTTATCCTACAACTGCCCCACATACTGACGGATAACTACCGCCGGATAAACTTGTTTTTTAGCCTTCAATACAAAATGCTTTTTCCGTCAATATGATCAGGTGAATGCGTTCCACATCTGACGGAACTTTTTCTAAATAGACCCAGAATTTTAACATTCCGCTTAATGAAACGTCATTCACTCCCACTAAAAAGTGACGTCATATTCACCAAAAAATAAATAAAGCAGTATGAAATAGATAATACACTAATTCCCTTACTTATGATACTTCACAATATTAGTGATTGTCAAGGTTAAAAGGATTGTTTGAATTTGTCTAAACTTCGGTCACTTATACGGAACGTCATGGTAAACGTTAGAAAAAATTATTTTAGATCATGGTTTGATCATTTAAAATCTTTAAATGATAATTACGGACTGATTTCATTATTAGATGGAACGTGTAAACGAAAGATTAAATTCCCAAAATAATTAGTGACATTTTGTTTCCCCAATGCAATATAATATGAAAAAGAAATTTCTAAATAAAATGAGAAAGCATGAAATCGTACATGGTCGTAAATGCCCAACGAGTTTCAAATCCAGTAATAAAATGTTATAAAATATGTTTGAGATTTTAATCAATTCTTTATATATTTGCAGTGATTTGAACGAAGTGACCTGCTGTACCAAACTACTGCCGCTGGTATGATATGAGTTGATATGCGATACACCGTTACTTTATGACGTTAACACCACATAATGCTTGTGATAAACATGCTTAATGAAATCTAAAATTTAGTTAGGGCACATGTCAACTGAAGGTAACAAAGTACCATCTTGATAGAGTAGCATTTACCATAAAGTCACAATATTCGCATCTGTCTGGTATTTTATGATTTAGAAGAAATTAAAAAAACTGTTGTAAATCATGGCGTAATATGACAAACTCAAGTAAAATCAAGTCAAGATGGGAAATAAGGATTCGGAAAATTTAGATAAAAATTAAAGTAGATATTAATTATAGCGGATTCCTCTTTTCAAACAAACCAAAGTAAGCCGACGTTGGAACGTCATTTCCGAGAACATTATGTGACTTCTGTTACTAGGTGGCGTATTTTCGAACTCTCCTGATAACGGCTCGTGAACGTTCCGACTTCTGTTCGGCAAAGATCGTAACTTCTATGGCGACCATTTTTAAATGAAGGCATGTCTACAAGCAATGACTTTAACAACTGTTGTACCACTAAGTCACTAAGAACCTATTATAAATATTTTTGTATAATTTAATTCTAACTACATCCTCAAATACGAATATCTGTCGAGCAGTCTTGCTGTAGGTACAATTATCATCTTTATGAACGGCAGTTATGGGCTGTCATATTTTTATAACCTACACGACTACATCGTGTGCTTGATAATGTGAAAGGTAGTTATCCTAGTAGGACGATTACCAACTCATGGTGAAAACGTTCGTTGGGGATAAAGATAAATTCTCGTTCATGAAAAGGATACGGGTGATCAAAATAATATTCAAAATTATAAAGGATTTTATCATTTACAAAAGTTCCTTCGAAACTGATATAGATTTGTTAAATATCCTTTCATCCCCTTAAGGGCTTCTAAAACACTTCGTAGATTAAATATGACTTTAAATGCAGTAGGTATGCTGCTAATACAAATCGATATAATTTGTGGTATTTGCTTTTCGTTTTTCCTTTAAATGCTAACACTATATACTGTGGGATTTCTTTATTGACGTTGGGCTCAATTTTCGTAAATTATAATTGTTTTCCTTGTCACATCAATTTGTGGAGAACACCTGATAGTGTCAATAGAAGTAACATTTAAGTCTCGCAGGACATAACATATACATCAACGTAATAAAATAAGTGTACACTTATGTTGTCTGGAAACGTAAATTTGTTGATTTTGGTCAAAAAACGAAAGTCAAGAAAATTAACCCTCGCGAAATATACTTATTTCCCAGTAGACGCTACATTCTTCCACTAACGATAATCGGCTTAGAAGCCCTGTTAAGTTTCTTTATATGTATACACTAGTAAAAAAAAGATTCGCGTCGATTGCAATGCTAGATTATTTCTTTTCAAAATTTGTGGTTTAAAACATAATAGGATAATGTATAAACGATTTCTGCACAATTAAACCTAACTTTTGTTAACAAACAGTACACATGTAAATTATATCATTATAGGGCTTGGCTAAGGTATTGTTTACAAAATGTTTTAGAATTAGCTCTGGCGGAACTTCTAATTGATATTAGGTAATTCCTTGTTTGTTGTGTTCCAGACAAAGTCTGCCACTATCATATATTCTTTTTACATAGAAATCAGCCATCTGATTTAGGTCTGAATGGTATCATACACACCAGAGTACAATAATGCGGATATCGGTGGATCATATCTTTAATTGTAACATGATTATCTAACAATACCATTAGCGTGCTCCAGGACGATTCAAATCCAATGGATTATATTTTAACAAAGTACTAGCATTAAATCCCTTCTTTTATTCCAACTACTGCATTCTGATGTAAAGGTCGTTTGTCACACTTTTTCTATTTCCTAATACAGTAAAACATATTTATAACGATTATGTTTATTGCATATTCATAATTTTTCACACACTTCTGGGTTCCTATAAGATGCAGGTGATTTATATATAAAGAATTATGGTTATAAAGAAGTCGTTCGTTATACTGTGTTTTACTTAACGAACTTTGTCGAACTCTACTATGGAACTCTACTTTTCTGTTGAAAATATAAAAATATAAACTTAATTTTATTTTACATGGATTACGAAACATGTTGTACAACTTATGCAAATCACTTTCGATGGCCCGGATGTATGCGCGCGAGGGATCGTAGTGTGGTAGGAAGCCGGAGTACTCGGAGAAAACCCAAGTGATGTTATAATACTATTGGACAAAATAATAATAAAACAGAACCTCATCTCATTTCCTGTTATCGCGGGAAATCACATGGTTGTTTTGGTGAATGGAGAACCATGACTAGTTTATTTTTAACTTCTTTTTTTGGAATTTATATAAGCTCTCCATCCAAAAAATCGATAAAGAAAAAAAAGGATGAATATATTTGTATTTAAGTTTAACAGTAAATTATTTTAGATCAAATTATATTTCACCACTGACAACTCTCACAATTAAACTGTATTTTATTATTTAACATATTTAATGTCAAGTCTATAGATGCATTATGAGATACAAGGAAATGGTCATTTGTTACCAAGGTTTCAAATGAATCGTATATATAACCTTGTATTGCATCATTACGGTAACACCGTAAAATAAAGGAAATATGAAACTAATAGCTTAGGAAGTAGCATAGGGGGTTTCAGGTGAGCAAGAGCTCTCTTTTTTTCATAAACGACACTGCCCCATACTGTCCCCAAATGGTAATTGGATGGAAAAACTACAATCAGTATCAAGAGGAGAAGGTTCAGAATGCTTCTAATTCTTCTAATCCATCACTCATGTTTATTTGATTACATTATTGTTTTTAAATATAAACATACATTATAAAAGCGAAAAGAAGTAAATTGGTAATTGAAAATTAAAGTTGTACAATTATCATAATCACATTGTTCTAGCTTTTCATAACTGACTCTTTAATCTAATGAATCCTATACGTTTTAATTTAAATTACATATTACATCTTCCTAGCTAATGTTAACTTCAATTTTAAGGTCACACCAGACATGGAGAAAAACCTTCAAAAAACATCTTTAGGTACGAAAAAAGGTGTAAAACGTTTAATGTTATATTTACAGTAGGCTATATTGGTCGTGCGTAACTAGAGTTACCTACTATCGGTGTAAAGAGTTTTGCGTTTTAAATAAATGAAAGCTATGTTGGTGGTGCCTAACTAGAGTTACGTACTATCGGTGTAAAGAGTTTTGCGTTTTAAATAAATGAAAGCTATGTTGGTGGTGCCTAACTAGAGTTACCTACTATCGGTGTAAAGAGTTTTGCGTTTTAAATAAATGAAAGCTATGTTGGTGTTACGTAACTACAGTTACCCACTATCAGTTCAGTGTGGTGTTATCAGATGCGTCATCAGTGTATCCCACTCTGCCCCATTATACAAGGACTCCAGCTTTAAGAGACAACTTATCATCAGATATATTGATTCAATTTTCCTACTGTAAACTTCTCTCGTATCAAGTAGTAACTTAACGTCGAATTGACATTAAAGCAGTATATCTTATCTCTCCTTGGTGCCTGGAAAAATTTATGATGTCTGGCAGCTATATGTTTGTTACACCACTGATATAGAAAAAAAATAACACAGCCATGACAATCTCGTGTTGACAGGCTGAAAAATTGTTTGATCAGAAACAGGAAGTTTTCTTTTTGTATGAGATTTTACATGAAATTATTGTTGTTTTTGCGGGCCGTGGCGAGTTTCATAATGATACTGAACGAAAATTAGGATACTTTTCATCTTATATCTACAAAACTTTACATTTCGAAGAATTTCGACGCCAAAATGTGTTGCAGAAGTCAACCGAAAGCCGCCATTTTGTCCCATCGTTCACGATTCCTGGCGTCACGTCATCTTTCTTTTTTGGATTTCCTGTCAGCAAATGAAAAGCGCTCCAGGGTATTTTACACTAGTGACATATGCCACAAATATTACACGGGCGAAGTCAGTGAATATCAAATAAACTACAAATTTATAAGATTAAAGTGTGAGATGGATGATATCCGGTTTTACCTCTTTAAAAAAAATCGAGCTGTAATCCGGATAAGATACTTTTCCGGTTTGGATTATGATTAGAATTAGCCATTGTTTTTCTCTCTGAAACTCTTGGTATTTTACTATATACACGTGTAACATGCTGGCATTTCTCAGAAATCTTTTGTTTAAGTAACAGTTTTCCTGACTGGAAGTAGGACGTTGTTAACCTATTCATCCCTGTAAACAATTTTAAGCTATTCTGTTTCAAACGATAGTATAGTTCATTTTGCATTTTCAGGGGTGAACGAGAAAAGAGAAGTAAATGACATGGGTAAATGTCCTATATGGTTAGCTGCATATGCATTCAATATATCTTCATATAAAAAAGAAATTACATCAACACAATAATGATTGTATTGAAAACATTGTCTTTGCTTTCAGTTAGAATATTTACATTTTACTTCGCTCTGCCTCACTGGAACTAGTAAAGTATAGTAATCACCTTTTAAATAATAAAGGTTTGAATTTCGTAATTAATTTTGCGTGAGATGATATTCCGGAAATGAAATTATGATATAAATGTTAGGTTTTGAAAGCCGGGGAAAATACATTCATACAATACGAATTCTTTAATATGTAAATTAAGTGTACACTTGTGTGCATTATATAAACAGCAAGCATGGTTGTATTTGTAGCTTGATCAATATCAATGCAAATTTTGAAATTTTAAACTCAAACGGAGTAATTATGTAAGCGATAATGAAACTATTGCGTCGATCCTGAATGCAATATGCACATCGCATTTTCACTCAATTCGCTTTGATACACACATAAATATTCAAACTGTCAAACGATTTTAGATAAGTATGTTTGATAATGGTATATGTAATAGTGACATCCTTTTACTCTTCACACACGTTGATGATATCAAGAGGGTTCAAATTGGTACAGACGGTCGTTAAATACATTTCAAATAAAAAGTGGGATATGTTTCTAAATAGTCCCTACTTTTTTAGGAAATTACTACTTGAACATGGTTTTATAATGATATACACAGGCAATATTTCATCAAGTGAATTTCACTTGAATTTCACGTGAATTTCACATGAATTTCACTTGAAATTCACGTGAAGAAATATTGCCTGTACTGTGTATATATATAACTTCTTCTGAATAGTCCGAGTATTCAAATATTGCGAGAGAAAAAAATGGATGCGCTAAATTCTGCGCGTTAATTTTGAATTGTAACCCAAAAAAAAACCGGAAAAAATAACAAGTCAAGAAAAATCACAAGACAATAGTTCAGGGTGATACGGAAGAGTGAGTGTCTCTTAAATTCTTGAGGACATCTTCCAAAACCTGTCAATCAGTTTTATCAGTATTCAAAGCACACTTAAGAAAAAAACCAATATGCGTGCCTGAAGGAACACCATAAGTGACACGCAGAAAGTAATTTCCTGAAGAGACTAATAAAACTTCCCTAGTGTGTTCAGCAAACTTCATTTTACGAAGCACTGCAGTGTTTGTGATTTATTTGATTATGGCGTTTTTAAATGTCGAAGTACATGTTTAAGCATAATGAAATTTTAGAAACTCATTTTTCAAATACATTTATTTTTAAATTTTATTTAGATATCACGTCGATACCTTATTTGCATATGCCATGACTAGATATCATAGATTTTTGAAGAAAATAGTAATTTTATCATTAGACTAGATATCATAGATTTTTGAAGAAAATAGTAATTTGATCATTATTTGCAAAAGTGTAAAATATAAGTATTGTCTTAAATAAAATTTTATGTTATGTTATGTTATTCCAATTTAATTCTTAAAACGGATGTTAACATAACATATAAAGTTTTATCATACTGAGAGAGGAAATACATGTAGTTACGTTTAGTGCTTCATAGAATGGGTTAATGGTCTTCATAGGCTTGTATTACCTCAATATATTCTGCCCCTATCATTGATAATACAACAGAAATGCATTAGCTCGCCAGGGCAACAGAGGAGGTCAATATATCCTCTTTCTGTTTCATCAAGATAGACCCGACGGAAGCAATAAACCAACACATGTAACGTTTTTACGTCACGATGACAATATGTTATAAGATCCGGGCAGTATGACATTAGTATAAATGTTGCACTCAAAGACCGAATCTGGGGACAGAAAACGCAATATTCTCAGTAAAATTGTACAATTGTACGGTACTGCAAATGCAGTTATTTTTGCACAATCAATTTCTATCACTAAAGCGATCTCAAACAGGCTAAAACAATAATGAATTAGCGAAACTATCATCATTCGTATATGATGGCATACAGAAAGGAATATTAGCGAATCATTTTAGCATAACGTTTCTCGCGCGCTAAAGACGCTAAGATAAGATAACCGCTAAAATCAATACATTTGCAGTATCATGAATGCAGTGATACGACAGAAAAGTACTCTATCATATGCTTGGTATGATGGATAGGGAGATGCCAACCTAGGGAGAGCCTTGATTTTGATTGATTTTAAACCACTTCGAGTGGAATATCCATATCTTTCATACCTTCATATAAAAGAGCATTATATCATAGGTCTTGGTTGTGGTCTAGCCGTCTTAGAAAAGCATAATAATGCATTTCGATTGTTTTACAATGCATATTATCTATGATTTGAATGGCATCAATCATCCTACACGCACATCGTGTAACGGTAACTTGATTTTACATCATTTGAAAAACAATCCCTATCACAATGAGACAAATATTCACATTGTCTTTATTTTGAAAGGTTTGTATAACATCATCTTGTTTATAATTTGGTAAGTATGATGTTTGGAGAAAAAACCAAATGCTCGCAGGCAATGAAATCAATTATGAATTCTGAGTTATTTTTTGTAAACATTATGAAACATATAATGATTAAGAGAGATACTTCTTCGTAGTAGATAACGCTATATTCACTTCCTGCGTGCAAAGCACGAGAGTTTTCCGGAAGCTTGAATGTCACTTTCATACCTATTACTGAACACTTGATTGCATGACAACGTATTGTTTGGTCTTATCACTATTGATTGTTGAGTGCCATGATGGACACGAGAGACTGTAGTCATAGAACCATAATCATGCTCAAACATGCAATCTGTCGGAGTATTCGGTTTTCTTTCCATCGCGAGATTCTTGAGATTGGACGTAAAACCAGTAATGGAATTCAATGGAAACAATTCTACTGATTATTGAAACTTATTCATATGGCATTTTTGCGTATAATCTTGTAGCTTTTGAAAAGGCCCTTCATCCAACAGGATGGTATGTACTATATGTATTACCATGATTTTGATGATAACTTTCGCGAATTAGGATAAATCTGGCAATAGAGCTAAATTAAAACCACCGCTAATATCAGCAATTATACACCATCATATCCAGCATCATATAACATCATAGAAAGTACATTCAACTTATATTGGTGAAATAGTGCATTTGTAACGTTACATGAATATGAACCGATAAATTCATTTCACATTCCCATACATCGAAAAAATGGATATGAACCAATAAATTCTTTCCACATTCCCATACATCATAAAAATGGATATGAACCAATAAATTCACTCCACATTCTCATACGTCGTAAAAGTAATATACCCTTACAGTTTTTATATGACTTATTTTATAATTAATACGTTGAAGTTATATTCAGTGCTGATCCTAATGCACATTATTTGTTCTCCATAGTACTTTGTGGTTGGTGGTAACGATTCTTTTCCGAATATTGAATAGCGACAGTCATTTTTTTTTCTTTAGCAGAGCAACATTTTATTCAATATAAACATGTATAGTGGTAATGACACATTTACCACAACAAGTTTGTTGTCTTAAAATTATCATTTCAATCAAAGAAAAATTCGTTTCATATAATCGCGATGTTCTACAGAAACGGTATATCATTTTCAGAAATGAAGATATGTCACGTTTCGGAAGACTGAAAACATTTACCAACAAATATTACGATTTTTTAGATTTGTATAAAGAAATTTCTATTGCAATAATCGGGCGTACTTGGCCTCTGAATAATTGTATAATAAAGCTGATTTCGTATCCACTTATTTAAGTTAAGGTAATGATTCTATATGTATAAAAACTAATAAAATATACAATAAAGACCGATGTTATTCAAACATAACAATGAAACGACAATAACATTATCGATTTTTTCATTCTCGTCTTCCAATTAATGAACAGGAAACTGATAAAGTGTGGATTCACGTATCGTTAAGTTCAAGTCATGGTTCGTTATTTACAGTTTGTCAAACCTTTATTAAATTACGCATACCGATTTACAAAAATAGAGTGCCTAAACTGTACGCAGTGTACTGTAATGATCAACAGAGGCCTTCCGTTATAAGACGTAACGCGGTGAAGCTAGCGAGTAGAGGTTGGGAGAATTTAAACCTTGTCTGCTTTTTAGCCCTACTGTTATTTCAACAATACACGATTGTTTTTGTTATTTAACAATGTACGTGATTTGCTGCACGTTCTGATGATGTGGTGAGCTAAAGTTACTGGTAATTACTTAATTAACGAACACAGAATAATAATACGTATCTTTAAGATCGTTTATCTGTCCCGTAGAACTGTTTGTGTGTATGATTCGTTTTATAAAGGTTAACAAGAAATAATGAAATCCAAGACAATTGATCATATCATTTACCAATTGAAAAGATAAGTTTGATATATGAGCAGCAATAGTGATACTAAGATGTGTTCACAGACTGTGATATATCAAATGACAAGTTACAGAGTTTTAAACTGAAGTATTGCTTTTCTATCGCCGATCACTCAGACCAAGACCCAGAAAGAGTAAAACACCAGACAGCAATTTACCGTCCTCGCCCAAACCACCAATTTTTGATATAACGTTGATATATATATACGACAGCAGCTGCCAAAAGATTTTTTTACATGTTTTGTACTTAAATATGTATTCATATTTAAGTGTAAATGAAAATTTCTAAAAACTATCTTTTGTCATGGTAAATAGCTATGTTCGTTTAAAGTTTATGACAGTATAGTTGTTTTTATGTAATCATTAATTTCAAATTAATTTCACTTTGCATTCTTGCTCAGTTTATACAAATGCACCATTCTGTGGATTTATAATCAGGTGAGGGCGATAGATAGGACATTTAAATTACTTCGCAGCGTTATGTAAATTAACTGCACGGCATAGTTTTTATATTTCTGTAAACCATTTTTCTTTTGTGGCTATTACATTTCACGACTCTCATTTCAAAACAAGTTCGCGAATATTAGAATATTAAAAAATGAATAGAAATCTCTATCGCTTAAAGTTATATTCGCCGTAACTTGGTAAAGAATGATGTGTATTTTTTCGTTAATCTATTGAAAATTATAAAGTTTAGTAAAGTAAACTGTGGAAATCAATAAAATGGCTTCAGATGCCTTATAAACGTTAGTTACAACACAGAAATTGTGTACTGTAAAATCGTTGATTTTATGCCTTAAAGTGAATAGTCGGGCAAAGAAAACCAGTCTAAATGCGTTCATTGGCCTTCCAAAAGTTCTCACATATTAATACGACGGTCAAGTTCTGCTTAGTTTCCCAGTTCTGACCATTAAAGTAAAGAAAAGTTGAAAGCATTGAAAGCAAGGCTGCGTGGAAATGTAACCACGGACATAGTGAGCCGGGAGGACGTTTTAGAATTCCCAAACTTTAAATCAATTTCTTCGTACGCAGACAGATTTTGACGAGATATTTTATTTTTCCATTTCATAAGAAATTATACTGGATACATTCACACCATTTTTACCGACTTTAGCCGTCCTTGCCCGACTGTTCACTTTAAGTATGTTTAGATGGAAACATATGTACAGATATCACTTTATGATTACTAATAACACTGTAAATATGTGTAATGACGAAATTGTTGACCACATGGTCGGACCGTATTTACTTACCTCACTTCACTGTACATATGTAGATGTAAATATAATATATATATATATATGTAAAACCATGATTTTGATAAATTTCGCGAGATGTTAAGTTTCACGGATTAAGATAAAACCGCGAATATTAACAATTTGACAGTATCAAAAACAGCTGTAAGATATGGCAGATTACCTCCTGTAAACTAAAAACCGGCTATCTAAACTTCTCTAACATAGCATTTGTTTTGGCGAGCTATCATGCCCAGTCATATTTTTTTTATTTCCCTGTTGTAATCTAAGTGATTCAAATTATTGTCGCTAGATCTCCCGCAAATTCCGCAATTTAAAAATTCTCGAGAATGAAATCTACCTAATTTTTGGTTACATATAAGAGGACTTTCAAAGATGAACGTTAGTAGAGATTTGTTTTTGTCGACAGGAAACAAATATGTAAAGGGCATTTGTACATGTACAGAAATTTTGCTCAAAAATAAGTATAAGTACTTTTTTGCAAATTCTTGTGGTTTAAGTTTATTAAATTGAATCTATCCTTTGATTTAGTGAAATGAAAGAACATGACATGATTTCAAACTGATTTCTATTTTAACACCAGTTCAGTTCAATTCAATGTGACTTGTATGACACGTATCACCAAGATCTCCGTCAGGTTTGCCTTTATGTATTCTCGATATTCAGAAATTACAACCACCTCTGGGATATCTCATAGCAAAACTGAAGGCTCTCTGCAATTTGGCCATTTGATGTAGTCAAAAGAATCGAATAATGGTCATTGTGGTTGACTGCTTGGTATTGAAGTTATTCTCCCTTTGTAATCTTCAAAAGAAGTCTGTAAGCCTGTGATTGGCGGTTATTTTCCCTCTCCCGAACTGCCTTGAGTTTTACTTTGTCTATGACATAGTCCAGAGTCGGATATAGCGACAATGAGAGTAACCCCAGGCAAATCGAGGATGGCCTATGCGTTGTGATTTATTCTGTGAATTTATTATGACAAGTGCATGCAATAAAAGATACCAACACCAAAACCGATTTACACTGAAAATAATAATAATAACAAGTTAGGAACAACAAGAGGATAAATACTAAGACAATTTTCCCTCACGAAAATGATTTTGGCCTCGACGAATTCAGTATCAAATGTCATTGCGGGTTTCCCAGCAAAAAGTCATTGCTTCAACACTATTTAAGGCCTATTATTTTAGTGCTTTTAGAAATGTTTTAGAAGTGCTCTAGAAATGTTGTGATAAACTATTATTGCGTTAATTGTAATTTCTGTATATAATTATATTATTTAATCTTGCTTGCAACAAGCATTTTCATTGGCTTATAATATTATGTTATCAACTCATAACTTAAAAAATACGTCACTGTTTATAACGTCGCATGTGATTGGTTGATACTATCATTACGTGATAGGTTCTAAGAGAAAATAGTTCCTAAATAAAAGTGAAATTAGAGGTAAAAAAGGGACAATAAAGATTATAGTGAATTTGCGAATTCACGCTAACCTGTTCAAGCTAAAATTTGATTGCGCCAGATGTGAATATATTTACAGTATATTAGACAGAAGCGGAATATTACGCGAAAAATGAAGCGACCAAATAGTGTTGATATAGAAGTCCATTATCAATTATCATATGTTGTTTCTAAAAAAGTTTAAATAGTCTGCTGAATGTATAGATATACACTTAAAGACTCCACGCAAAGGCTTTGCTGTCTTTTTGGATGACTTCAGGCGGAATAATATTTGTTTTAAATTGCTTTAACTTTAGTACCGGCATGAATTTATTTAAACAAAATTAATTGTAGATAATGTATATAGCATCATCATCTACATTAGAAAATGAACGGCAACGAAAACAAAATTGATTACACAAAGATGGCAATTTTCTATCTACACTGAAAGAAGAATCGTGTAAACCAAGCTAAATATAGATTTACACGGAAAGAGGAACCATGTAAACCAAGCTAAACATAGATCTACATGGAGAGAGAACCGTTTAAACCAAGCTAAAAACATATAGATTACACGGAGAGAGGAACCGTGCAAACCAATCTAAATATAGATTTACACTGAGAAAAGACCAGTGTAAACCAAGCTAAATATAGATTTACACGGAAAGAGGAACCGTGCAAACCAATCTTAATATAGAAAACCAATCTAAATATAGATATACACTGAAACTGAGAAAAGACCAGTGTCTTTATATAGGCAATCTTAATATAGATCTACTCAGAGAAAGGGACCGTGAAAACCAATCTTAATATAGATCTACTCAGAGTAAGGGACCGTGCAAACCAATCATAAGATCTACTCAGAGAAAGGGACCGTGCAAACCAATCTTAATATAGATCTACTCAGAGAGAGGAACCGTGCAAATCAATCTTCATATAAATCTACACGGAGAGAATGACCGTGCAAGCCAATCTAAATATAGATTTACACAGAGAAAGGAACCGTGCAAACCAATCTTAATATAGATCTACTCAGATATCTACTCAGAGAAAGGGACCGTGCAAACCAATCTTAATATAGATCTACTCAGAGAAAGGGACCGTGCAATCTACTCAGAGAAAGGGACCGTGCAAACCAATCTTAATATAGATCTACTCAGAGAAAGGGACCGTGCAAACCAATCTTAATATAGATCTACTCAGAGAAAGGGACCGTGCAAACCAATCTTAATATAGATCTACTCAGAGAAAGGGACCGTGCAAACCCAAACCAATCTTAATATAGATCTACTCAGAGAAAGGGACCGTGCAAACCAATATTAATATAGATCTACTCAGAGAAAGGGACCGCGCAAACCAATCTTAAAATATTTTATATCAACATGGAGAGAGAACCGTGTAAACCAAGATACGATACAAATATAGATCTACAAAGAAAGGGTAATTTAATCTTTCTTTGTTTCATCCATGACACCCTGTCTTATACAATCTAGTCTAGATCAAACCTGGACAAAGCTGACATAAAGCTATATATACCACAAGTATTGTTTCTTAACCCTTGACTTTAATATTCACTATCATTAGTTCATTTTTGTAGAAGTGATAGTATTATCTATCTTAAGAGTTCTGTGGCACGTTCAAACATCTTCTTGGCTTTCAAATAGCTGTACAATTTGTGATATACAAGACAGATATCAGGCCCTTTTTATCGTGTTTGCATATACATAACTTTTTGCTTGACAACATTCAGCAGTAAAGCATAGTCAACGTGTCTGAGAATGTTGAAGACGGGGAATATAAAATCTATTATTTGAATATTGAAGTTGACTTTTATTACACCATATGTATTAAGTTAAATAATTATTATAGTTAAATTTATAAGTTTATACGTTTAATTCTATCTTGTTTAACTCCTTTTCTATTGTCCATGCCTATAATGTTTTATTAATGATTTGTAAATAAACGTTTTTGTTCTCAGATATGACGTTTAGACGATAGATAATCATTATTTTAAGAACAAACACGTGTTCTACAGCTAATTATGTCTTTATTCTATCTTTAAATACTCTAGATATCTTTGTAACCTTTCATGCCCCTTTGCGAAATCAAATGGGGCTCCATAGCAAACAATGAAGAAGTGCCTGAACGAGTCGGTCGGCAGGTGTTTGGAAGTAACACATGTACAGTTTGTGTATTGACCTAGGCCTCGGTGAGTCATCCGATGTACATATATCAATATATAAGTGCGTCATAGACACTTAACAATGATAGTACACGTGAATACAAGACAAAGTCCTCTAGTCTGTCGCTTGGTAGGTGACCTTCCGTCTAGAAGGCATAATCGTTAGGTGTTGTAGGATAAACACGATACCATTGAATGGTACAGCAGTGTGTTGAACTCGATATTGTCCCTGTATGATTACTGTAACAATCTAAATAATAATGTTGTTATAAATACAGTATGGAATGCTACAGCTATCCAAATGCATTCAATGATGAGAATGATTATCTATAATTACACTATAATACTTGTTTCGTCATCATCGTATTATTTTTGACGTTTTCTTGTATTCCACATGTCTTTATTGAATAAAATATATATTAAACCAATATCATTAAAACGAATATCACCCTTTGAATAGATTCATTATACAATCATATATATAAGCACGTGTTTATCCACGTGACTTCAACGTGATTGCATTATATAAATGATGTGAATAGGCTTGTTTTAAATGTGTTGAGGCAACACTGTCGTCCTGTATGTTGCAGAAAACATCAGACTCAATAAAGATATCAAAGTTTTCTATAACTGACAGTTACTGCTTTTATATGTTTGATTAATATTCGAATATTTATCAAAGTCTGACTGTCACAAGTGACTGATCAAACGATTGTCGTTTTAGATTGTTCATGTGTTCCTAATAATCTTTCGAAACATATACAGTGTGAGATATACAGTTATCTCTGGCTTTTAATAGGTCAGTTGGACGAATATCACAACTACTTTGTAGAAACCTGACTTCGTGAAATCCGACCAAAAGATTCTGTCACAAAGGATACAAGTATGCCATCATAGTATTATGCACCATGTGCCATCATTTTGAAAAAAATAACTTTTTTGATTTTGTGACGTCAGAGAAAACGACGTGTAATTCCCACTCAAAATAATGACGTCATAATGGATACCTGCCCGCAAGGGAGGTAAATATATGTGATATGCAAAGAAAGAATAAAAGGGTTTGGATCGTAGCATCACAACTGTGTGGTGCCTTGACTATCACTAACAAAACACATAAGGACAAACAGCTGTATGATTAACTACAAGACTCTTCGGTGAGTCCCAGAAGAATGAACCACTCCATAAAACACAAATCTTACACAGACGATACAGCTGTTATAGTACTCCTACAATCCTCAACCGAAACATTTTTATGACGTCCCTAAAATCACTGCATTTGATAGTGAAAGCTTGTCGGACTATCGTTGCAATAATAGTAAGGCTACCATACTGGCGAACGTGATTGTGCTATCTGGAAGAAAAAAATATTCAAACAAACATTTTCATTCGAATCATTCCAATATTACGTTCAGCAGTATAATTGCGTTTCATGAAAACAAATTCATTTTGCATACATATTCATTTGTTAGAACTTTTTTGTTTCAAAACGGTCACTTTATTACAAAATTGTACAAAATTGTATCTACTTTATAATTAATACATTACATGTACATTCATTCGATGAAGTTAAGAGCATCCTCATTAACAGTAAAGAACCCCTTTAAGCATTTCAATATATAGGATGTTTGAAGTAGGTCTACCTATTTACATTCAAGTTTTGATTTTCCAAAAACAACTTTTATTTTTTTGTATTTTTCCTGAGTTGTATCAATTATGAGGAATGATACCATGTTTACCAAATATTTTAAAAGAAAAGTTGTTAAAAGATTTGATTCTATTTTTATAAATCCATAATACAAAACAAGTAACTAATCTCTAGCTAAATTCTTATTTTGCAAATTATGTTTCAGATAGCATTTACACAAAGCTCTTTACAAGCATAATCAAATAAAACATTTGAATACAAAAAAAATGCAAAATGCTTCAAGACGAAACCACTTTACTATAAGCTGGCGCGAATTTCATTGATTGTACCGACGGGAAAATCCATGACAGAAACACTTAAGTGACGTCTGGGAAAGCGATGTGGCGTCAGGCTTTCGAGGACAGGATAACAAAATGGCTACCACTGTTGGATTTATGCAAAATATTTTCGTGTTTACATTCTTTAAATGCAGGTTGTTGTGATAAAACTATCTTAAATTTATGCTAAGTTCATTTTTCAATCTTTAATTTTAGTTTTAAATTTTATTTTTGCGAACCCTGGCGATCACAAATTAAAACATTTACACAAAACAATATCGACATCCCTTACTGTAGATCAACTTTTATTTGCTTGCGATTCAGTTTTGCGATTCTCGAAAATCTGTCTCCGCGAATTGATATCTACATCAATTGTTAAATCCACGAATAATTATCTTCGCAAACTTGATTTGAAATGGAAATCGCGAAATTTAACAGCCGCGAAAGAAAGTTGGTTTGCAGTAACTCGAAACAATCTTAATTTATACTAAGTTCATTTTTCAGTCTTTAATTTTAGTTTTAAGTCCTAAGTTTTATTTTTGCAAACCATCGCGAACATAGATTAAAATATAGAGACGAGACAAATTTAGTATCTTATATATATCAGATCATTAGTTTACGTGAATGTTGATTAACATCAGTTCTATTAAGGCACATACCTAAACGGAAATGGTTTTAATTATTTCAAATGTGAATAAAAAAAGACGATTGTATAGTTTTGTAGAGTCCCAAATGTCATTAGTTTACCAATACTACTACTGTTATTTCACTTGCTGAAGTAATTAAGAAAATAAATTAAAAGCTAATTCCCATACAGCAGATCGTCTTGTGTTTCTCGGCGTCTTTCAAATCACCACACAGTAATTACATACCACTGTGTCATTCGCCAAAACAGTGAATGATCTTGGATGGTAACATAGCTTCATCCAGGAAATCTTGCTTTTATTTGGTTTTTAATATCATCTTGGGCCATGAATATAGATAGTCAGACGTTATTCCGAATCGAAAACAAGATCGAGAATTTTGTAAAGACTCAAAATAATTTATGAACTTACTTTTAATACTACACTTATCATCATTTCCTAAACAATCAATTCAAAATAATTATTGAATGTTATTTTTTATACGACGCGTTTCGTATTATGGTTCCCACAGTGGTCCTAGTTACCGCGCGTTTGTTGACTTTCACTGCCTCGCTAGACGGCAAAACAGCGAAATGGAGATTAAACGTAAACACATATTAGGTAGGCAAACTAGCATTTGGTTGTAACCTTAACTTACAAAATGTTATGTTTTTGTGTTTTATCATTAATTGTTTTAAACTTTCATTTCTGTTTCGGAAGGACAGCAAAAAATAGCGTTCCTTTAATTTTTTTTATTTTCTTTTGGAAACGGAGTTGACATTTAATCCTATATCTTATGTCAATAATCTATTCATCACCAACTTTGTAGTCTCTCTATACTTGTACTGTACCTGTTCCGTATTACTGACTGTTAAGTGCACTTGTACTTGAACAGGTGTAAACTGCTCGTGTTGTATTTTATAACCTCATGTCATTAAAAATGGACGTTGTCTATAAATTATACATAATGATACTTAGTTATTGCTGGGGGACCTTATCAATTTCGCGCAAATTTTAAACGAAATTTATAATTTCTTCTTGTCGTAACGAAGATGAATGCATTTATATGTGTGTTTCAATTATACCAATACATTGTTTTTGTTTCGGAAAGGTAGCGGGCCTGTAACACTCTTCATTCAGGGACTCACTCTACCAATGGCGCACCGGTGTGTTAATATGCCTCTCTTAGTTATTCATGATTTAATCAATGTTTGGTGCCACGATTTCGTCTCTCAGGCTTCGAGAAAATCGTTAAAAATAATTGAGATGGGAATTAAAACGATTCCCTACACATGCACATTCTATACAACGACATTAAAGTACCATTGACTTTTTGAATGTCGGACCTCACTATGTACTGTGCCTTCTCGGAGGCAGTTTAAATTCATGTTGTTGTTGTTTTTTTGGCCTAATTTCTGTGAAATTATAAAAAAACTTAATTTGAACGGATTTTTATGTCACGGATATATGACAAAAAATCTAATTGTTTGAGAGTACACTCAGCTTTTTGTGTTTTATGTTCCTACACGTAATATAAAAAAATGTAAGGTTATCCTTAAATAAATCATCTTTGTTTGAAATCATTGATTTACATTAAACGATGTCATTTTAATCATTAATATCAAATTATATCACTGGTATGTGTAAACTATGAAATCGCCTTTATAGTGTAGTGCTTTTTCTTCATAATAATATACCTTTCAGTTGTAGAAAAATGTCGAATTCAAAATGCTGTCATTGAGGTAAAGCAACAAATAAAGATGTCTACTGCATCGATCTGGTAGATTACTTTCCACTTAAAAGAAATAACAAATATTAAATGCATAGAGTGGTTACACTGTACGTACATGTATAAGGCTTGAATAATAAAGTTTTCCTGGATACCAACGTGTCAGTGATTTTAAATAACTTAGATAGAAGTGTAACCCCGGAATAGAAGAGCTATCCAAGCATGTATGATGTTCTGTCATACTCTACATATTTAATGAATTTCTGAGACATAAAACTCCTGATCTGAGGGACACAGTCTATGCGCTTTTCACCTGTTTTTCATTCAAATTGCATTAATTTCTTTATCTTGGTAAAAGGAAAGTTTTGGTATATTATATCTGACCTTTTTTGGAGCGTGAAAAAAAAAGATGTTATCCCATCGAAAGTCTTTCGTGTAATAAAATGTTCTTTATCAATCTTAAATATTCAAATGTGACAAATATAGAAACTATTACACATCAATGAATGTCAAAATACGACATCAGTTAACTTGATATTCTTTTAATAAAAATAAAATAGACATATGATTAAACATTGAGATATGAATTTTACGTCTGCATAGAGAAAAATACACTTTGGTGAAACAACCTTAACATGTCTTAATGCGCCAGGGCCTAATTGTCAATATAAATACTGGAAACTGTTTTATCATAGGCTTTAGTAGTCATATTGAACTGCAGTGTAAATGTAAATTTAACCTTATGCAAAAAAACTTGATGAAATGAATATGGATTTCTAGTCACATTTGATTTTTCGTATACATATGAATGTATTTTATAAAATCTAGAGCATGTTCTAGCTTCCGGCTTTTATTTTGTTATGATGATATCAAATTTCGCACGAAGAAAACTTTAAATATATATTATACTAATCAGCGGGAATAATTGTTCGTTCATTTCCAATTTCAAAAAAAAAAAAAAAAAAAAAAAAAAAAAACACGCAGGTTATCTTTAGTTTTATTCGTTTCATTTTATTCGAAGGTATCAAATTTGCGGCCTTTATATATATGACCGCAAATACTAGTATAGCGATTTATTTTAACACACCCACCCTTCTGACCTGGGACGGGATATAGGGTAGTACACCTAAGCGAACCATCATGTGACAACTGGAAGTCAACCGGCGTGAAATAGAAGAACCATCACGGTATCCCTGTACTGAGTGAGTATTGTAAGTTTTATTCGTTTCATCATTTTATTTGCGAGTATTTAATTTTGGCGTCATTAATATAAACGCAAATACTAGTATAACGAAAAATAACCTACCATTGGCAATGACTTTGTAAATGCTCTACATAGACCTCAGAAATGATAAAAAAATGTAATAGGTTGGCATTCAAAAGCCACAGATGTTCCTTTATATAATCAGTTTATAAAGCCTTTAAATGGCATCCATTGATCCATTAGCCTGCAATTTGACAGCGAAGGAATGTATATTATTGTACCTTTATATTGTTGTTCCATTGGGACTAGAAATTACACTAAATTTTGCAGGAAATGGCTGTTACGAAAATAAAATATACTGTTAATTCAAGCAGATTTATGTTGTACTTTGTGATACATTTGTAGGTAAGGTTGAGTTATGAATCTACTTTTTAAGCAATGAAATATAGGGAAAATTTACCTTGCTGGTCTCATATAAAAATATACCAATTTCTTAATATCCTAGGAGTAAGTAAAAGGTATAGTATGGATATGTAGTTCTGAATAATCCCAGTATTTATTTGATCAATAATGAATCTCTGTTGAAATCCTTATCTGTTGTTATAGATTTATATTCTTCCATGCCGGTTTATCCTTATTTATTTAAATCAGATATGGGGTTTCTTTGGCTAATTTCAAATGATTATTTAATGTGCATGTTAAATAAGGAGAAAAAGGATGGTCATAGTACGCCACCCAAAAGAACTCAGGGTTTGAAAAATATATGGTATCGATATGGAACCAATGAAAAAAGTGAAAAATCAGTGTATATAATATCGTAAACTTGTCTTAGCGCTATTTTAAGATGTGTAAGTATATTTTTCCCAATAAGTATTACGTGATCATCTCATGTAGAATCGAAAGCAACGAAATTATGTTGATCGAAGTCATGCTATCATTGATAGGTTCCCCTTTTACGAAGTATGAAGATGGACACATTGAATTTACCCTTAGATTTTGAGATTGCAACCTATTTTTGAAGCCATTGTCATTAGATTGTGACCTTTTTCTGTAGCCCTTGTTATGAGATTGCGACACATTTTTGTTGCCTTTATCATGAAATTGCGACCTTTTATTGAAGCCCTTGTCATGATATTGCGACATATTATTGTACCTCTTGTTATGAGATTGGATCTATTTTTGTTGCCCATGTAATGAGATTGCGACCTTTTCTTGAAGCTCTTGTCATGGGATTGCGATTTATTTGAAACCCCTTGTCATGAAATTGCGATTTATTTTTGTACCCTTTGTCATGAAATTGCGACCTATTTGTGTACTCCTTGTCCTGAGGATGCAATCTATTTTTGTACCCCTTGTCGTGATATTGATACTTATTTTTGTACCCTTTGTCATGAAATTGCGATTTATTTTTGTAGCCCTTATCATTAGATTGCGACCCATTTTTGTAGCCCTTGTCATGAGATTGCGACCTTTTCTTGTAGCCCTTGTCATGAAATCGCGACCTATTTGTGTACTCCTTTTCATGAAGATGCAATCTATTTTTGTAACCCTTGTCGTGATATTGCGACTTATTTTTGTACCCTTTGTCAAGGGATTGCGACTTATTTTTGTACCCCTTGTCGTGATATTGATACTTATTTTTGTACCCCTTGTCGTGATATTGAGACTTATTTTTGTGTCCCCTTTTCATTAGATTGCGACCTATTTTTGTAGCACTTGTCATGAGATTGCGACCTATTTTTGCAGACTTTGTCAAAAGATCGTGACCTTTTTTGTAGTCCTTGTCATGAAATCGCAACCTTTTTTTGCTCTAATCATGACATTGCGAACTTTTCTTGTACCCCTTTTCATGAGATTGCGACCTATTTTTGTACCCTTTGTCATGAAATTGCGATTTATTTTTGTAGCCCTTATCATTAGATTGCGACCCATTTTTGTAGCCCTTGTCATGAGATTGCGACCTTTTCTTGTAGCCCTTGTCATGAAATCGCGACCTATTTTTGTACTCCTTGTCATGAGATTGCGATCTATTTTTTGTAATCCACTGTCATGAGATTTGAGACTTATTTTATGTACCCCATGTCAAGAGATTGCGATCTTATTTTGTACCCTTTTCATGAAATTGCGACCTATTTTTGTACCCCTTGTCATGCAGATATTGCGACCTTTTTTCTAGCCCTTGTCATGAGATTGCGACCTATTTTTGTAGCCCTTGTCATGAGATCGCGACCTATTTTTAGCCTCCTTGCATGAGATTGCGACCTATTTTTGTAGCCCTTGTCATGAGATCGCGACCTATTTTTGTACTCCTTGTCATGAGATTGCGACCTACTTTTGTAGCCCTTGTCATGGGCTCGCGACCTATTTTTGTACCCTTTGTCATAAGATCTACGTTTATAGCCCTTGTCATGAGATTGTGTCCTATTTTTTGTACCCCTTGTCATGAGATTGCGATCTATTTTTGTACCCTTTGTCATAAAATTGTGATCTATTTTTGTAGCCATTGTCATAAGATTGCGACCCATTTTTGTAGCCCCAATCATGACATAGTGACCTATTTTTGTACCTCTTGTCATTAAATTGCGACTTATTTTTATAGCCTTTGTCAAAAGATCGTGACCTTTTTTGTACCCATCGTCATGAAATTGCAACTATTTTTGTAGCCCTTGTCATGATATTGCGACTTATTTTTATAACCTTTGTCATGAGATTGCGATCCATTTTGTAGCCCTTGTCATGAGATTGCGACCTTTTCTCGTAGCCCTTGTCATGAGATCGCGACCTTTTTTTGTACCCCTTGTCATGAGATCGCGACCTTTTTTTGTACCCCTTGTCATGATATTGCGACTTATTAACTCTGTAGTCCTTGCCTTGAGAATGTGACATAATTTTTGTTAAAAAGGCCAACTCATATTGAAATACTTTGAATGTGCATTTCGTTGAAGTTTTCTCATATTGAAAAAGATATTTCTACAAATAATGATGCTGATCATATTTTTGTCTCTAAGAATATTATCGTGTCAGTTCCGTATATTGACGCCTTAACATGTTGCATTTCAAGTAATGTCAACTCATTTCTATTACGTTATCAAACCACACGCGTCTTGATCAATTAGATATCTAGAGGATTACCAGCGCTAGGTACCTAACGTTGCAGCAGCAAATTCCATAATTATCTGTGTGGACATCTAAATCACCATACTAGTCACTTACTCAATTTAACTGGCCTGACGATCAGTCAATTCAACTCGGTGCTGATAAGCTTCATGTTGGAGTGTCTATCATCTATAAACTTCAATTTTAAATAAACCAGTGTAATAATTTTTATGAGATTGACTATGACCTTTTGCAGTCGGAGATAACATGAGCCGGCTAAAACAATATCCACTCTGCCTCAGCTTCATGGTGTAATTAAGAAGGCAAACTAAAGCATTAATCGATAGATAATTGCTCATTCATGTCGGCCAGATACTAGTCACAGCTCATTACACAAGAAAACTATTGTACTTATTGGACTCCATTCATTAACTGTTTTGTGAACATATCATATTGCTCAGGTGTATTGCAAATGCGTGAATGTTAGCGCTTCAACGTTAATTTTAAAATTGACCAGTACCATTGTAAACTCCAATATGGACTAAGAGCATTTAACAAGGACTGTTTTACAGACAAATGTTTGTCTTGTAATGTTTCTTCGCTTTTAATATCATGACCTGGTGTTACTAACACGTTGTTTCTGGAAAAAAACTTTGCTAGTTTGATCATTTAGACTTTTTACTTTGTCACAAACTGTAAATAATAAACATGAAAACATGAAAAATAAAATCTGTTGGTATATTAACATTTTATTGAATATCTTGTTAACTTTCACATATATATCGATTTTTAGCAGCAACCATTAATATCAAAACAAATCCTAATGAAGTGTTTTACCTGATTATGTTCGAGTCATATTATTGTCGTGAAATTTTACCATAAATTTCATGAGAGACAGCATCTGCAAAACATGTTTAGGGTATTTCAAGCTGCATAGCTAAGATATGGGTTCGTTTATGTCATAATATGTCCTGACGGTATATTGTGACGTCATGTGTTTAGGAGAATAACGTCACAAGTTTTCAGAGTAAACAACATGAGTTTCGCTCACAGATAATGGGTAACAATCATACCTTCCCGCTAAGGATGTATCTCTGTGACACGCAAAGAAGGAATACATTTCTTTGTTTTAGGTTTAATGCGAGATCTAATTCTCAATATTCTATAATATTCTAGATATTACCGATACAGAAGTCATACAAAATACCAAAATCAAAGTCAACGTTGTATCAAAAATATTTTGATCCTGATAGGCAAGATATGGCAGATCGAGTATTCATTTAATGGACACAAATGTTGCTATTATCCTTATTAAATCAATTATGCTAATACCTCTTATGTTTAGACAATCAATGATGATATTATTTTTAATGACAGTTGTGAACGGTTTGGCCAAACTAAAGGCTTATTAATATATAACATGACATTTTGCATGGAGACACAAGTCTACGTAGCTGTAGAACCGGTAATCTTAAACATCCTTCCTTTTTTCAATAATGTTTATCATACAATCTGTATGTGATGTCTTTAAAGTTTTATGGTCTGTGACTTGTTGTATTTTTGGCATATAGAAAATATTTGAAGTGTTCTACATATTTTTCTCTGCCTCTGCAAGTTTTAAACTTTCGATATTTACCGACGTTTGTAAATTTCGTATTCGCAAAGATATAAAACAATTACATTAAAATATTGTTTTTTTAACGTGCACACGTTTAAAATTGCTCGGAAGTATCCAAACTGTTCCGATCTATTCCTATCTGTACAGGTACTGCCGATATTGACCACATGATACGGCTCGGGAGGTTCCGATCTATACAGGTATCGCCGATGTCGATCACGTGATGGAACTCGGTTTTCCGATATTACCCGAAAGTTTGAAACATGGCGTTCTTTCAGGACGTGTGATATTCCATCCGACATTTACCGCTATTTCAATAGTATATTGGCGCTTTCATGGAACTTAGCCATTATATAAAAGCATCCATATTATGTTTTGTTGGAGTCTGTGAGGGTAAAAACTGCAAGAAATACTACTTTAAGTTAAATGTTCGAAAGATAATTATTAAACTCAACTCCTATGGATTTAAACTTATTATTAATAAAACATCTTTATTTAGATACTCATTTTTCGAAGCATACCAGTAGACAGGAAACACCCACTTTACAACTATCTATGTAATGCATGACCGCTTATATCTCAATCTGTTAGACATCTCCGCACTCACGCTCCCATTCTCTCACTCAAATTGTGTTTATACCTATACTCGAACTTGCCATGCACAGGGAATCTGAAACAGAAGAAAACAGTTTAAGATGATAAGATATTAACTTCTTTGTAAATAAGGCTGTACATGTCTCTGGGTACTCTGGCTGTCTTCCACTTATTTCCTGGCACATCTACTAATGACCCTGGCTGTTAATAAAATGTGAAGCAAATTATGAAAAAATGGCTGTTTGGTCTTCTTAGTCTTCCCAGAATGCATCGGTATAGGAGTCGACTAAATTCAAACGCATATGCATCACAGAAAATATTATATTTACTATGAAATGATTTGGAAAAAAAAATTATGTCGATAGCACTCAATCTAAGTGAATGATTCAAAAGACTCAGAAGTGTTTGTTCCGAAATGCAAATCAAAGCAAGATGGAAAACTTAAAACCATTTTCTTTTCTGTATGCAATAGACATCATTCAACATTGTCAATGAGCGCCACGGTACACCAACAAAGGGATGGGTAATTTACGTCATGGAACAATTATACATAGTTATAAAAGGATCAATCGACACTCCTTTTCTAATTGGCATTATCGATGTTAATTCGATTAGTCGAGTAAACAACAATAAAGCTGCAATTCTATAGCAATTGCCAAAATTGGCTTTTGAATATGGTTAAAATGAAAACCGGAAACTCACTGAGTATCATAGCTTCGATATTAATTAGCTTGCTCTTGTTGTCAATATACAGCAATAATTGGCATATATATATATATATGTCCAAAATGTTGAAATTAGGTTGTTATGCCAATAAGATTTATTAGTTGATCCATGTTCAATTAATGTTCAGTTAAATATTCATGCACTTCTACCTATTTAATCTCGTTGTTGAATGTCATCTGTAATGAATAACCCTTTGTGAAGAAATCACCACATGTACAGTGAAACCTTGCCTGCTATTTGGGCATACGTATATAAGTAATTTAGAGAAGATTACCAGCAAAGCTACGGCCGATTCCCTATAGTCGATATATTTCAGCGGGGTTATTTGTTCATGTATATTAAACCGTCAGACGCTGTTGGCACCTATCCAATATTGCCGATATGTTGGTATGTATCTCGCCTAGTGGAGTTATAAACCTGAACAGCTTTAACGTGTAGTGAATAGAATATTCGGCGAAACCCGGAGGCGTTCTATTATGTATGAGCGTGGTGTAAATGTTTTAGAAGCAAGACAGAACCTGCTCTGTTAGCTTCAACGCAAATTGGATTAGTAATCAAGAGTTTAGATATTTCCGTGTCTTGATTCCCGATATGTAGAACATTACATGCACCAATTGTTTAATTCAAATTCACATATCGTTATCTAAATAATCCATTGTTTAATGTTTTCTCATAAAGTGACGTATTACGTAATTGCCATATCATAAAGATGTTATTATTTTTTTACGTTCATGTCAATCTTACATTGGACGTAGGATTGTTCATAACATCAAACGTCAAAGATAATTCATGCCAAGGTGTCCCCCACATAATATTTTTATATTCCAATGTTTACGTGTGCAAATATATATTTTTATGTCAAGGTATAGTAAAGATAAAATGCATGTAGATTAAATAGGAGGATTTCAACATCATGACTATTATCGAAACAAAATAGTTCTTTAAAATGCCAGTCCAATAGCCTGCATGTTGTATGAAATTTGTATACATTGCACATAACTACTATATACACAAACAATAATACGAAATATTATATAAGTAATCAATTTATTTGTTTCATTTTTCAATCATGTGTATTTGTTTTATCTATTTTTTTTCAAATTCGTAGTCCATTGTTTGTTCCGTGTTATTGTTGTATGGTATATGTGATATTTTTTTTTTAATTTTAAGCAATGCAAAGTTAGACAGGAACAACGAATAATTATCTGACTTTATTTTTCACTTAGTTTAACGAGTTTCGTTTAAGTGCGACGTTTATGTAAGTACAGTATTTATTCAAGTTCATTTTTGGTGTTGTTGCTGTCCATCGCTAGTAATTGTCCTTATCGAGTTCGTCTACTTCTTGTGTGTATTTGCTAATTTATTAAGATCTAATGAAGCTGTTGTAGTCACCAGTTTTCACGTACACTTATTGAGTTTCTGGTTTCGTTAAATGTACCTTTCTATTAAAGTTCATGTTATGTTGCTTTTCTGGGGGTGTCTAATTACTGTTACCAATTCATAATTGAATTCATTAATTTTATCGTATTGCATATATGAAAAGAGGTTTATTTTTATCATTAAATTTTTAAATTACACTATCGAACCTTGTGTATATTTTTTTCTAATCCTATGGTCTGTATCAAAAGGACTCATATTTTACTGAGTGTTATATAACGTTATATGTTTCCCCTTTAATTTTTTTTCGTTTGTGTTTATTTGGCTTTACTTTCATCATTCAAATATCAATTCGCGCTATTGCTCCTTACGGTATACCGTTTACTTACCACGTAGACTGTCTGAAAAGGCTAGCATTTTGCTGAATTATATAACTATTTGAAGTTTCCTTTAATTTTTAGGCTTTGTTTCTTTCCTTCAAATTTCCAATGGCACCATTGCCCCTTGTGGTATACCTTTACTTACCACTGACAGAAAGTCGCTAAGCTGACAGTGCTTCTACATGTTCGTTCTTGGTTCGTGCGTCAACACTAGGCTTAATCAGAAACACTGTATAAATACAATGTATACAGTAAAAACAGGTCACGCGACTGTGAAATTGTGTACAACCAGAGACATTACACGTGACGGATATAACAGCTACATTGAACAACAATATGTCTTCATTTGGACTAAATTTACTTTTTAAGTTTGCTGCCATATGTTTTTGCGTATCTATCCCATTTGTACATACGTAGCTTGCCTGTTGAAACTATCTCCATTTCTAATCGCATGAGTCATATTTAAATGCGTTGTCAGTATTTACGCACCAATGGAAGAAGCAAAAAAAAAGGTCGTGCAGTTTCCTTCCACTGAAATAACGTAGCAATTTATTTTGTTTCATATTAAATACTGCGACAATCGTCTATAAACATTAATTAACAGTTTACTGTATCTATCCCATTTTTACATACGTAGCTTGCCTGTTGAAACTATCTCCATTTCTAATCGCATGAGTCATATTTAAATGCGTTGTCAGTATTTACGCACCAATGGAAGAAGCAAAAAAATAGATCGTGCAGTTTCCTTCCACTGAAATAACGTAGCGATTTATTTTGTTTCATATTAAATACTGCGACAATCGTCTATAAACATTAACAGTTTACTCTGAAATTCAAATTTCAATTATTTACTTTAGATTACGAGTGTACCTATATAGATTAGCCATGTGATTCGAATCGTATTGTAATGTGTACATGTAATAACATTCACCTTCGACCTTGGTGTGATGAGTATGGTCGATAAAACACCATAACGTTATCGTATCATTGTTCTGGTTTAACATATATTTTATTCAATGATGACACTATAAGAAAATATTAACATAAATATAATGAGAAACAACGTATGCATAATTCTAACTGTTCACCATCAGAGAAAGATCAAATGTGGGTCAAAACGTCATTTTTCTTGTTAAATGTTCATTATCTTTCGTATCATTAAGCAATTTTATATTTTTGGTTTACTAAACTTTATCAAGACATTATTTTTAACAATTATTCCTTTAAAGGGAGGTTGCGCAAAGAAATAAAATGTGATACTCTCAAATAAATTTACATTCAAATTATATACTATTATATAAAAAAAGGTTAGCCCATTGCACTAAAATTGATGGCGAATCAGTCAAATTACAAAGCAAAGTCAATCTTCCACAACCCGACTCGGCTTGAACTGTTATGGAGTCATCCTCCCGGTGATACTGTTTTTCTTAGAGGACTCCGCTTTCCTGATGTTTACTTCAATTTAATGCCACTCAAATCAGGAACACAAACTTGTTTGGCACGTGCAGAAAATAGATAAAGTCTTTAAGAACAAACCAAAAGTTAACATTATCATTCAATCAAACGTGTGTGTGTGTGTGACTTTCTGCTGTTCCGTCAGGTTCATAAAACTATCCCCAGACTTTTTATCGTTCATGTTATTTATTGTGACGTCATGACTGCAAATTGAAAATTTACGGGCATAAGTATTCGAGGACGTACTAGCAAAACGGTAGCCTCCATAGATTGTTCAATTAATTTTTTTCGTCATGTACATGTAGGTTGTTGAAATTATGTGATAAAACATTGATTTCAAAGAATTCCATCTCGTCCAAATATCTATAGTTTTTGCAAAAATAAAAATGCTCCGATTCCTTTCATCAAAATCTAATATGAAAAGAAATACTATATCTAAGTAAGGCCAAAGTCGTCTTGTTTGACGTGTCATTTTATCTGTCAATAGTGAAGAAAATATTGTATTACGTAAAAAGATACTTGCATTGTATAACATGATTTGAATCATAAAAATGTAATATTTGTTGATTTTCATTTTTGCCATTTCCAATCAGTATGCCGACATCTATGCTTTCGCATTATTTCTAAACATTTCCCTAATTTTATTTAAAAAGCAAGATTTATTTCTCAACATGTTTATTTCATTTCATCAAGTATGAGTCTAGAAACATCCAACATACATTCGATAAATTACCTTTATCCGTATTATTAAATCATCTGAAAAGATAATTCTTTATCCTCTTCTGCAGGGTCATATTTGTTTTTATTTTCTAGTGTATTTATTAACAGTAATACTGCAAGACATTTACTGTTAATCATGTCAAAAAATACCAGTCCAAAATATCAGTAAGAATCTCAAAAATTGTTTAAGGATAACATGAACCTATACTTTGAAAGAGCAAGCATCCCTGCATTATCGACAATGCCCCAAAAATCTAGTACAAATTGTGTTTACGTTAAAATAAATAAGTATACAACCATAATCGATACTTCATGAATTCCAATGACTTACGATCTCTACCCCTAGACTATCACATAGTAAAAAAAATGAATACTCTAAAAGGAAAAAATTCTGAACCATTCACAGGCAAATATTTCATTTGAAGACTTCAGAGAGAGCAACGCCCAACGACAAATGATGTGCATCAAAGGACTGAATTACCTGTTCTGTTGCCTCCAGTTTTACTCTGAGATAGTCCAGGGATGTAGAGATCGTAAGTGATAGGAACTCGTGGAGTATCGAGGATGGGATACAACTGGTTATAAAGTATATGGATTACAAATTTTTGTTTATTTTTGAAATGTCATTTTTTAACATTTGCACATTACAACTGCCATGAAAAACATTTTTCAAAAATTCTTACAATGCTAATACATATGACCAGATTGCACTAAAACAAACTATGTATGAAACTTGCGTGGGAAGTAAGTATCATTTCGCAAAATGATTAGCTATCACGTAACACGAGGAATGTCCTTAAACCGACAGGTTTATAAGTGCTTGTACTTGGCACAGTATTCCGTGCACCTAGCGTTTTGAATGCAATTTGAAATAAGAGACAGGAGTGATATTGTTACACGGGAAACATACAGATACCAGGGTAAAGTTTCATAAACATTTATCAATTTTAAGCAACTCCATAGAAAAGCATATCATTATTTATTTAAGAATATATGTAATGCTTCCCTGTTGATCATTTTATGTTAAGTAATTCCTTAAAGTTAAGGAATATTGAGGAAACTAGAACAAGTTTTTGTTGTTTTTAAAGACATTTATTTAAGAAAGACATCAATATCGTTATTTTTCTAACTGATACTAAATACTAAGACGTTTAAATTTCCTATACTAAGACAAGCAACGTCTGCAGTCATACCAATTACGACTTTGATGGTTTACGACAATTTACGACTGTCGTAAATGGGTTATTGACATTTTGAAGGTTTATTTTGTATAATGGTATGATAGGTAATTAATGATTATATGTGTTGTTTATGCCATGACCTTGGTTTTGTGTTTTGTGTAGATCAAACTTTTGTTGTAATAAAAATGTATCAATGTAGTGTGACATAGAAAGTTTTTTTAATTGATAAAGATAATAAGGACAAAAAGTTGACGAAATAGTGCTACAGATAAAGCGGATATATAACGATAAATACAACACTTCAATTCATTTTTAAATATTTTAATTAGAATATGTTTTCATATCGAACAATTCTAAGAATATTTCAATATTCTTTCAGTGAATTCTCACACAGACCTAAACGCTGTCTTTTCGTGACCTCTTGAACTCTTGATTATGGTATTAGTACGTCAGAGCCTAACTGAAAATGTTAATATTGGAAAATAACACACATTGAGTTTAGTAGCAACATACAGATACTGTGGAGTGACATTGTAAATATTACAATTTAAATAAATGGAGAACTAACCTCTTCAAAGAGGGTTCATTGTGTCGACTTCAGAGAAACAACGTCAGGCTCGTTAGCCTTATAAATGTAAGTGATATATTATCTTTATCTTTAAAAGGTACACATTTTAATTTCAGAGAGATTTTATTCAGTATCCTTTTTCTCTTTTTTTTACAATTACCGAATTATTTTTTATTTTTACATCTATGCCATGACCACAAATTCGTTTTTATATTTTGGTTGACAGTAGTGTTCATTTTCATTTATATACAAATGTATTTAAATTTCTCTTCTTTTGATTATTCAGACTTTTACATCCGTTCGTTTGTCATTTTCACTTTTCAGTTTGCTTTCGTAAAAGAATATCAATGTCTTTTATTCCAAGTCGTATCATCTCCCTTCTGAACCCGTCATGTCGAATATGTCTTTAAATGACGATTATACATGATTACAAGGTTGTTATGTACTAACTGGACCCTTTGTTATTGTACAATTTGGTGTTAAGTCAACAATCCACTGAAGAATACAGACGTCAGCCATGCAATAATCTAAGAGCACAGATCATCAAGGGTGTCTTTAGACGACAACTTTTTTCTTATCAGCGGGTAGAGCGAGAAGCTGTTCTCATGAGTTCATGCCCAACCAACGTGAACATAACCTTAGAACAAATATGGCGATGGCCGGAGTAGGGAACTTCTTAACATAAATAATTTATCAATTTATAAATGGTCTTTTTAACATTGAAGATGAAACCAAACCGACACCACTTTGTATAACAATCCTGAAACCCGCACCTTTTAATATTGAACGTTAATTGTTTAAATAATATTTCAGATTCAATAAAATAAATTTCACTGATTTTATGTAATCTGATCATTCACTATATAAATTATCTATGTCTCTGCTAATACATAAGTGACACTCGTGCCAGCCAAAGTTTTATGGCATTTCTAAACAGGTGATTTGTACGTTAACGTTACGTCAATATAAAGAAGTCATTGGATATTCATCAATAAACAAAGTTCTCGGCGTTTTACGACCTGTTATTACTTTCAAGTATAAAAATTCACATTAACATCAGTATTTTAAATCTTATAATCGCACTTCACGGCCACAGATAAGAAAGTAAAATTGAAGCGAAAGGCTAACCATTATTTTAAATTTGGCGCCATTTTTGTTCTTGTTTGTTCTTCATGGAGATGGTGTGAGATTTTGTTCCGAGAACAATGTTATCGTTTCATGTTCATTGCGTTTGGGCGAAATTATTCTCGGAGAACAGTGTTCTTCTATAAAGAACATGTCGCACAAGGCTGACCCAACAGTGAACTGAGAACGAAATTTTCTTAGTGCATTGTATCAACCCGATTAATAAGATGTAATTAAAAATATCAAACATTATCAATTTGCAGCCTTCATCAAAATCATGAAATTACAAATTTCTTGAAGATCTGATAGGCGAAGTTGTGCACGAGGTACACCACACCATGATTACACCATACTTAGTGTATCGTACATGCGAAACGCTATGGCACTTCTGAATTATATTCTTCGTGTATAGATTTGCGGTGGTATTGTTTTGAAGAAATAAGGGCTTGTGGCGCAATGGATAACGCGTCTGACTACGGATCAGAAGATTCCAGGTTCGAATCCTGGCAAGCTCGTACATTTTGCAGAAGTCCGAATATATTTACAACCATCAAATGGAATACAATATTTGGGATATTGGTTAAGTGATTATGACCATGTGTACATTGTTTTTTTATTATCTGATAATTCATATCGATTTTATCAAAAATGTTTTTAACATCGAATTGAAAATTTATATTATCATGTCACGACGTCATAATAACGTGACATTTTGTATCATCGCCTATAATTAATTAAGTCTGATACAAATTGTACAACGGCGAAATGATTCCATAGGAAGAATAGACCTTCACAAATTGAATTAGATTGAATTATATTAGGATCAGCTATTATATTTGGACCTATAAGCAAAAAATACAGCGCTCCTATTATAAATAGTTTGGCTATTTAAAGCACACTGATTTTTGTAATAATCCCATATCAGAGAATGTATCTCTGAATGCATTTGACAAAGTAGTTTATTCACAGTGAATCACTATGAGACCACCCAGGGATTTAAATTGTCATGATTGACCTGCATGCTGCGTTAACAGAGGCATATTCAACATTCACAGCAGAGGTATATCGGGCTTGTGGCGCAATGGATAACGCGTCTGACTACGGATCAGAAGATTCCAGGTTCGAATCCTGGCAAGCTCGTATTTTACTTATTTACAAGTATTAATTTCTTCGTTTTTTATGTTGACCTATTTATTCAGTTATCATCTCATTAACTTGACATACAAAAGAATAACGTTATAGTTTAAAAACATGAATAATGTTGGTTCCATTTTATAATTATTATTCGATTAATAATAATCGATAACAAGATGGTAATTAAAATCAAGACCATACAATTTCATATGTTATTGATAGCAATTCTTCAATTTGAAGCTGATTATTGAGAAAATACATAAAGTAGGACCACTGCTCAAACATTCGCAGAAAGTGTATTGTACATCATGTGTTTTAATATTATTTCAAAATTAATATTACCTTTACTGAATGTGTGGTATAACATAGACCAGGGGCAAAATATCATCATTTGGTTTACCAGAAACAATATTGACCTAATCATGGTGTACCAGAAACAATATTGACCTTATTATGGCGTGCCAGAAACCATATTGACCTTATCATGGTGTACCAGAAACAATATTGACCTTATTATGGCGTACCAGAAACAATATTGACCTTATTATGGTGTACCAGAAACAATATTGACCTTATTATGGTGTACCAGAAACAATATTGACCTTATTATGGTGTACCAGAAACAATATTGACCTTATTATGGTGTACCAGAAACAATATTGACCTTATCATGGTGTACCAGAAACAATATTGACCTTATTATGGTGTACCAGAAACAATATTGACCTTATCATGGTGTACCAGAAACAATATTGACCTTATTATGGTGTACCAGAAACAATATATTGACCTTATATATGATGTACCAGAAACAATATTGACCTTATTATGGTGTACCAGAAACAATATTGACCTTATTATGATGTACCAGAAACAATATTGACCTTATTATGGTGTACCAGAAACAATATCAGCAAGCTGCCATGATACAAACGTACCCACTGGAGTAGCTTAAGTTCGAGGGCAAATATATTTCAATAATAACATGAGTTTTTCATTAATCAAAACAGTTGTTTTATTTGCTATCTGTGACGTTATAAAGCGCACACGGTCCAAGTGACATATATTTTTTTCTCAAGATCGCGATCCACGAATCTTTGACAATAGTATAAAAACATAATAATATGTATTTCATTTCTTTTTTTCAGAAAAAAAATGTTAGCTTTCAATCTGTTATTTAACATTACATCGATGTTTATGGATTTATCCAATATGAGCCGTGACGCAGATACATAATTTTTTGGCATGCCATTCTTACAACAAAAGACAATATAAGCCTGTGGCGCAATGAATCAGGTCAGAAGATTCCAGCAAGCTCGCGGATTTTTCGAAATGAGATTATTTTCGTAGTTCACCTCCCCCTATCTACCTTTTGATATTTGAAATTAATATATTAATATTGAGAATTTGTGTATAGTAATTGGTGGCAAATGATAATTATACATAAATAACCGGTTAAAAATTACAAAATATGTTCAAAAGTAAAACCGAAATGTTTGTTGCTGCACGTGTGAACCAAACAGGACCTAATTATATAGAGCAACATGGCCTAACGAAAGTTTATTATTATGCATAACTAATTAATGGTTTATAAATATAATATGTTCAAAGAATCATATCGTTATATAACAGGAGTGTATTACAAGGGCTTGTGGCGCAATGGATAACGCGTCTGACTACGGATCAGAAGATTCCAGGTTCGAATCCTGGCAAGCTCGAATTTTTACAGGAATAATCATTTTGACGATGAAAATCATTTTCCTGAGATAAAATATTTTATTGATAATGCATTTTGTCAAAGTCTGCTCCAGCTTACGGTCAACCTTAAAGTCGTTTTTACTTTTAAAAAAACATAATTGCTCTAGCGACGTTATTCTATACTACCGTTTTTACTCTAAATATTCTCAGGAATAATTATTATCTTTTGTTTGTTTATTTGACTAAATTAACGTCCTTTCAACAGCCAAGGTTTCTTAAGGACGGCCTCCCATGCATGCGATGTTTTGCGTGTATGAAGTGCGTGGTGCGTGTTATGGGAGAATATGCGGTATATTCGTGTATTCTTGTATAGTGGCTTTGACCTTTTTTTAATTCTAACACCCAACCTGCAGGGCGATGATTCATGATACTTCAAACTAAATTGCGTTCGCGAGTTTCAAGACCAATATTTAAGTTTATAGATTGCCTTATCAATATATTCTGACGTCCATTAAACTTGTCCTATTGACCTGCAACATTCATTATGATAATGATCGCATAAATGATTTCAACGTTGGTATTACCTCCCGTTTGACTAATGGCAGTGTGCATACCTTAAAAAACGTCTTTTGTTTGGATGAACAGAAACAAGTTGATAATAACATTGTCTACATCATGCCCAACCTTAGGGTGACTCGTAATCTGTTGTGTAGCTTGTAACGAAGATTAGACATGGTACATATACCTTTTTATTAACTTGATTAATGTGTTCAAATTCACCCAAAACGTGATAAAAAGCATGGAAAAGCAAGTCGACTTAAATGCATCAGTCATTCAATGTGATAATGATCGAATACAGTATCTTAATGTTAGTATTTTTTTATTTGCCCGTGGGAAATATCGTAACATAGTTACACGATAGTAAATTCAAGCCTCATTGTAAATGTGAAATAATAGGGTTGGTATTATCTACGTTACGCTATTGTCGTGATTTTCAAAGGCACGGCTCCACTAGGACACATAGGGACCAATTCGTACCCGGCCGAAACGTATAGTAGGCCGGGTACGTATATTCGTTCTAGTTTTTCGGGCAACAACTTTATAACGTAAAAGTTATATGTGCCGTAACTGAGCGAAATATTTAACATATTATGTTTTTGTTCTGTCATCATTTGAAAACCACCAAGTTTCATAAATGAAGCTGTGAAAATCATTCAAATGAACTGAAAAACATGCATGAACATTATAAACATTAATTAAAACACACACAAAAATTGTACTATAAAATTCTTGTTTTCCATGCCTTATGATTTTAATATACCTGCAGAAATCACTTCACAGTTACACATAACACAATCAATATGTAAGATAAACTTGGCTTCATGGTATGACCGAATATATACATTTCACTTCAATGTAGAAATACATATAATGATTTGTAGAAGTATTGACAAGGCTCGCAAAAATAAAAACTTCTTAAACTCGTTTCATAAAATATCATGTGAAATGAACTATCATTTAAGATCCTATATAAAATATCTTATCAAAAAAGTTTTTCTCGTTATTCAATACGAGTGTATCGAATCACCACTTTTTGGAATAGGACTCAAATTGTATTTGGTTCCACTGAATAAAATGAGCCATTCTATAAGTTGGTTCTCTGATGTGCCCAATGCCAAAAACGAATTTCAATATGGAAAACACCTATCAAACGTCGTCTATCAATATTGCAATCTGACTTTACACAATTCATTGCAAGTCATATAAGCCATTATCGAGTTTTAAAAGAAGCTACGCAACATTTTACTTTAACTAAATATTCACATTTTAAGGCATCCAAGTGTTTTATATTGGTTGTAGTATAGTAGGATTAATTCAACGACAATGGTACCAATGCAAAAATAATGAATGATGTGGAGAACAAATTATACAGTAAAGAGTTTGGACTAGGAACTATGGAATAGAATGATACAGTACAATGCATTAGGGTACAAATATGTTTCTTTTTTTTTTTTTTTTTTTTTTTTTTTACAATTGTTGTTGCTGATGCTGCTGCTGCTAACGTTGGTGTTGCTATTTGAACTGGAGTATATCGCGTAGTTCATTGTTAATCCAAGGGCTTGTGGCGCAATGGATAACGCGTCTGACTACTATTTATTTATTTATTTATTTATTTTTATTTGTTTGTTTTATGAGGAACCTCGGGGGACCCAATCCCCGGGGCCCTATTGACAGGAAGAATAAGATTATTTTTATCCTTGAAAAAAACGCGTCTGACTATGGATCAGAAGATTCCAATTTCGAATCCTGGCAAGCTCGTATGATTTTTTTTACTGAAATCGTATTTAAATGGAATATTGTACATATTTTGACAATTTTGAAATCTGAAACTTGGTAAACTCGTATTTTTACAGGAATGAGATATGACCATCATTTTTCTGGTAAAAATAAATACTTGAATATGAGGGACTGATAAGGTATTTCTAGGTTTTAATAGCATAGTTGACCAAATATATTCAAAAGTCATTGTTACTTTTTGTAAAAATCATCTGACGCGTTATCAATCTTATTTTTCAAATAACCATGTCACTATGCTTATTTCTATTTTCTATAGAGTTTCTTCATTTGTTTGACAGGATTTGTCTTCAAAAGGCCATAACTATCCAGCTCGTTTTGACAATAGTATGGTAATGACGGTTGTAGATTTTACCATAAAAAATCGGATATAAGTGGTTAGATACCGTATTACTAAGTTTTCAAAGCATATTTGACATATCGTCAAAGTGATTCTTATGTTTTGTAAAACCATTACTCTAATTATTTTTTTACATATTGTCGATATTACTAAAACCGTTATTTGCATTTCAAGCATGTTCATCACCAGTAATATGTGAAGCATTTACCCGTTACCTGTTACCTGTCGTCGAGGTCTTTAAATATGCCGTTAGCATCTTTGACCCATTTGAATATTGTTCATATTGTTTGGCGGTTGTGTGTTCTCATAGCAGGTAGGGTTGAACTTCTCTTGCTTGAATTTCCAATGGCTGTTTAGTCTTGACTTAAACTGGTTTAAAGTTTCTGATTATATGACATTTTCAGGTAGAGTGTTCTATTGATTTACTACTCTTTGTGAGAATCTATTTTTCCTGGTGTTAAATCTGGAACGTGCCTTCACAAGTTTTTTTTACTATGACCTCTTGTTTGAGTATGACTTCGGGGAAGTAATTTATTTTTATCACATTTGTCTATGTCGTTCAGAATTTTGTATACTTCCACCATATCACTCCTGAGATGTCTGTATTCTGGGGTTGGCAGTCCTAAATCTAGTAGCCGTTCTGGGTAAGATTTGTTTAGAATATTTTTGATGAGTTTCGTTGCACGCCTCTGTACTTTCTCAATTGTGATTCTATCTTTTTTTTTTTTTTTTTTTTTTGTATTTGCTGTCCAGACGGTAGATGCATATTCCAGATGTGGTCTCACCATGGCTTTATAAAGGTTACAGAACGATCTATTGTTTAAGTATTTGAAGCTTCTTTTCAACGCTCCTAGAATGTGGTTTGCTTTTTAGCTGATGCTTCGATATGTCTTGTGAATTTCAGTTGTTGGTCAATAGTAACGCCTAGATCTTTCTCTTCAGTGACTTGCTGGATTGATGTATTATCCGTGATATAGTCCCCGGGAATTTGTTTATTTGTTCCTAAACGTAGGTGTTTACACTTTTTAAGTTAAATTTCAGCTGCCAGTCGTTGGACCATTTCATTAGATTGTTTATGTCACTTTGTAGCTTTTGGTGATCGTTTACATTATTAACAACAGAGAAAAGTTTTGTGTCATCAGCAAAAAGCCTAACAGCGTTTTCAACAGCCTCTGGTAGGTCATTGATGTATACTAGGAATAGGATTGGGCCTATCACACTGCCCTAAGGGATTCCACTTGTTACCGAAGACCAGTCAGAATTTCCGCCATTTAATACCACGCGTTGTTTTCTGTCAGTTAGAAAGTCTTCAATCCATTTTAATAGATTTCCTGTGATTCCGTATCCTGATAATTTTTTTAGTAGTCTCTGATGAGGTACAGTATCAAAAGCTTTTTGGAAATCTAAAGTAGATGATGTCAATATCATTTTTGTTGTCTAGGTCTCCTGTCCAATTATCTACCATTTCTATTAGTTGGGTTGCACATGAATTTCCTTTTCGGAAGCCATGTTGGTATTCGCTAAAGAGGTTGTTAGTTTCCATGTGGTTTACGATGGCATCTCTCACAAGTTTTTTTTCATGATTTTTGATGTTATTGAAGTGAGGCTAATGGGACGATAATTTTCAGCTAGATTTTTTGGTCCTTTCTTGTGGATGGCAGTGACGTTAGCCTCTTGGTACCTTCGCATCATCGATGAATTTTTGACCATAGAAGGACTCAACGTTAAAAAATAATAATTTCAGAGACCTATTTATTACCGTGTAACAATGTTCAATTGTCTATCATCGCATTAACAGTTTTGAGAATATTTTTTTAACTCTTGATTTTAATGTTTCTTAGAATATTTAATCTGTTATTATTTAATATACATAATCCATATGATGTGTCTATGGATTTCATTATTATCTTCTGCAAAATGAACGAGCTTGCCAGGATTCGAACCTGGAATCTTCTGATCCGTAGTCAGACGCGTTATCCATTGCGCCACAAGCCCATGTGGTCCCAAAGCGATAACAACCAATTACAAACGTGTACACTGTTCGTACAGCGGAATAAAATATTGCTTACTTTACATCAATATACATCTAGTACAAACATACCTTAGCTGACAAAAATTTAGTGGTAACGTAAAATACATAAACATAGATGAGCGGTTTGTAAAGTTTAGAAAGCTAATGCTAAAATTTGTACATTTCAGAATAAAATGTAAGCATGATCGGCTGGTTTTTTTTCAGATAACCATACCATCATGCTAACTTCTAGTTTTTATAGATTCCGCCATTTATTTGGAAGGCTTTGGCTTTAAAATGCCATAAATATAGAGGTACATAATTAATGAAGGTGTATTTCGACAAAACCCCTGCTGTTTGCACGATAAAGTAATGTGTCTCGCAGACGTTTTTCTTACAATGCTCAGGTGCCATCAATAGCATAGAATAGGTACGTATACATTGGTATTTCAACATCTCTATATATACCATATAATGTGTATATAACCTTGCCTCACTTTTAACCCTTTTTTGTATATTTTGTCAAATACAAACAGCTCAACAAATTACAGGTCCACAACAAGACCTATGATGCATACTCACTGTATGATAATGTGAAATTATTAGAAAACATGCAAACAGATCTAATGAGGACATGGTAATGTACAATTGTGGTACATAATGTAACTGATATCAAATAATAGAATATCTTCTTTCCTGTGAGATATATCTTCATTTTAAAAGAAGCATATTATGACCTGATAACTTAAAAATGACGTCACCGTTTATAGAGAAATAATGAATCGTTAACTTGCTAATTTTATCAGTTTAAAAAAATACGGACTTTTTTTACTATCATAAGGAAAATTAGTTATAATAGAATTCAGTAAAAGATACATCCGAGCTTGCCAGGATTCGAACCTGGAATCTTCTGATCCGTAGTCAGACGCGTTATCCATTGCGCCACAAGCCCATGTGGTCCCAAAGCGATAACAACCAATTACAAACGTGTACACTGTTCGTACAGCGGAATAAAATATTGCTTACTTTACATCAATATACATCTAGTACAAACATACCTTAGCTGACAAAAATTTAGTGGTAACGTAAAATACATAAACATAGATGAGCGGTTTGTAAAGTTTAGAAAGCTAATGCTAAAATTTGTACATTTCAGAATAAAATGTAAGCATGATCGGCTGGTTTTTTTTCAGATAACCATACCATCATGCTAACTTCTAGTTTTTATAGATTCCGCCATTTATTTGGAAGGCTTTGGCTTTAAAATGCCATAAATATAGAGGTACATAATTAATGAAGGTGTATTTCGACAAAACCCCTGCTGTTTGCACGATAAAGTAATGTGTCTCGCAGACGTTTTTCTTACAATGCTCAGGTGCCATCAATAGCATAGAATAGGTACGTATACATTGGTATTTCAACATCTCTATATATACCATATAATGTGTATATAACCTTGCCTCACTTTTAACCCTTTTTTGTATATTTTGTCAAATACAAACAGCTCAACAAATTACAGGTCCACAACAAGACCTATGATGCATACTCACTGTATGATAATGTGAAATTATTAGAAAACATGCAAACAGATCTAATGAGGACATGGTAATGTACAATTGTGGTACATAATGTAACTGATATCAAATAATAGAATATCTTCTTTCCTGTGAGATATATCTTCATTTTAAAAGAAGCATATTATGACCTGATAACTTAAAAATGACGTCACCGTTTATAGTAATGCCGCTGCAAATACGTAGGAGGAAAATAAATGAATCGATTACTTGCTTAATATATTTATCACTTAAAAATGACGTCACCGTTTATAAAAATACGGACTTTTTTACTATCATAAGGAAAATTAGTTATAATAGAATTCAGTAAAAGATACATCCGAGCTTGCCAGGATTCGAACCTGGAATCTTCTGATCCGTAGTCAGACGCGTTATCCATTGCGCCACAAGCCCTATATCAAGTTTGGAGGTGGGCGTTGGTTATACGTTTGTCTGCATTTGTGTTTTCGAAGTACATACCTCATTTGAGTGACTTTTGGTCGAGTGTCAAGTTTCCAGTCAACATTATCGAGTTTCAAGTCAACATTTCCGAGTTTCGAGTTAATATTTTCTAGTTTCGAGTTTACATTTTCGAGTTTCGAGTTTACATTTTCGAGTTTCGAGTTAGTTTTTTCTATTTTCGAGTCAACATTTCAATAAATCTTCAGAATGTAACTCGAAACTCGAAAAGGTTGACTCGAAACTCGAAAAGGTTGACTCGAAACTCGAAAAAATTGACTCGAAACTCGAAAAAGTTGACTCGAAACTCGAAAAGGTTGACTCGAAACTCGAAAAAGTTTACTCGAAACTCGAAAAAGTTGACTCGAAACTCGAAAAGGTTGACTCGAAACTCGAGACTTGACAAAAAGAATTCCTCATTTTGAGAATACAAAAATATTCAAACATGTTTATAGCCTGTGTGGCACGTGATCAAATTCTGACTATTGTTAAATCATCCTGAATAGTATATGTTCAATTGAGGATTATCACCATGTTTAGCCTTCCTTTACCCGACTATATTCACTGTAATGTATTTTTACAAATAAAAATCAGTTGTTACTCTAAAAATCGCGAAACGATTTATGATGACAGTTGGTGTTATAAATTGTACATATAGCTCCAACTCTATTGAAGTTAATCCTAATCAAACATAATCCTGTGAAATGTCAATTTGTCAGGGACTCCTTTTCCCATGCAGTTGTATCATCCAATCAAAGGCGACGAGACGAACGGTGAAGTCATTTTGACGTCATAATAAATATAATAAAAATTAAATACAAATCAATTGAATTGTTTGTTCGATACAAGCGAAATTTAAATATCTGATAATCAAAATGATATGCAGAATGTTTATGATTATATAAATCAGTGTCCAAAATATTGCATTATGTTTTATGTGTACCACATATCGCTTAAACCAATGTCAATAAAATTGTATATTTTCACTTTCGCAAAATGTACGAGCTTGCCAGGATTCGAACCTGGAATCTTCTGATCCGTAGTCAGACGCGTTATCCATTGCGCCACAAGCCCTTATTGCTACAGAACAAAACCAACATAAATCTATTTTAAGCTATACACAAAGACGTGCCGATGTACCACAGTGGTACATAGGCATGATACATCGTGTATAACATGGTAGGCGTCTTGCTAATAACCCAACCCCCTCGTTGTTGTGACTGTGAAGCCGTGGTTGCTTTCAAGATGCTCCGGCACCGACAGAGCATAAACGATACCATCATTTGAACAATAACTCATGTTTAATCGTGCATTTATGTGTCTCATCAACACAAAAATACATATAAAATAATTATTTTTTGATTTGGTACATGCGCAATTAGTACTTCTATATAGGGCATAGTGCCGTGGATTTTGGCTTAAGTTATTATTTTTTTTTATATTTATCTTGAAGTAAAATAAGAGGCGGATGTTTTTCAACTGCGTTAATTGTGTATAGTAAGTAGCTTTTGTTGCTGAAGAAAATTACTAATTTGTCTGCTCCGGTTTTTGATTGAGAAAAAAATACCATTCGTCAGCGGTCAATGAACTCCTTTCATTGAGTTGAGTTAACATCCGGATTGGGTTATTTAAGGATGAAGTTCAATATACTTTTATGTTAAAGAGATATAGCACAAAAATCAGGGTTTCCTCCACATAAACCGCGAAATAATTTACGATGAGAGGGCACTAACTACATCAAAATAAATATTTATATAATTAAGATCAAGATTTTTAACTAACTTTTGATCATTGAATATTAATCATTTGTACACTTTTTTCAAAACAATTGCATAATATACATTATTGTATCAATAAAACGACGATGTCATTAAAGTGATTAAATTATTACTTTTACATAGATCTCTTAGGGTTTTTTGACTTCTTACAAACGTTCTTATAATGGAAATTAGAAAGTTTTTAAAATTACAACATTTTATTTGAAACATTAGTAATGTTTATCGATGTTAAGTTATCGAAAAACGCAACCCGAAACTGTATCTGTCGGCATTGGCTGTTTATTACGGAAAGAGCTGAGTACATCACGTGACATTCCGGAATCTTTGACTTCGATGTTTTGGGATCGCTGAAAATAGCATGCGACTAATGTACAAGTTCTATGTACAAGTTGTTCATATGACAAATGTTTTATACAATATAATAAAAAAGGCATATTGTTATTAATTGAAATGCCTCCATATATGCCGAATTTGCTTGACATAATTCACTACAACCATTTGCATGTCATAGTAAAAAAATGTGGTTCAATGATCAAAAATATGTCATATCCGATCAAGCAATTGGTCTTTTGTAAATATGATTACATGAGCATTTCGTGAGAGAAATGTTAACTAAATATTTTATTCTTCTTTCTCTGCAACAGTATGTACAAGCAGCCCAACGAATTATGCTTCAATAGCATAGATATTGATAAACCACGAGTTGGCGTAGAAAAGACCAGTGAAAACACATCTATCGAGAGCCGAAGGTGTTTTCTCTGTCCTATTCTATACCAACCTGAAGTTTATCAAACTTAAAATATTCCCATCCCCTTTTGAACCCCATGAAAAAATGTCACAATTCAACTACCCAACTGTTGGCTAGTTGAATAGAATTTTACTGGTTATGCTCTAATGAATCACCCTTCAGTAGTATACATGATTAGTCGTGAGGTATACGACCGTTTGAGCAAGTTATAGTTCTATTCAACTGTACCAGAGGGATTATTTCTTTACAAGCAAAATATCACTTGAATAAACGGCGATTAAAAACCTTAAATGTTTTCAATACTCTGTTCTTATTATTTTGTATCGAATCCGAAGATAGTGTAATGTTAACACTAAAAAGTAGGTCATTAAAACAACGGTAAAATACACGTCTCTACAGATTGTGGAATTATTTGTATTTAGCTACGCATAGACAACTGTTATACTAGCTATAGGTGTATCGTGCTTATGTACTACCAAGTACACGTTTATTGTAGTCATCGCCCATACTTAAAACTCCACTTTTATTGTTATCGAGGGCTTGTGGCGCAATGGATAACGCGTCTGACTACGGATCAGAAGATTCCAGGTTCGAATCCTGGCAAGCTCGTACATTTTGCGAAAGTGAAAATATACAATTTTATTGACATTGGTTTTAAGCGATATGTGGTACACATAAAACATAATGCAATATTTTGGACACTGATTTATATAATCATAAACATTCTGCATATCATTTTGATAAAGTAAAGTAAAGTTTTGCAGAAGATTTATAGTATAATATGAGGCCGAAATTTACGGACTCATTATATTAATAACGCATACCAGAACACCTTTGAATAAATATTCTGAAACCGTTAAAATGCAAGTGTTTAACGTAAAACTCTTTTAAAGTTATACATGTATATGCCGTAACTGAGCATAAATTTGGACATGCTATTTTTATTCAGTAATCTAATGAAAAGTCCATAAAGTTGATAGCAAACCTCCAATCAAGAAATGGTTTTATAACTACATGTATATATAGCAATCAAGAAAAGATGCGAAAAGATGCGATTAGCAGCATTTTGTAAAATAATTTGTTTCTCAAATAATTCCATTTAGCTCGCAACTTTTTCGTTCACTTATAAATTATAGTATCGTATTACGGAAATAATGTTTTTAAAATATCCATGTTATAATCGTCGACTGTGATTGGCTGATTCCATGGCGATTCAAATTTCTATGAAAAAGAACCCCGACACCTACACCCACCTTCCTGGCAAGCTCATACATTTTGCATGAGTGAACTATTGTCAGTAAGACATAAATTTTATAATAAATCAATATATATAGTTCTGAACATTGGTTCATAGGATAATTAGAATTTTGTAAATAATTTTGATTATCAAAAATTCAACTTCGCCTGCATGGAAGATTTTATTGATTTGAAAATATGTTATCATTTCATGACGTAAAATGGCGTCACGGTTTGTATTGTTGAATTTGATTGGCTGATGCAAAGGCGAAATGATTTCTAAGGGAAAAAAGAGTCCCTCAAAAGTTCGAAATTTACAAGTCTAGACTGGATTATAAGGGTTAGCAAGATGAAATTCGATATTTGACATCAAAAATAATAATGTACTTTCATCATACACCGCTTTGCGACTATGCTTTGTAAACATGACGACAGACGAACCTAACCAACGCCCGTTTGTAAACATTGGGCTTGTGGCGCAATGGATAACGCGTCTGACTACGGATCAGAAGATTCCAGGTTCGAATCCTGGCAAGCTCGTACATTTTTACTTAATTGTATTTGAAGTAAATAGATTTTAAATTTATTTACTTCGGAACACATCAAAATGATAAAAAATATTTTTAACTACATGTAAATGTGAAGCAAGAAATCGGTTCATTTATTTGACTATCAAATAATACCGTGAATATTTAAGTTTTTGTCAGAAATAATGACGTACTTGCATCTGTCGATAGCAGCGATGTCATAAACGATTACGTCATGTTTTTATGTTATGAGGTTTTATCACAAAATCTGCCCGATATCCAGTGATTTCCCCTCTGTAATATTTTTGCATATGTCACTAGTGTAATATGACCTTGAGCAATTTTCATTGGCTTAAAATTCATTGTGACGTCAGACGTGATGTCAGGATTAAGAGGAAAGCGGGACAAAATGGCGTCCTCTGCAGGGTTTTCGGAATACATTTTTACGTGACATTCCTTGATATGTAGGTATTTGTAGATATGTGATAAAAAGTATCTTAAATTTGTGTTCATTTTATATGAGATTTTATGAAATTCGTTGCCAATGCTCGCAAAAATAAAAACTTCCTAGACTCGTTTCATAAAATCACATATGAAATGAACACTCATGTAAGATCCTATATATATATTTGTGTTTGACAAAATATGTAAAAAAATGGATTTGTTCAGAGAAAATGAGATTATCAAAAAAGACATATGATATGTTAAATAACATAAATAGAGGTGATGCAAATGAAATATCAATGTAAACTTACCTATATATTCACATAATGCCATCTTGGCATAAGAAGATAAGTGTATTCAAAATTGTTACACTTATGATATTGAGTTTTCCATGAGTCTGTATGTTTTGCCAAAAATACAACGGTTGAAGAGGTTTTTTACCCCAAAAAGTCTTGTCTTGTCCATTACTCATAATGTAACATTTACTATAACAGAAGTATTTTTATTGTTGAAATTCACAGTAAGCGTGTTTGCGTGATGAAATTAACAACTGCCATTTACATACCAAGGTCAAATAAACCTCAATACAATGTTGGTTTTTTTAAAGGTAGCCCCAGTCAAACAAACGATGGCGACTTAGCTTTAGACACTAGTAAACATAATGACATGGTGATTTGACAAACAAATGAGCTGGTCCTGCTCACATTTTTTTTCCTGAGACACATATTTTAGCATATCTTTTTCACACGAGTCATATTTTTTCACTTCCTTTACGTCAACAGTACACATATGGTCAGCTAAGGTGATGTATTTACACCAGAGAACGGATGCATAGTGATGCAATGTAAATAATATAAGTCACTTAATAACCGGGGATTTGTTAGTATAATATCTGTTACATTCAGTGTATTGTTCTACAGTATGAAATGGTACATGTTTATTTTTTTAAATGAACATTGGACCTTGTTTATCAGTGTTATCCAATAACAAACAAAAAAGGTTAATACATAAACAACGATGACATTTATATGGTAAAATCACTTTAGAATGGGGGTTACGATTTAATCAACATGGCGTATAGGCGTAGTAATACAAATACACCCCTGCACTACTTAAAGTACATGTGTATCGTTTTCATCTTGCATCACTTAAACCACCCAAATGTCGCTATCGAGGGCTTGTGGCGCAATGGATAACGCGTCTGACTACGGATCAGAAGATTCCAGGTTCGAATCCTGGCAAGCTCGTAAATTTTGCAAAATATTATTAAACAGAATACACAGATATGATGTTATAACTATATATGACAATCATGAAAACATATAATGTTCTGGACATTGCTTTGTGGAATTTTTAGCAATTAGTACACTATTTTTTTCCAATTTCTTATTTTTTGTTGACTTGAAAAATTGCGTTCTTTTCTCGGAAGATTCAAGGTTCGAATTCTTGCAAGCTCGTATTTTCACATAATTTCATGGCAATGTTAAATGTTCATTAGTATTCAAATGATGAATACTTAGCTTAAATATTTATCGGCTTTATACTAAAACACACTACACTAAATCATACTAAATACTAATTATACTAAAAGGATAAGTTTAACATATTTTAACATATTCATCGTGTAAAGCTTACAAGACTAATTTGTTGTCTGCAGAAAACAATAACTTGTGGCACAATGATCACATATCCTACTACGTGTATTTGATACGATACCTGATGGAATTATTTTAACTTTTACTTTGTTATTTTGCGAGAGGCTTCGGGAGGATCAACCTGATTCTGGTAAAGGTGATACTTTGATCAACAAGATGGTCCCCACTTCCATTGCAGGCCGCTGGGGCTTTCGGAGTCGCATAGTGGAGTAAAGGTGAACTTCCCTTTCCTTCGCACCTGCCAAGAAGGATAAAGAAAAAAATAAGAATAAGAAGATTCCAAGTTTGGAAGATAGCAAGATGCGAACATGAGGGCTTGCGGCGCATTGGATAACGCGGCTGACTACGAATCAGAAGATTCCACATTAGGATCATAGCAACTCGTGCGTACACATGGGCTTGTGGCGCAATGGATAACGCGTCTGACTACGGATCAGAAGATTCCAGGTTCGAATCCTGGCAAGCTCGTATATTTTGCAGAAGATCAAAATTTTCTTGACATGGGTTTGTGATATATGTGGCACATATTTCTATTATTTTGTTCACTACATAATTATCTCGCTTATAACGAATTATTATATATAAATATATTGCATTAACTTCGTAAGAATATCATGTCAAGCAAACGTTTTATGTAACAAAATATATCAATAAGTTCAAAATACAGATATTCATTATTTTGATAAAGAATTTATCTATTTTTGTGTAAAATGACTTAAAATACAACGCAGTATTTCTGACAAAAGAGTCACTAAAGTATGCATGTTTGCATGTTAATCCAAAATGTTTGCTTTACATTATTTGACCGATGAGTTGCTTTTAACTAAGTTCAATATACACAGATCTTCGATAAACATTTGAGCTAGATATCCATTACTGAAAACTAATCTCAGCATGGGTGTAAATGAAACAATTGATTTTACAGAGCATGTTATGATTACTAGATATTTTTGATTGGCATTAAGTTGTAATACAATTTTGTATAAAAAACGAGCATGCCAGGATTCGAACCTGGAATCTTCTGATCCGTAGTCTGACGCGTTATCCATTGCGCCACAAGCCCTTATTTACTACAAATGATTAGATTCCAGGTTCAAAATGGACTTTATGTGTATGCTTTTGTAGCTTTTATCAAAAAAATATTATGAGAGAATACTTCGATGTTTTTGTTATGTCTCTAAATCTAATCAAGTCCATCCTAATAATTCAACCTAAAATATTATTTTACAGCGTCCTAGATTTTTTTTTTTGCAGTTTTCTGAGCCAATTAAAGGCTACAAAACAAACAGAAACGCATTTTCATATACATCACGAGGTAACAAAAATAGTTAATGAAAACATTCATTACAAACGAAATTGAAATATTTGATAAACAACATTACTTACAAAATATTAAAATCGCAATAAACCTAAGCATCATCCGCCAGATTCCATCGAAAGACAATTTCCAATGCGTATGCCATTCAAATTGGTGTTGATTTTGAAGTTCTATTGTTTAAATGTTTATTTTTTAATGCCATTTATGACTGAAGCACATTTGAAATAATGCAGAACATTACTTCCTCTTAGCCTCAGCATAAACAATGGAATTCACAAAATTAGCAAAACACGGTTATAACGAACCTCTGGGAACCATTAAAACTACTTCGTGTTAAGCATATGCATATTGCAGATATCGGTCAGAACCTTGACGGGGAATGAAAATTGCTCTGTTATAACCATGAATTCGTTTTAAGTGTGTTCGTGATAAACGTGTTTTACTGTAATCTCAATTAAAAATTTCTCCGCAATGTTTTGCATTAAAGTACGCCAACAACTTTTAAACTTGTTTTGTCATAAGTAATATGAAGATTGATTAATATGAATGTATAGAAATATAATACATGTATTTGAAATTCCTTCATCCTATTTTCCCTACTTGCTTATAATACCGCAATTAAAACTGTTACGATCATCATTAAAGATGCTCCACCGCTGACAAATGGTATTTTTTCACTATCAAAAACAGCAGCAGACGATTAAGTATCCTTCTTCAGTTACAAAAGTTACTTACTTTACACCAGTACCGCCGTTGAAAAGTTTGAGCTTCTGATTTTACTTCAAGTTAAAAATATAAAAAAAAAAATAATTAATTGCATTCCGAAAAAAATCCGTGGCACTATATCCTATATGGAATGAAGTACTGATTGCGCATGACCCAAAGGCAAAATAAACTATTTTAAATTATTTCTTGTGTTCATTAGACTTATGTATATACGGTTAAACGCTAATTACTGTTCAAATGATGAATATCATTTATGCTCTGTCGGCGGTGGAGCATCTCTAAAGCATTCCTTCAAAACAGACTGCTGAAAGTCTGGAGCTAGATTGAGTAGGTGAAAATACTCTTCCAACTTTTGTTGTGAATATTGGTTTCTTTATCATTCTGAACTTTATTTGATGTGTTAGGAAATGATAAGATGTAAAACAAAATAAAAGCGATCGTATTAAATCGAATTTAAATGTCAGCGGTTTATTTCGCGGATACACGTGTACATGCAATTAATATGTATTCAAGCATTTCTTTTTTTTTCGCGAACCAAATTTTCACGACATATTGCACACAACCTTTTCCAAATGATTACATGAATGATAAGATTATTTGAAAGCGCCTTAAATTGCTTTCGTTTTTTATTATATCTCACGATGCAATCAATTTAATTTTAATAAATTCACCATTGCAAATGATTCGTACGTAATAAAACAACCGTTTCATAAAGTAAATGGATTAAGGAGTAACATAAGTTCTATTGAGTTGTACTTTAAGTTTATAACTGTCAAAGTTTGTCAAAGATACTTTGAAATATTGCTGGTGTATTGTTATCAATAAAATTATATTTGTCATGGCATTTTTAAGACGTTGGCCGTCATCAAGAGACAAGAATCTTGACCTATCTTTTAAAAATGTAATATATTTCATCCCAATTTAATCTATATGGCATTATTGACAATAAAGCAATTAATTAAATAGCAGCTGTCACTTCATAAGACATCGCCAAACTATAATTGTCTTTGATTATAGTCTATTTAATAAACATTATGTATGTTAAATCAAAATAGGAATGTGATGCATTGCATTTATAAATTCTAAAAACCAGTTCGTGAAATATTTATTCGGTACATTTCATTTTTTTATTCAACGTAACATGTATTGATGATGACAATATTCGCATGATTTGTTATGCTACATCTCCTTTGCAATTGTTGTCATTAAATAAAACATATACGTGTGTTATATTTCAATATAAATGGTGGCATATTGGTAATGTTAAATATCTATGACGTGTTAATGAGTGTTAGTTGTTTCTACATTCCATTACCGTTCTGTTCTTTGGCAACTGAAAATTAATGATGCAATACTATATTGGCTTGTAGTTGTCAAAGGAAATAAACTTAAATTTGTTTCGTCAACATTTATTTGTCCTGGGATATTGGTGATGTTACATTTTACTATCACTTGTTAATTTTAGTGTTTAGTTGAATCAGATGCTATATTTCAATAATACCGAATTGTTCTTGGGTTGTGTTGGTGCTATATTTTATCAACTTCGAATGCTTATTCGGTTTTAGTTGTGCTTTATTTCATGAACATGCATTTTTTTAATTTTGGTGTAGATATATTGTATTTACATTTTGTGTTAGGCTTTAGTGAATCTATATTTTATATAATGGAATCGTTGTTTGATAATGGTGATGATATATTTCATCAACATCGAATTGTTTTTATCAGTTTTGGTGATGCTATCATTGTGATTGTATCAACATCGAATTGTTTTTATCAGTTTTGGTGATGCTATCATTGTGATTGTATCAACATCGTATTGTTTTTATCAGTTTTGGTGATGCTATCATTGTGATTGTATCAACATCGTATTGTTTTTATCAGTTTTGGTGATGCTATCATTGTGATTGTATCAACATCGTATTGATGTTGGGTTTTGGTGATGCTTTTTTTTTATCAACATCAGACTTCTTGTTGGGTTTTGTTGATATATTTCTTCAACATCGAATTGTTGTTCAGTTTTGTTGATGATAGTTCATAATTATAGAACATTTGTTCGGATTTAGTGGTACATAATTCATTATAACATAATTGTTGTTGTTGTCTTTTGTAATATATAATTCATCAACATCGAATTGTTGTTGTCTTTTGGTAATACTTTTATATTAGTTGTTTTATTACATCACTAATGTTGTTGTCTTTTGGTAATACTATAATTCATCAACATCGAATTGTTGTTGTCTTTTGGTAATACTATAATTCATCACACGAATTGTTGTTGTCTTTGGTAATACTATAATTCATCAACATCGAATTGTTGTTGTCTTTTGGTAATACTATAATTCATCATCACATCGAATTGTTGTTGTCTTTTGGTAATACTATAATTCATCAACATCGATGTTTGAATACTTTGATTGTTGTCTTTTGGTAATACTATAATTCATCAACATCGAATTGTTGTTGTCTTTTGGTAATACTATAATTCATCAACATCGAATTGTTGTTGTCTTTTGGTAATACTATAATTCATCAACATCGAATTGTTGTGTTGTCTTTGGTAATACTATAATTCATCAACATCGAATTGTTGTTGTCTTTTGGTAATACTATAATTCATCAACATCGAATTGTTGTTGTCTTTTGGTAATACTATAATTCATCAACATCGAATTGTTGTTGTCTTTTGGTAATACTATAATTCATCAACATCGAATTGTTGTTGTCTTTTGGTAATACTATAATTCATCAACTTTGAATTGGTTGTTGTCTTTTGGTAATACTATAATTCATCAACATCGAATTGTTGTTGTCTTTTGGTAATACTATAATTCATCAACATCGAATTGTTGTTGTCTTTTGGTAATACTATAATTCATCAACATCGAATTGTTGTTGTCTTTTGGTAATACTATAATTCATCAACATCGAATTGTTGTTGTCTTTTGGTAATACTATAATTCATCAACATCGAATTGTTGTTGTCTTTTGGTAATACTATAATTCATCAACATCGAATTGTTGTTGTCTTTTGGTAATACTATAATTCATCAACATCGAATTGTTGTTGTCTTTTGGTAATACTATAATTCATCAACATCGAATTGTTGTTGTCTTTTGGTAATACTATAATTCATCAACATCGAATTGTTGTTGTCTTTTGGTAATACTATAATTCATCAACATCGAATTGTTGTTGTCTTTTGGTAATACTATAATTCATCAACATCGAATTGTTGTTGTCTTTTGGTAATACTATAATTCATCAACATCGAATTGTTGTTGTCTTTTGGTAATACTATAATTCATCAACATCGAATTGTTGTTGTCTTTTGGTAATACTATAATTCATCAACATCGAATTGTTGTTGTCTTTTGGTAATACTATAATTCATCAACATCGAATTGTTGTTGTCTTTTGGTAATACTATAATTCATCAACATCGAATTGTTGTTGTCTTTTGGTTGATACTATAACTATAATTCATCAACTTTGAATTGTTGTTGTCTTTTGGTAATACTATAATTCATCAACATCGAATTGTTGTTGTCTTTTGGTAATACTATAATTCATCAACATCGAATTGTTGTTGTCTTTTGGTAATACTATAATTCATCAACATCGAATTGTTGTTGTCTTTTGGTAATACTATAATTCATCAACATCGAATTGTTGTTGTCTTTTGGTAATACTATAATTCATCAACATCGAATTGTTGTTGTCTTTTGGTAATACTATAATTCATCAACATCGAATTGTTGTTGTCTTTTGGTAATACTATAATTCATCAACATCGAATTGTTGTTGTCTTTTGGTAATACTATAATTCATCAACATCGAATTGTTTTTGTCTTTTGGTAATACTATAATTCATCAACATCGAATTGTTGTTGTCTTTTGGTAATACTATAATTCATCAACATCGAATTGTTGTTGTCTTTTGGTAATACTATAATTCATCAACATCGAATTGTTTGTTGTCTTTTGGTAATACTATAATTCATCAACATCGAATTGTTGTTGTCTTTTGGTAATACTATAATTCATCAACATCGAATTGTTGTTGTCTTTTGGTAATACTATAATTCATCAACATCGAATTGTTGTTGTCTTTTGGTAATACTATAATTCATCAACATCGAATTGTTGTTGTCTTTTGGTAATACTATAATTCATCAACATCGAATTGTTGTTTGTCTTTTGGTAATACTATAATTCATCAACATCCGAATTGTTGTTGTCTTTTGGTAATACTATAATTCATCAACATCGAATTGTTGTTGTCTTTTTGGTAATACTATAATTCATCAACATCGAATTGTTGTTGTCTTTTGGTAATACTATAATTCATCAACATCGATAATTCATCAACATCGAATTGTTGTTGTCTTTTGGTAATACTATAATTCATCAACATCGAATTGTTGTTTGTCTTTTGGTAACTATAATTCTATAATTGTCTTTTGGTATAATTCATCAACATCGAATTGTTGTTGTCTTTTGGTAATACTATAATTCATCTAACATCGAATTGTTGAGTAATTCATCAACATCGAATTGTTGTTGTCTTTTGGTAATACTATAATTTCATCAACATCGAATTGTTGTTGTATTTTTCAACGTAATTTGTTTGTAATTTTAATTATCTCGAATGTTGTTTATTCGTTTTGGTGTTAAAGGCTTCATCAACATCTCTGTATAGCTTCATTAAAAATCATCAAATTGTTGTTGTTTTTTTTTTGTAACAGCTTTTGTAACTTAAAGTTATCATTGTTGTTAGGCCTTTGGTAACTATAACATCAACAATCGAATTGTGTTTTTGTGGTTTTGTTCAACAATATGCTCATTTCATATATCAATCAAATCAATTATTTTTTGGTGATTCTTGTTTGTATGTTTTGTGAAGTGTTTTTCATTAAAATCGAATTGTTTGATGCAGGGGCGAAGATAATTTGTTGTGCTGGTGAGGGTATACAATATGTTTCATCAACATCGATCATAAGTTGTTGTTGATGAACATATTTCATTGTTGTGGGGTATACATATATGTTGGTGATGGTATACAATAAGTGTTGGTGATATTGTGTATAGCTATAATACACATAGTATATTGTCTATTGGAGTAAGCCTATATTTCATCAACATCGAATTGTTGTTGGGTCATTATCGAATTGTGGTTTGGTGAGGATATACAATAAAGCTTTGTTGAGGGTAACAATCGAAGTTCAACCTTGGTGGTCTTATACATACAATGTATTTGATTCAAACATGTTGGTTTATTGATTTTCGTTGCGACAGTTAGATGTTTATGATGTAATATACGTTAAGTGTTATGTGAGGGTATACAATATAATAGTGGTATAAATATTGTTTAGGGTTTATACAATAAGTGTTGTGATTGGGTGAGGAAATACATAACAGCGAGTGAATTGGTGAGGGTTATTGGTGAAAAATGTTTTCTATATACATCTTGAATGACTTTAATAAATTGAGGGTATGATAAGTATTGGTGATTTTATAAGTATATACAATAAGTGTGTGGTATACAGATGTAAGTCATTGGTGAGGTTATACAATGGTGAGGATACAATAATTTGTGTTGGTGTTGTGGAAGGAAGTGTTTTTGATACTAAATAAGTGTTGGTGAGGGGAATATACAATATATTTTGTGTGGTGAGGATATAACAATTTGTGTTGTGTTGGGTGAAATACAATAAGAGTGTTGGTGAGGGTATACATAAGTGTGTGGTAGGTGAAGGGATACAATTTGTTTGAATTTACCATAAGTTTTGGTGATTGTATACAATTAGTGTTTGGTGACGGTATATATCAATAAGTGATGTTGATGGTATACAATATGTGTTGGTGAGGGTATACAATTAAGTTTGTTCGGTTAACAAATTTGGTAAGAGAGGTATAACAATAACGTGGTTGGTGAGGGTATACAATAATGTGTTGGTGATACAATTTTGGAATTGTATACAATAAATGTAGGGTTAGATATAAATAAGTGTTGTAGGTTACAAATTGTGTTTGGTGGGTTAGAGGGGTTTGGTGATACACATAAGTGTTGGTGAGGGTATACAGTAAGTGTTGGTGAGGATATACATTAAAGTGTTGGTTGAGGGTATACAATAAGTGTTGGTGATGGGTATACAATAAGTGTTTGGTGACGGTATACAGTAAGAGTTGGTGAGGGTAATACAAGTAATAATAAGTGTTGGTGAGGGGTATACAGTAAGTGTTGGTGAGTATACAATAATAGGTGATGGTATATAAAATTTGTGTTGGTGAGGATTATACAATTTGTGTTGGTGAGGGTATACAATATGTGTTGTGTTGGTGAGGGTATACAATAAGTGTTAGTGAGGGTATACAATAAGTGTTGTTGAGGGTATACAATTTGTGTTGGTGAGGGTATACAATAAGTGTTGGTGAGGGTATACAATATGTGTTGGTGAGGGTATACAATAAGTGTTAGTGAGGGTATACAATAAGTGTTGTTGAGGGTATACAATTTGTGTTGTGTGAGGGTATACAATGTGTTGGTGAGGGTATACAGTAAGTGTTGGTGAGGATATACAATATGTGTTGGTGAGGGTATACAATAAGTGTTAGTGAGGATATACAGTAAGTGTTGTTGAGGGTATACAATTTGGGTTGGTGAGGGTATACAATAAGTGTTGGTGAGCGTATACAGTAAGTGTTGTTGAGGGTATACAATTTGTGTTGTGAGGGTATACAATTTGTGTTGGAGGTGAGGGTATACAGTAAGTGTTGGTGAGGATATACAATTTGGGTTGGTGAGGGTATACAATAAGTGTTGGTGAGGATATACAATAAGTGTTGGTGAGGATATACAGTAAGTGTTGGTGAGGGTATACAATAAGTGATGGTGAGGGTATACAATAAGTGTTGGTGAGGGTATACAATAAGTGTTGGTGAGGGTATACAATAAGTGTTGGTGAGGATATACAATAAGTGTTGGTGAGGGTATACAATAAGTGTTGGTGAGGGTATACAATAAGTGTTGGTGAGGTTATACAATAAGTGTTGGTGAGGGTATACAATAAGTGTTGGTGAGGGTATACAATAAGTGTTGGGGAGGTTATACAGTAATACAAAGTGTTGGTGAGGGTTATACAATAAGTGTTGGTGAGGGTATACAGTAAGTGTTGGTGAGGGTATACATAAGTGTTGGTGAGGATATACAATTAGTTTAGTGAGGATATACAATAAGTGTTGGTGAGGGTATACAATAAGTGTTGGTGAGGGTATACAATAAGTGTTGGTGAGGGTATACAATATGTGTTGGTGAGGGTATACAATAAGTGTTAGTGAGGGGTATACAATAAGTGTTGGTGAGGGTATACAATTTGTGTTGGAGGTGAGGGTATACAGTAAGTGTTGGTGAGGATATACAATTTGGGTTGGTGAGGGTATACAATAAGTGTTGGTGAGGGTATACAATAAGTGTTGTGTGAGGGTATACAGTAAGTGTTGGTGAGGATATACAATAAGTGTTGGTGAGGGTATACATAATGTTGGTGAGGGTATACAATAAGTGTTGTTGAGGGTATACAATAATGTGTTGGTGAGGGTATACAATTTGTGTTGGTGAGGGTATACAATTTGTGTTGGTGAGGTATACAATAAGTGTTGGTGAGGGTATACAATAAGTGTTGGTGAGGATATACAATAAGTGTTGTTGTGAGGGTATACAATAAGTGTTGGTGAGGGTATACAATAAGTGTTGGTGAGGATATACAATAGTGTTGGTGAGGATATACAATGTGTTGTGAGGGTGTGTGGTGAGGGTATACAGTAAGTGTTGGTGAGGATATACAATTTGGGTTGGTGAGGGTATACAATAAGTGTTGGTGAGGATATACAGCAAGTGTTGGTGAGGGTATACAGTAAGTGTTGGTGAGGGTATACAATAAGTGTTGGTGAGGATATACAGTAAGTGTTGGTGAGGGTATACAATAAGTGTTGGTGAGGGTATACAATAAGTGTTGGTGAGGGTATACAATAAGTGTTGGTGAGGGTATATACAGTTGTGTTGGTGAGGGTATACAATAAGTGTTGGTGAGGGTATACAATAAGTGTTGGTGAGGGTATACAATAAGTGTTGGTGAGGGTATACAATAAGTGTTGTTGAGGGTATACAATTTGTGTTGGTGAGGGTATACAATAAGTGTTGGTGAGGGTATACAATAAGTGTTGGTGAGGGTATACAATAAGTGTTGGTGAGGGTATACAATAAGTGTTGGTGAGGGTATACAATAAGTGTTGGTGAGGATATACAATAAGTGTTGGTGAGGGTATACAATTTGTGTTGGTGAGGGTATACAATAAGTGTTGGTGAGGATATACAATAAGTGTTGGTGAGGATATACAATAAGTGTTGGTGAGGGTATACAATAAGTGTTGGTGAGGGTATACAATAAGTGTTGGTGAGGGTATACAATAAGTGTTGGTGAGGGTATACAATAAGTGTTGGTGAGGGTATACAATAAGTGTTGGTGAGGGTATACAATAATAAGTGTTGGTGAGGGTATATACAATAAGTGTTGGTGAGGGTATACAATAAGTGTTGGTGAGGGTATACAATAAGTGTTGGTGAGGGTATACAATAAGTGTTGGTGAGGGTATACAATAAGTGTTGGTGAGGGTATACAATAGTGTTGGTGAGGGTATACAATAAGTGTTGTGAGGGTATACAATAAGTGTTGTGAGGGTATACAATTTGTGTTGGAGGTGAGGGTATACAGTAAGTGTTGGTGAGGATATACAATTTGTGTTGGTGAGGGTATACAATAAGTGTTGGTGAGGGTATACAGTAAGTGTTGGTGAGGGTATACAATAAGTGTTGGTGAGGGTATACAATAAGTGTTGGTGAGGGTATACAATAAGTGTTGGTGAGGATATACAATAAGTGTTGGTGAGGGTATACAATAAGTGTTGGTGAGGGTATACAATAAGTGTTGGTGAGGGTATACAATAAGTGTTGGTGAGAGTATACAATAAGTGTTGGTGAGGGTATACAATAAGTGTTGGTGAGGGTATACAATAAGTGTTGGTGAGGGTATACAATAAGTGTTGGTGAGGGTATACAATAAGTGTTGGTGAGGGTATACAATAAGTGTTGGTGAGGGTATACAATAAGTGTTGGTGAGGGTATACAATAAGTGTTGGTGAGGGTATACAATAAGTGTTGGTGAGGGTATACAATTTGTGTTGGTGAGGGTATACAATAAGTGTTGGTGAGGGTATACAATTTGTGTTGGTGAGGGGTATACAATAAGTGTTGGTGAGGGTATACAATAAGTGTTGGTGAGGGTATACAATAAGTGTTGAGTGATATTGTATACAATAAGTGTTGGTGAGGGTATACAATAAGTGTTGGTGAGGGTATACAATAAGTGTTGGTGAGGGTATACAATAAGTGTTGGTGAGGTATACAATAGTGTTGGTGAGGGTATACAATAAGTGTTGGTGAGGGTATACAATAAGTGTTGGTGAGGGTATACAATAAGTGTTGGTGGGGTGATAAGTGTAGTGTGGTGAGGTATAAAATAAGTGTTGGTGAGGGTATACAATAAGTGTTGGTGAGGGTATACAATAAGTGTTGGTGAGGGTATACAATAAGTGTTGGTGAGGGTATACAATAAGTGTTGGTGAGGGTATACAATAAGTGTTGGTGAGGGTATACAATAAGTGTTGGTGAGGGTATACAATAAGTGTTGGTGAGGGTATACAATAAGTGTTGGTGAGGGTATACAATAAGTGTTGGTGAGGGTATACAATAAGTGTTGGTGAGGGTATACAATAAGTGTTGGTGAGGGTATACAATAAGTGTTGGTGAGGGTATACAATAAGTGTTGGTGAGGGTATACAATAAGTGTTGGTGAGGGTATACAATAAGTGTTGGTGAGGGTATACAATAAGTGTTGGTGAGGGTATACAATAAGTGTTGGTGAGGGTATACAATAAGTGTTGGTGAGGGTATACAATAAGTTTTGGTGAGGGTATACAATAAGTGTTGGTGAGGGTATACAATAAGTGTTGGTGAGGGTATACAAAGTGTTGGTGAGGGTATACAATAAGTGTTGGTGAGGGTATACACAATAAGTGTTGGTGAGGGTATACAATAAGTGTTGGTGAGGGTATACAATAAGTGTTGGTGAGGGTATACAATAAGTGTTGGTGAGGGTATACAATAAGTGTTGGTGAGGGTATACAATAAGTGTTGGTGAGGGTATACAATAAGTGTTGGTGAGGGTATACAATAAGTGTTGGTGAGGGTATACAATAAGTGTTGGTGAGGGTATACAATAAGTGTTGGTGAGGATATACAATAAGTGTTGGTGAGGGTATACAATAAGTGTTGGTGAGGGTATACAATAAGTGTTGGTGAGGGTATACAATAAGTGTTGGTGAGGGTATACAATAAGTGTTGGTGAGGGTATACAATAAGTGTTGGTGAGGATATACAATAAGTGTTGGTGAGGGTATACAATAAGTGTTGGTGAGGGTATACAATAAGTGTTGGTGAGGGTATACAATAAGTGTTGGTGAGGGTATACAATAAGTGTTGGTGAGGGTATACAATAAGTGTTGGTGAGGGTATACAATAAGTGTTGGTGAGGGTATACAATAAGTGTTGGTGAGGGTATACAATAAATGTTGGTGAGGGTATACAATAAGTGTTGGTGAGGGTATACAATAAGTGTTGGTGAGGGTATACAATAAGTGTTGGTGAGGGTATACAATAAGTGTTGGTGAGGGTATACAATAAGTGTTGGTGAGGGTATACAATAAGTGTTGGTGAGGGTATACAATAAGTGTTGGTGAGGGTATACAATAAGTGTTGGTGAGGGTATACAATAAGTGTTTGGTGAGGGTATACAATAAGTGTTGGTGAGGGTATACAATAAGTGTTGGTGAGGGTATACAATAAGTGTTGGTGAGGGTATACAATAAGTGTTGGTGAGGGTATACAATTTGTGTTGGAGGTGAGGGTATACAGTAAGTGTTGGTGAGGATATACAATAAGTGTTGGTGAGGGTATACAATAAGTGTTGGTGAGGGTATACAATAAGAGAGGGTATACAATAAGTGTTGGTGAGGGTATACAATAAGTGTTGGTGAGGGTATACAATAAGTGTTGGTGAGGGTATACAATAAGTGTTGGTGAGGGTATACAATAAGTGTTGGTGAGGGTATACAATAAGTGTTGGTGAGGGTATACAATAAGTGTTGGTGAGGGTATACAATAAGTGTTGGTGAGGGTATACAATAAGTGTTGGTGAGGGTATACAATAAGTGTTGGTGAAGGTATACAATAAGTGTTGGTGAGGGTATACAGTAAGTGTTGTTGAGGGTATACAATTTGTGTTGTTGAGGGTATACAATTTGTGTTGGTGGTGAGGGTATACAATAAGTGTTGGTGAGGGTATACAATAAGTGTTGGTGAGGGTATACAATAAGTGTTGGTGAGGGTATACAATTTGTGTTGGTGAGGGTATACAATAAGTGTTGGTGAGGGTATACAATAAGTGTTGGTGAGGGTATACAATAAGTGTTGTTGAGGGTATACAATTTGTGTTGGAGGTGAGGGTATACAGTAAGTGTTTGGTGAGGGTATACAATTTGTGTTGTGTGAGGGTATACAATAAGTGTTGGTGAGGGTATACAATAAGTGTTGGTGAGGAGGTTGTATATACAATAAGTGTTGGTGAGTATAGTGTAGATATACAATAAGTGTTGGTGAGGGTATACAATAAGTGTTGGTGAGGGTATACAATAAGTGTTGGTGAGGGTATACAATAAGTGTTGGTGAGGGTATACAATAAGTGTTGGTGAGGGTATACAATAAGTGTTGGTGAGGGTACACAATAAGTGTTGGTGAGGGTATACAATAAGTGTTGGTGAGGGTATACAATAAGTGTTGGTGAGGGTATACAATTTGTGTTGGTGAGGGTATACAATAAGTGTTGGTGAGGGTATACAGTAAGTGTTGGTGAGGGTATACAATTTTGTTGGTGAGGGTATACAATAAGTTGGTTGGTTTGAGGGTATACAATAAGTGTTGGTGAGGGTATACAATTTATGTTGGTGAGGATATACAATAGTGTTGGTGAGGGTATACAATAAGTGTTGGTGAGGGTATACAATAAGTGTTGGTGAGGGTATACAATAAGTGTTGGTGAGGGTATACAATAAATGTTGGTGAGGGTATATACAATAAGTGTTGGTGAGGGTATACAATAAGTGTTGGTGAGGGTATACAATAAGTGTTGGTGAGGGTATACAATTTGTGTTGGTGAGGGTATACAATAAGTGTTGGTGAGGGTATACAATAAGTGTTGGTGAGGGTATACAATAAGTGTTGGTGAGGGTATACAATAAGTGTTGGTGAGGGTATACAATATAAGTGTTGGTGAGGGTATACAATAAGTGTTGGTGAGGGTATACAATAAGTGTTGGTGAGGGTATACAATAAGTGTTGGTGAGGGTATACAATAAGTGTTGGTGAGGGTATACAATAAGTGTTGGTGAGGGTATACAATAAGTGTTGGTGAGGGTATACAATAAGTGTTGGTGAGGGTATACAATAAGTGTTGGTGAGGGTATACAATAAGTGTTGGTGAGGGTATACAATAAGTGTTGGTGAGGGTATACAATAAGTGTTGGTGAGGGTATACAATAAGTGGTGGTGAGGGTATACAATTTGTGTTGGTAGTGAGGGTATACAATAAGTGTTGGTGAGGGTATACAATTTGTGTTGGTGAGGGCATACAATTTGTGTTGGTGAGAGTATACCAAAAGTGTTGGTGAAGGTATACAATAAGTGTTGGTGAGGGTATACAATTTGGGTTGGTGAGTGTATACAATAAGTGTTTGTGAGGGTATACAATTTGTGTTGGTGGTGAAGGTATACAGTAAGTGTTGGTGTAGGTATACATTTTGTGTTAGTGAGGGTATACATTTTGTGTTAGTGAGGGTATACAATAAGTGTTGTTGAGGGTATACAATAAGTGTTGGTGAGGGTATACAATAAGTGTTGGTGAGGGTATGTAATTTGTTGTGGTGAAGGTATGTAATTTGTGTCGGTGGTGAGGGTATACAATAAGTGTTGGTGAGTGTATGTAATTTGTTTTGGTGAAGGTATGTAATTTGTGTCGATGGTGAGTGTATACGATTTGTGTTGGTGAGGGTATACGATTTGTGTTAGTGAGGTTATGCAATATGTGTTGGTGAAGGGTATGTAATTTGTGCTGGTGAGGTTATTTAATTTATGTAAGTTGTTTTGGTGAGGGTATACGATTTGTGCTGGTGAGGGTAAACAACTTGTGTTGGTAAGGTAATGTAATTTGTGTTAGTGAGGTTATGTTATTTTTGTTGGTGAAGGTATGTAGTTTATGTTTGTGAGGGTATATAATTTATGCCGGTGAGTATATGTAATTTGTGTTGGTGAGGGTATGTAATTTATGTTGGTGCGGGTATATCATTTGTGCTGGTGAGGGTATGTGATTTGTGTTTGTGTGGGTATGTAATTTGGGCGGATGTTGTTTATAATTTGGGCGGATGTTGTTTAATTTGTGTTGGTGGGGGTATGTAATTTTATTGCGTTTATAAGGGTGTTTAATTTATGTTGATTAGGGTATGTAATTTGTGTTGGTGAAAGTATGTATAATTTGCTTTCTTGAAGGTATCTTATTTGTGTTAATGAGGGTATGTAATTTGTGTTAGTGAGGGTATGTAAATTGTGCTGATGAGGGTTTGTAATTTAATTGTGTTGATGAGGGTATGTAATTTGTGCTGGTGAGGGTATGTAATTTGTGCTGGTGAGGGTATGTAATTTGTGTTGATGAGGGTATGTGATTCAATTGTGCCGATGAGGGTATGTAATTTTTGCTAATTTGGTTATGTAATTTGTGCTGATAAGGGTATTTAATTTGTGCTGATATGGGGTATAAAATTTGTGCTGATATGGGGTATTTAATTTGTGCTAATGAGGGTATGTAATTTGTGCTGGTATGGGGTATATAATTTGTGCTGATATGGGGTATTTAATTTGTGCTGATATGGGGTATTTAGTTTGTGCTGATGAGGATATTTAATCTATGCTGATATGGGGTATATAATTTGTGCTTGTTATGAAATTAAATTGTGCTGATGAGGGTAAGCAACTGATAATTTCTGGCAATCAATGAAAGTTAGTAATTTGTTGTGAAGGTATGTAATACATAGCAGCGAAAACATGCAATTTGCGTTGGAAAGGGTACAAAGTATTTTGTTCTGGTGATGGTATGTAACTTGTCCTGGTAATGGTATAAACTTTGTGCTACTGAGTAATTTGTGTTGGTAAAGTTATGTAATATGTGCTGGGGAAGTTATATAATTTGTGCGGACGAGAGTTTTTTTGTATTCCATTTAACAAGCCCTAGCGTAAGCATTGTTGACAAGCATCAACATCAACCTGTATAGTAATTGTTACAGGTAACACGAATCTCGTTCAGAACGAATTGATGAGGTGATTAATTACCTCGCATGTCAAAAAATCTTGTTGATTTAGTGCTAATATTTGTTAGTGTCGTACAATGAACAAGTACATGTAGAGTTAAATACACGCCGAGATCGGCTTAACTTACATACATCATACGCCCACCGTATCTATATAAAACTCTAGCTGTATCACGAAAAACAAATTAACTTAAACGCGGAATTAATCATTCATATAATATCTAAATCATTATTTATATTATTACCAAGGCAAAGGTAATGCGTTGATTAATGGATAAATATTTTAAATGTTCATGTTGTAATGGCTGCGTTTATTATTTTCTATCTGTAGGTTCTTGTAAGCTTGATTTTATTTTAAAATATATATACTAACAAATGTCAATAAATACAAAAAAAAAACAAATTCAAACTGCAAACGAAAAATGTAGAACCAATGCACTCAGGTAAATGTCACAATGGTTTGAGCACCAGCTGTCCAGAAGAGCTAGCGTCCTCTATTGTTTTTTACGACAAATTTAGATCACACCTTGATCAAATGACAATTTGTATTTTATTGCTATAGTATAAACCTTCCAAAATATATCTTTTTATTTAAATTTTGTTCTTGTTTTATTTTGATCATGGTGTTTGTCAATCCATTTTATTCATTTCATATTTTGGATACCATAATATTCTATAAGTTTCATTTAAGCACGAGGTTCATCTGTAATGTCCAGAATTACGACAAAGCTACGTAGCACGATATGTTTCTAGTGTTCTAGTTATCTGTGTCTTCATACATCGCAACATAATTGTCTTCTATTCGTGAAGGATAGCATCCTAGTTTTGTAAAACGTGAATAGCAACATCCTATGAGTTGTTTTGTATCCAGCAATTATAACGCCTTATCTACATACTTCCATCTTGCATTTCTGTTTTGGGATCATCAAATCCCCTTGAATCATACACAGTTATTACGAGGTCTATTTAGCAGGATATGATGCGATAGAAATTGTGATTTTTAGTGTTACCTTTTGTCTGTGAGATGTGACTATATATGTTTGCATGACAATCTTGATGTTATCATTGCTTAAACAGTCATTTTCTACCAATATCAATTTACCAGCCGTCACAAATGTGTTTTAAAACTGTTTGAAATTCTTCGTAATGAAATTCCTTTAACCATTTTATTCTATAAACCAACTTACTTGTTATTTGACTGTGAGTTTTGCCGTTTTCTGATTGGTCTAGACCGCTAGAACAAGCCTTGACAAAATGCAACGTCACCCGGAGACCGATGAACAACTGTTCAGTGGTTGACATTGCAATTCCGGTAACCCGGCTTTAAATAGACATAGGGAATTTCCTGTCTCTTCAACATTTTGACCAATCAAAATAGAGCATTGCCGATCATCGGGCAAAAGCCAAATCAGACATAACAGACAACAGTATGGTAGAATTGTACTAATGTTGATTGCAGTTGTATGTTCGAAGATTATATTGATTATAAGAAGTATAACAGATGACTGCAAACAACTACTGAGGATACGTGGAAGACAATTTTCTTGATTTTGTTTTGTTTAATAAATCATCCCGCTGTCCTTTCTTCAATTTTTTTTTCAAATAGCAAAGCTAAACTTTTGAAAGGTGATATTTCAAAATATCGGGAAACATCACCTTTCTTAGGTTTAACAATTCTTCCAATTCACCTTCAAAAGATCAATATTTGTATGTATGTGTACGATTAATTTCGCGTAATTATTTGATCGCGAATATAAACCGCCAACAAAATGTTTCCGATACAGGTAATGTGGACCTAAAGATGTCTCGGTCATGAAATCAATCATCCCGAAAACAAGTTCGTTTACAGTCTTCCGTATTTGTATATTACAGAGTTATCTGCCCTTGCGGGTAGGTATTGATTGTGACGTTGTGTGTTTGCGAGAGTAACGTCATTCTTATGGCAGAAAACGACGGGAATTGCGCGCACAAAATAATAATGTCAAAATGGATACCTACTCACAAGGGATCTAACTCTCTAATATGCAAAGACGGAATAATCTAAAAAAAAAATAACAGATGTTCTGCTTGTTATGCTAATTTTCTTTCTGTATTTCTTTAATGTCTTATCAAAACTAAAGTGGGTTTTTTTTGTGCGACAACGGATGAACAGATAGTTTGGTCCTTTGATGTACACCAAAACATTCAAATTATGGTAAATTGCATTGCCTTTTTTTTCAAAGAAAGTCTCTGCAGGCCTGTAATTGGTCGGGTTTTTTTCTCCTGAACTGCTTTAAATTTTACTACGATATAGGCCAAGGGTGGCTCTAACGACACTGTAAGTAACCCCCTTGAGCATCGGGATGCTTGCAAATAGTTAAATCACAACTAAAAGCCAGTCCATTATATATAACAATGACGATTCGTGCTATTGGATGAAGCTGTAATAGTGCTATGATATATCTCTTCCAATCTTCCACACAATCCTCTAGATATATGACTCTATCTGAACAGACATACAGAGCAAAGCTTCATACTACTAATCGAACCAAAAACGTTCCCATAGTTGTGTTATGAAAATGGTATTTTCGTGATAGTTTGGGTCATTAGCGAAATTTCTATTAACGTAATGCTAAAAAGTTGGCCAAAATTATTATTGCTGTACTAACGATAATGCAGCCTATTTTCTCATTTATGTAAAATTCATTTAATTTCGACTCACGAAATATTTACAATTCATTTAGATTTTTTTTTATTTGCATCACTTTGATTAATAAGATTTTCTTGAATAGATGATATTAGTAATTATTCAATTACATGGCTATATATGAATTAATGTTTATGGCAAACAATCTTATTAAATTAATGATTTATAAATAATTTATCATATTTTCATGACATTTAACCGTAAAGGACGTTAAAATCATCCAATAAGTTCTATATAATTCAATGTTCATTGAAAGTAAGCTTGCTGTATTTATGATTTATGAAATCTTAACATGCTATCAATTTAACATCTTTCAATCAGCTATGCAAGTAATGCATGTGATAATAAATACATATTTAGAAACACGATCAGGGGGTGTAAACTTCTGATATTCCGATCTTTGCATGTTATGTCTCTTATGAGCATACGAAATAAGTTTGGTTCTTAAAATCCATTGTAGATAGATTAAAGAAAAGTGCTTTACTCGCAGTGGCATATTTAGATAGGTCATTATGAATCGTGTGTCAAATAGGTGTGAGAATTTGCAAACGTACGATAATTTTAAAAAATTGTAAAATTAATAATAAACCGATAACCTTTATATAAGAAAGAAGAATTAATAGCATAAAGCAAAAGAACCAAGCTAAATGTATTTGAAGAAAAAAAATCATTCAAATTTAAACGCTAAATAGATGTATTTAACCCCTCATTATAGAGTTAACTTGATTGTGTGTAATTGGAATAAATCAAAATATCCAATTGAGGGGTTTTAATTAATGCACTCATCGATAAGTTTTTTTATTTACCAATCCTGCTAAATTTTGCGGGTATAAAGTTTCGCGATTAACAGTCTGGAACTGTCGCATGTGTTGTTTTTGCGAACCAACCACCTTTAAAGCTTTTGAAAGAGTCATTTACATTACAGGGTGTGCTGTGTTAATCTATGACTTTTGAAAATATCTACTTGGTATTAAATTTCATGACTTTAGTGGAATCCCCCCTGATTAAAAGCACCGCGAATCTTATCAACTATACAATACATTGAAGTTTGGAAGTCTTGATCCGGCATGAGATTAATGCCTATTCTGAGACCATTTTGAGTTTGGATGTGTTACGACTGCATTTTTCTCATTAAGACGAAACTGAATCATATTTATTTAGTTTCCACTATGCGATAACAATAGCCCGTTGACTAAAACTAGGTTACTGTGACCTTGTTTTCAAACTGTTCATTATGTTTAAGAAACACTCATGTATGTCAATTTCGTAACGCGCAAAGGAACCATTCATTTCTCATAAACGTATTTTAATATTTTGTGTTTTTATAAAGACAGGAAAAAATATTATTTAAATGAGGTTGATGGGATAGAACTTTCTATTTATCCAGTTTAATTTCACTATCACCTGAGATTTTATCATGGATGCTGCAAGGCGTTGTTGTCTCTGGAAGGCTTCCTTCCAAATAAATATAACCTCCAGTAAAACAAATATTAATTGAGGTATTTGTCAGGGTGCAGCCATTTAGCTAGGTCTTTTTGACAAAAACAGCAGGTTTATGACAAAGTGTACGTAGAACGTATAGCATAGCAATGTGAACATCCTTTAGCAAAGTGGAAATGAACTGTTATAAATACTGTTAATAGTACATATTAATGTAGAGCACGTGTGAAAAGAGCTAATTGTCCTTACGGAAATTCATTACATGCCAAACTCTAATAATGAATGCAATAATTACAGAATTTTCAACGTAAAAAAACGTCAGATAGATAATAATCGTAATAGGCTGATGTTGTGATAGTCCACTAAGGTCACATCTATTCCGTTTTGCATATGACAGAGGTACATGTACCTCCCTCATAATTAGAAATTGTAACTAACCTGACCTAAATCTATATTACTACCTACTAACGTAAAGGAATTTTATCACAAAATGAAAATTTAATCGGTTGTAGCAACTAGTGAACCAATATTGACACCTCTGTTTAAGCACAAAGGTGTTGTCAACTGTCCCTCACTTAAAAGTAAGAGAAATGAATAAATAAAAGAAAGAAATATTATCAGGTTACTATACAGTGTAAATTCATTCCCAAGAATCATTTTAACAGAAAAATATTATTAACTTATTATGGTGTATGAGATAGGCAGGGCATCAAGTTGACCCGTGACTTCAAGCAGATTTAGACATCAAATAATCATTTCTCAAAAATCTGAAGAGTGAAAACATTTGACAAATAGACATGTGCTTCAAAACCAAAAGTCCATCTGATATTTGATTGGCTCAGTGGATGCCCGGATAGGTACATGTATATGACCAAAGACTTTTTCCCCTTCGATAGAACCAATAACCAAATCTGTCCAGATCTGTCCACAAGGACGGTGGCTGTACCATTCACGTATTGATATTTCTATATCGAGTAGCCAAGAACTCAATCAATAACGTAGGTCTGTCGTGAATCAATAGACAATTATTTACAAGATGTCTGACGTAAATACTTTTTCTGACCTGCTACAAATGACATACATAACTGGCTGCCCGTCAAAAAGGAATTCGGTGATAGAGTTCACCATGAGTCTAACATTGAATTCTAATGGAGGTATTCACATACCAATAGGATTATAAATATGCAGTAACTTAACGTTTGACATAGTTATCCATTATTCAGAGTAAAAAACAACTCTCTCTTATTGACTTTACCCGACAAATAGTAAAATTAAATAGATATTCGCTATTTAGAAAAATGAATTATTTAATTTACCCGACAAAACGAAAAGTAGACAATAAATTAATTATTCGTTATTTGTTTTGTTTTGGGCTTTTTTCAGAAAAAATGAATAACTCTCTGACTTGATTTACACGGCCAAAACTAAAGGTAGACATTTACTCGTTATTCAAACGAAATATCCACAATGTACGACAAATTTTATCCAGTGAAATTTTGGAAATTGATTTATATACAGTATCGCGATCCTTCTTGAATCAGATTATCTAAATATAGGGGGAAAATCAAAAGATAACAGAATAAAAAATCACTTTCAACTAATTCATTCTACCATTCAACTGTTTTGTCCTTTCATGATCGCAAGACCATTTCCCAGATCAGAAGGATTGGAAATCGGAGCGGGTTTAGCCGTGGTATTTACCCTGTCGCTACTCAGAATTACTGAACAATCGATGCTATGACTTTCTCTTAGGAACTATAAACTACAGACGTGGCCTTAGTTGAATATCACAACATCTATACCTTAATTTACGATTATTTTCTATCTGCAGTTTTTACGTTGATATATGCTGTTGTTATTGCGTTCGTTATAGAATTTTGGTATGAAAAGAATTTCTGTAAGGACACTTGGCTACATTTACACATGTGTTCTGCATAAATATGTACTACTAACGGTCTTTATTGCTGGTCATTACCTCTTCTAATAAAGGACGTTCACATTGCTATCATATGTGTCGGTACATTTTCTCATAAACCTGCAACTTTATCATAAAATAACATTAAGTAAATGAAGACATGTACTATAGTATGAAATATTTTCCTCATAAACCTGAAACTTCATCATAATATAGCATAAGGTAAACGAAATCGTGTACTTTAAACTCAGTTCACTCTCTGTGATGTCGTTATATGTCACATTATGCATGGAAACTACAACTCGCTTGATCATCTGTACATATGGCTGCAATAGAACGCATATAGACATTATTGTTACGTTAACGTTGATAGCCATGATCATCAATCATACACACGACGTTCTTAATTCACTCACCCCTGAAAACACATGTAGGCTCTTCTATATCAAAGACTCGGCAAGTTCATTATGAAATTTCAGAGATAAATGAGCATTTTTAAAAAGATTTTAGGTTGGCAATGTGAAATAATACAGGAATATGTATTTTGTCAGAACTGTGAAAAGTCCTACATTTATTCAATCAGAAAATCAAAAATTCATACAGTCTATAGTCCTAAAGATTCATGAAGGTGACACACATTATCACAAAATGCAGAAATGCCAGAACCGACAATATCTGCATACGCTAAACCATATTCCTCATATCAATCGGTAATTGACCGATCGCTAGGTGTAATATAGCCACGCCTCGTGCTCGCAAACGCACTTGTTTCTATTCAATGTCGGAGCAAACATCGTAGCACACACAATACAAAATGCAAAGTCATGTGCGTCTTGATTGACAGCTGGCGATCCGTCAATTGTTCTAGTTCTAGTACGTAATATAACGGATGTAATCAACTTTTTAAATGATGATGATGATGGATGATAGATGATGAAAATGATTATGAATGCAATGGGGATCCATGACCATTGAATGATTTCTTTTTACCATAAAATAATTTGAAATATAAACAACTACAAAAACACTTTCTATTACCATAGCAATAGCTCCATAACAAAAATATTAAAGTTACTCATTATACTTTCATAAAACCCCGTGTAATTGTAACTTATTTCAGGTACTCTTTCTTTTATTTGTAACAGCCGATGAGCGGCGACGTTAGTTATAATTTTGTATTTTGAAATAAGAGTTTGTTTTGATCCTATGAAAAACACTTATTTGAACGCAATAAAATTTATATGAAAAAATTGTCTGTCTGACATGACAACCTTTTGGGATCATGCAATGGGTGAAGCAGGTACAATACGGGGGTTTGATATCCTAAAACGACGTACGTATTTTGACGTGCATTATGTGACTTCACAAGCACCGGAAAGTGGGACTAATCGAAGGTAAATTGTACTTTAACCACGTCGTTTTGGGATCTCGAAACCCCCGTATTCTGATACCCTACCTGCAGGGATTTCGCAGATGACATGAGATGGACGGGAATTTGAATAGTGCTTAAAATGAACCTTGGAATTACCTGTTTTAGTATATATTTATCAAAGACTTGATACTATGAATTAATCAGTATCAGATGAACTAATAGTATCACCACGCTCTTGTGCGTTGTGAAGTTACAATAGGAATAAATAGGCATTGTATATTGTTAGTAAACAATACACTATTGTCCTATCGTGATCCGACTACCTGGCTATTCCGTGACAGAACTGGACGTTGTCGTCAATCGTGGGAACGACCGGTCACCTTCACAGTAAATAGGACCTATTATTCATATTAATATGAATTATTAGTAACCATGTATATTGGGTTCAGGTGATGTCCTGGAAGTCAGTGACATGTTATAAGGGCAAAACAAAAGAGTACTGCATAGCATGAAATTTCATTGTGTAGAAATTCTGTAACATCTTTTTTTTTTGTATTTGTTTTATGGTTAACTAAAATAACTTGCTTTTGGTGTTTGCCCATTGAGTGCTTCTTTCTATATAAGGCATGGTGTCGTGGACTTTATTTCGGGAAGCAATTCATTGTTTTTAATATTTTCATCTTGAAGTAAAATATCGAGTTTAAACATTCCATGTTCCATTCCATGTTGGTAATTGTGTGAAGTAACTTTTGTAACGAAAGAAAAATACTAATTCTTCTGTCCTTATTTTTGATAAAGAAAAATATATCTTTAGTCAGCGGTGTAACATCTTTAACAATATAGGTGGTTCATGTTGCTGCTTTGCCGCATGGCCAAATGACCGATTAGTCAATTGCGGTGCGGTAACTAGAACGACGCCGAGAAGCATTCGTTATGGATTTTAACATTTGATATAGTGTAACTATAGCATATTCGATAAGCATTTTAGAATAACTTACGGCACTCAAAATTGTTTTAGATACTTTCGAAAAATTAATACACGTTATCAGCAGTATTTAACAACTTTTAATAAAAAGTTATTCTCAAAAAAAATTACAGTTGACACACCAGCACGAGTAAAATTAGTATTGAATTTCCACTGTTTACATGAAATAACAATCGACTATTATAAATTCATTTCTAAAACGTCTGTATATGTATCCGCATTCATGCTATCAAATAATGTTATCACCAAATTACAGAGCCGTATCATTTAATTTAATTTAAAAAATAAATTACCGATATTTCTTTCCATAGTGAGTGCTTTAACACATCTATATATTTGCACTTATACCAAACTTTAAAGTTAATAGCGCTGTGTTTTCCAATTATCTGCAATAGGATCCCAATCGCCTGGCAGTAGCGACGGATTATGTTCCACTAATCTATTCTAAATGGTAAATTGATGATATAGTCGATAATTCTCCTTCTGTGTGTTCGACAACAAAGCAATCTTACCATAAAACTGATACTTTTGATCAAAGGAAATAGTATAATATACCGATAAATAATACTAAAAGGTGAAGCGTACTCATGTATTTTGTAATTTCATGTCACTCTGTAAAGAGAATATCGTGACTAAAAATATATCGTGGAATTTATAGTTCTTGATATACTCATCACCTCTGAATTATTACCTCACGATATAAATTGATGATACCTTCCAATCACTGTCGTGTTTATCTAAGCTTGCTGTTCAGCTAAACGGAGATGTAAACATGTTTATTTTCATTTGTTTATTTATCCTATACATAGAAAGCACTGAAACATATCATAAGATCCCTATCAATTAATTACTTCATGAATAGTTAATTACTAATTTATTCTAGTTATTGATTTACCTATTTTAATTAAGGAAACATGATATTGTTTTATTTAAAAATTAATTTTTGTTTATCTTATGTATTTTTATACATTTAGTTGACACGTGCTGTTCTAATTACACTTTATATAAGCTTTAAATATATCTTGATGCATTGTGTTTGAAATTAAGGATTCTTGTTTGATATGAATAGTATATCAAATGCGTTTATTGATACGTCGCTATATTAAATCACAGCACATATAACTTTAAAAATACATCTTCGTGTATCATGTTGAAAATTTAAGGATACGGTTTTGTTGTTTCCAATATGATTTTATAGTAGGTTTTCCAGTATAGCATGTAATACGACACACACCAGGAAACATCCCGCGAGGTACGGATATCCGGTACAAACCCGGTTAAGAGCGTATGTACACAAGGGACGTTGACGTGCTAGCAATACTAAGCATTATAAGACATTTTATATCATACATTTTTTTTGGCTGAACTTAGGCTGAACTTCACATCAAAAGGAGGCTATTATTAGCTTGTGGTGTAACTCTTGATTGTCATGACTCGTTGTAGCTGTTGTTATCCCTTAGTGGATAACTCTTCTTCTTGATATGAAGGCTAGAGATATTCTACCCGAAGGTCACTAAATGTAGTAAAAGCCTAGGTTTACCGTGGATTTTACAACATTTGTGATTCCGAAGGTACGATATCCTTATCCTTCATATACACATATGAAAGACCTGTTGTCTACCATACCTCGACGTTTTGTTACATTTTTACAATTATGATAGCTCGCCATTTTGAGAAATAGATTTGAAGAGGTCAATTTCAATACATGAAAATTGCATGATGTTTATAGTGCAAATAGCAATTTTGTTGCTCCATTGACATCATGAAGTCGATGTGGATGGGAAGCCATGTTATACAGTCTCAGGTGACATGAACTAGTAAAAGACAAAAAGAAATAGATCTTTTCAACTCCACGATAATGTATATTAGAGGTATTCATGGATCCATATCAATATCATGTTTTGACCTGCATGGGAGTGTTTATATGCATTGAGCTACCTAACGTTACATATCTAATAGTGTACGCCTGCGCCTCATACATATATGTATCTCAACAATGCATGATAAAATATGATAATTATTGGTATGATTCTGCCAACACATTCGGTATCTACATTTAGTATGGGTAATTTCATTCAAACGTCTTAAAGTATACTAAATATACACTATCATAAATCACATATGTTTGACAACAGTCAAAAGTATAAGGGTAATGTTTGGACATACAATATATAACTTAACTATATGTTCCTTTACATCGGAACCAAGTTTAAATATTCAGAGGAAATCTGATGCATACTATACTAATCGTAAACAACTTTTAACAAATCATCTTTAAAATATTACATATACAAACAATTTCATAACAGGTAAAACCAAAATGATGGAACATATTACTAAAATTTGAATAAAAAAAGAACCTTATTTTGCGGTGAACCGATCAAAAAAATCAAAGTAATACACATGAACTCGGCATTACATCAGGTAGTGTTCCGAATCAGAATCGTAAATGCATTACGATTGGTTGTGTTCCAATCAGTGATCGTAAAACGCGTAGGCGAAGGTTCTCGATTGGTTGTCTAGCCTTCCTTTTTTTAGATAGAGCATTTGATCAAATTTCTAAATAATGTCATCGCCTCCTACCAGACACCCTCGGAAACCACAGTGTCTAAACTCCACTATGCTCCGTTTAGACCGCAAGCTAATGTAAGCTGATTACGTGGGTGACCGGCAGTGCCTTCCAGACAGTTTTTTTTCTAATTTTCTAATCAGACGTAGAACAAATATTTACGTTTTCATGTAATATCAAACGATATTTAAAAACGTCTATTGAATTATCCCATTTATGACGTATTTGTATCCATCAATTTGTTTACAGACATTCTTCATTCCGGATATAAAACTCGACATGACTTGTAATTTCTGAATAGACCTACATAGTGAACTGAAAGGTAGGAAAGTTTGCACAGTGCCGTAGTAAAATCACAAATAACGTCATTGACCAAAACACATTTAGTAACGGGATGTATGGCATATATCAAATTAAACTGTCAATCAAATCCAACAGTTTGATAGGGTTCATCGAAAAACTATTTCGATTAAGATATGAAATACAGGCAGCTGAAGCTATACCCACATCGGTCCTCCGTATACGTATTGTACGTTGACCTTCAGCATGAAAATGGTGCATCACCCCCTGCTTTGTACCTCGGATTGTTCAGTTTGGTTCAATAAAGCTGAGATGTCTTTTAAAGCGTCCATAGTCTATAAAATAATTCGTTGTGTCAGAAAGCAATTGATTTTCTGTCTATGTAGCTTTAACGTAAAGTCATACTGTCGCTGTTTTCCCTATAGATTATACAGCTACATATTTAATTTAAATTAATTACATACAGCATGAATAAAACAATAGTATGGAGATCCATCGTAAAGACAATATAATATGTAACAGTCAAGAATGAATCACAATTGCAAATCAATTAAAAGTAAATGTCATTTCGGTTTAATTGTATACAATAATTATATCTTGTTCTTCTCATCATTGTGCATGCAAGCATTATATCGGACATAATTAACGATTTTAATAATTAACGATTGTTATAAATCTTAGATGATAAGAATACAGAGTTTCAATACTGTTTAAGAGATATGAGTTACAACTGTATTTGTTCAATTCCGCGGCAGTAGAATTCCCTATTTGGAACTTATTTTCGCTTTTCAATTTACTAATTTTTTTTTTCTTAATTTGTTTTTTAATCGATTTTATTATTACATTGACATATATTAACATGTACACTCATTCTTTCCTTTGTCATTTGATTTCATTTACAATTTTTAAATTTCTGATAACTTGCTATTTTTATGCACTATTAAAAAGAAGCATAACAAGAAGATATAGATACAGCAAGTGCAAACACACTGTTAATGACTTCAACACACACAGGTGAAATAGGAGATGGTTATCTGACAGACAAACATACAACACGTACAAACAAACACGTAAACAGGCACACTCTCCAATATAAATACACATACACACATACTCCTCGCACATAGACATATCATAGAAATACAGATAGACATAGAAACTTACAAAGAGATAGAGATCGACAGGCAGATATAAAAGGCAGAGAGAAAGTAAGAAATGGCGGATGATGAATATTAAATCTTTTTAGACTACTAAAAATAATCGAATAAAATTCAAAGTAAATATAATATAAAAAATTTTGTAGCCTTGAAAAGCATGATTCATGCGACATACTATATTTTGTAAAATTATCATTTTTTTTAAGAATCGCGAGATATTAAACTTCCCGAATCTGGATGGATCCGCGAATATAACGAAATTAAAACTTTCGAAATTTTTAGCATCGATACAGTATCTCAATGCTTAAGTCCATGTTTCCTTGAACTTGGACATTATTTATGTGAAGGGCATTTTTATGTGAAGGGCATTTTACTGCGAATGTCCTTATTATTCTAAATATGTTGTGAAAGTCCGAAACTACCGCGAAATGAAACCGACGCAAAAAATGTATATTTGTAGATCGCGAAATTAAGCACTCATCAAAATCTTCAGAGTTCTGTGAAATGGAAATAAATAAAAAGCCAACAGGAAGCAAATTAGAATGTTTTCATATTCCGTCTTTGCATATTATAGAGAGTTATCTTCCTTGCGTGTAGGTATGTATTGTGACGTCAACACTGCGTCTGCAGTAACATTAACTCAAATGTTAACAATGCAAAAGTGAAATAAAAACACGATTGCATTATCACGAGAAAAATATTAAATGATATGGAAATAGGCTCAGATTATTACATGAAATTCAAAATCATTTCAAGATCATTTCAACAACAAAATGATTATCTCCAATACAAACACAGAAAAAAAATATTGTAGCATATGAATGAGAATAAAACCAGCTGTTTCTGACGAGTAGGCTTCTTCTTTTTCTTAAACAAAAACTACTGCTTCCAAATCTAAATATATTAACTTGCAATGTCAAGGTTCTTTTCAGGTGAAATCAATGAAAAAAATACCCGCACAACCGCACAAAACAAATTTGTATGGTTTCATATTGCATTAGTTGAAATAAAATATTCAAATCAATTTTTGCATGAATATGTCGAACAGAGCTTTTCACCTTAAAGACCCACTAACTTTCTGGAGCAAAACAGAAAAGTTTTTCTTAAAAACATTGATCACACCAGAACATATATATTGATAGCTTAAAATGAGGTTACAACACGAAACATAGGCAAGATTTCCTACGTAATATATGCTAACAGAAGAGAGTCATTTTGATGTTTTGCTGTCTGGCGCAGTGGAAGTCAACTACCGCGAGGTATTTAGGACAACGGCGGGAAACATAAGACGACTCGCATTATGAAAATAAACATTTTAATTATTTTTATCAAATTGTTCAGGGGGCGATGATAAGTTTATTAAATAACTTTTGCGACCCAATAAAATTATTGATCTCGCTTTACGTTCCCATTTTAAAAATTTAAAGCCGTTTCGGAAAGGTAATGGGCCTTTACACGCTTGATAGTGAGGTCGTCCGTTAAATATTTTTTTACATAAAAGTCCATTTGTCGTAATGATGTTACAAACAGCTATATATCAGCTTTGCTTCTATGTATAAAATGCACTGTATCGCATCTATTGCATTATTAATCAAATGATATACGCTTACTCTCAATATCTCCCCAAGGAAATATGTAACTCACGAAATCAATATGATGTCGTGAAGTTTGCCTGTGAAATACGTTACCGTAAATAACTCTCAAATGGGGTTTTTTGCTTGTGCATTTGGATCAAATGAGAAAGGATACGTATCCATTACTGTTAAGTAAGGATAAGAAAATTAAAAATTGATAAATAAAAATATAACGGAATCAAATACAGGATATCGACATTTAAATGTCATTTGTTGCAGTTGCGACACGAGGTTGTAGTGGCCAGGCCTGGTTTCGATTCCATGGTCTCAATCCACAGGCCGGATGATCTGGATCTACGATAGGAGCTGCATGGTGGCCGTTATTCGATCCAAGACATTCCTCCCTCATTTCTCTAAGTCTTCACAAACGAAGACACAACAACTCACAAGCTCCAATGTTCGAAATAGGGTTGGCAACCTCTTCCTTTTCGCAATTATAGGGGTCAGACTTGGGCTGGAACCCGGGACTTTCGAAAATTAGCCGGATTCTCTTCCCTTTGAACTATCTGATCACTGATGATCGAACCAGTCCAATTCTGCTACACCTGTTGTTTGCAAAAATAAGAAGGCTTAGGGTGGTAGGTTTTCTATAAGAAACGGGTGGTATGTTTTTTCTATAAACTATATCAAAAGACAATATATTATTTGAGGTTTCGTTTTATATTTCAATGGTATGGAACAAAATTATTAATACATTTATACAGAAATATGAACATATAAAAGTTCTTGGAACAAAAATAAACAGTAACTTGAAAGTAAAAAGTAACTTATTCTCATTGTGTAGTCCCATTTAATATTGCTTTGTAGATATTATTCTATATTCATACTTTTTACTGCTTTGATTCAAGTACTGTTGGTCACTTACGGGGTTAGTAAGTATCGAAGACGCTTGGATAACGAGATTGTCTGTAAATTTGCTATTTTGTGTGCGAGTGTATTTTAGTAGATGCAATGTACCATGAAAATGACTTATATGCGAAAAAAAAACCAATGAAAAATGTTTTTGGTTTTTTTTTTTAAATATCCGTAATGGCAATTTTGAGTAAATATATATGTTCTTATCAAAATAAAAAATAAGTAAAAAAAAAACAAGAATTTTTTCATTATTTTTATTTATTTATTTTTTTTATTTTTATTTAATTCATTAAGAACATTTTTGAGAGTTCCGACCGGAACAACGTGTTTGGTAACAAGATTTATAAGTTATACAATTGAAATGAAGGATCAATTCATGTCTTTAGGATATATTACCCGTTTCTGGATATAAGGAGAAAGTAAACTTCAAAGTGAGGAAAAATATATCACAGTTCTACTTTTAGAATTATTTATTTTTATCAAAAGCAGCGACATTTCATTTGGAAGACAATTATGGCGTATCTGCTAACATCAATACTATACGATTGAAACTTTACCAGTATTCAGTACCATTCTCGAAGACTAGGGAGCAACGATTTGACAAATAATATTTCTGATAAAGACTTGAAAAAGATTGAGGTATGGGTCCAATTTCACAAAAATTCTTAACTTTAATGAATTTCTTAACTTTAGATTTTTTCCTTAACTGCAATAATGCTTTCATGTGGGAATTTTAAGTTAAGAAATTTCTTAAAGTTAAGGCATGTTCGTGAAACTGGGCCATGATGATATTGATTTCTGATGAAACTATTTATGACTCAAATTTTAATGTGACTGAAAATAGTAACTCTGAGTTTATTGATACAGTATTGTAAATATTTGTCGACTTTTGTCCACCAAAAACATATATTAATATTTATATTTATGTCTGCATGAATTAGCGATACACATATTATCACTTTGACGTAGACATATTTCGTGTTTTTTTAATCAAAATCTGTACACTAGTAAACTATAAAGTCGTAGCAATTTACGAGTTTGTCAACATAACTGATTATGTTGTGAGGTCATGACCTTTCAAGGTCGGAATGTTTCGCGAGGCAGCCATTGTATAAACGATGGATTTGATAACTTGCATTGTGTGAATATAAAGGACGCTTTAATTTATCACTTGGGACATCAGCTAAGACTGATCTGATCTTATTAAAGGCCATTGTTGCGTCGACACAATACATATAATTAACAGTAATTCAATAAAACTCCCCAATGTCGAGACACTCGGAACTCCTCGGAACTCCTCGTAACTGTCGAACATTATAGATAGAGGGTTATCAATTTCCCACCATCTGGTTCATTGATGTAAAATTACTTAATACTTTACCAATGTGTCTTAACATACAAATGTATGTTATTTATAAATACACATGAGGAGTAATCGGTAAATGTTTGTCTGATGTGTTTTATTATTATTTGTGGAAGTCTGTAGCAATGAATCAAATATCTTTCCTCCCTATGATCAAGTTTGCTCCACATGACAGTAATTACGTAACGACAATTTTTTTATATATATAATTGATATTGACTGCCATCACATTTTGGTATGTATATGTATCATCGTATGATGTAATAAAGAACATTAACTGGGTCAAGAACCTATCATGTCAACATGATATTAATGTTTGGTGTTAGAGATAAATGAATTTAATAGTACATGCACTCTTTTATCTTTAGTACTTCGATGAATTGTTTAACTTCACAGTTTGATACATTATTTATTCGTTCTTTCGTAGTGTCGTTTGAATTTGTATCCTATTGGAAGACCTTCGTTCATTTTTCTCTCTCGTATAAGAACACATTCCTTCGCTCTTCTGAAAAGAGGGTACGTTAAATAGCTCTCCTGGGAAAACAATAACGTTGCAACATTTGAGAAAATAATTCATTGTATTCGAGCCTTAAATTACTGGTAGTTACACGTAGTGGGAAAAGTATTCCCATATGTTATTGTATATGTTTAAAATATAAGTGATGATAATCCAACAACATTGTCACAACTTTTGAAACTCGTCTTACATACTTTGCAGGTTTTTTTTTTTTTATATATTTTATAATAGGGAAACTGAAGGCAGTTCAGGAGAAAACACAGACCAATCACAGACTTGCGGTGACCTCATTTTGAGATTACAGAGAGAGCCTCTCTCAACTTAAAAGCAATAAAATGCAACATTATCCGATTCTTTTGATGAACTTGAAAATACCAAACAATCTGCTCATCTATTATGTTATAGCCATCAGTTTTGCGATGAAATATCCTATGGGTGGATCCATAACGAAAGTGATAATAACCCTAGAGTATCGAGGATGGGACACGCCGTTTTGAGAAATTGGTAATCATTTCCCGTACATTATACTGTAACCCCTGTCTTCCACGGCATCGCCATCATCACTGTGAAGTCGGTGAATCCACAGCGTTACGATTGCTTGGTGTTGTATCTTTATCAAATAACATGGTAAAGTTTGACAGCTATTCGTTATTCAAACATAACCTGTTTTGACGGATGCAGCGAAATCATCAAATTATATAATGTTATAATAATCAGTTATGACTCCATTTGAAGTTTTATTTTGGACATTAACGTAGTACTGGGAGGTTGATGCAACAATTCTTCTCCATAGTCATGACATTCCGCTATATTTAGAAGATAAACATCATTTTATAACATGATTGATTATATCTGCCAACTTTCGCAAAACGTTTATTTGTCAGTATTAGTGCCGCCATACAATTACGTGTCCAAAGAAAGACACTTTATCAATAAAAATAATATATCGATGTCAAGGAAAATATCAGGCCCTGTTGATCCATACCAGAACCATTAGTTTCACCTTGGAGCAGCATTTCTGGTCTATATAATGATCGCTATACGGCTGTTTTCGGCTAATGTAAAATTAATGTCTAAATGAACGCAATTCAGCGGAAATAAATTGCATTTAACGGCATGTAAATATATCGACCATAAAGATACTTGAAGGCAAATGTTAATTGGGCATAAAGCTCTAGTTGATATTGATACTCATCGGTTAACAAATTCGCATGGCCGTATTTTTTGTCTATGGGTTGCAATTCATGGTAGATATTTTAGCTGCCTTGCCTCTAAAACATTATAAATGCATGTACATGTATCACTTTCTTTCACAAATGAGCCCAAACTACGTGGCTGTCCTAAGGAAAGTACTATACAGCATAATATGTTTTCTAATATTGTTTATCTACGTCGCAGCATCGCTCCAATACCGCGCTGTAAAATAGACATCAAATCATTCACTAGACAAACGAGTTTATTATCTGCTTAAAATGAGTCTTTATCGCTCCAATTTTATTTCTTCCAATTCCTTATCGCTAGAATTCTTCCTACATATGATTCACATTACGACAAGACGATAACTGCGTTCACCGTGTCTGTTTGATTACATGGTTCTCTTGTAGGCTCACAGCTTTGTATCGATGTAACAGTTCTGTGTATTGGTTAATCCTCTTCATTATACAACACTTTCAGTATTATATATAAACGATTTCCATTCGGATTCACTAATTCAATTTATCACAGAGCGCTTGTAGATTCATGGTATTTACCAATTCCTATCGGAATATTAATTTACTATTATAGATGTATCAACTGTGAAAGTTCTTTATCAATAATAGATAATAATAGAAATTCAAAGCTGGAATTTTCGTTTTAACAAAATTTTGTATTTTTTTCTTCTTATTTTATTGCACTTTATATAGATATTCCTAATCCTCCGCCATTTTTTAAGGTATGATTTTGTTTTTAAGAGCATATGAGGAACTGGGCCTATTTAATATCCTTTTCTCTCATACCAGAGATACAAGGTAATCTCCTGTATCTGTAATAATAACGTTGATGTATGAGCCTTAACTCTATTATGTGTTCCGTAAACAGCGAAACATATTCTTCCTGAGTATTTGCTTTTATATCTATTTGTCAGTTATTTCATCTTTGATGAAAATGATATTTTGTTTTCATTTGCATTTTATCATCGTATTGGCTGTATTGAAAACGAAAACATCAAAACCAAACTTAAAACGATATACTTGGTGTCGACAGACGAATCGCAAAATGTCTGTGTCGTTAAACAAACTCGTCGACCCTCTTGATTTTACGTTTTATCGACAATAGCATTAAGATGGTATCAGTAAACAATTTATTTAATGCCGATAGCCATGAAAGTGAGTTACTGTCTTAAATCAATTCCCATTAAATGCAGGCTGTGGGGTTTTCCTTTTCTTACTAACGTACCTGGAAATAGGGATTAAATCAATAGCCGTGCCTATGGCTGTTTTAGTTACTGGGCGGCGAGGAATTGATAGTGTCAAAATATTTGTGTTTCTAAGGCTGTGGTGTATACAATGACAAAACGTTTTTTTCGCATATATAAATAAGGAAGAGTGAAAGTGAAAGTACACAAACTTGTCTCATTGAACGGTTGATATCTTCTTTTTGTCAACAAATGTGTAATTATTTCAACAAACATGGATATACTTATCTGAGATTGAATGCCGCGTCAATCAAGACAACATCTATGTTATAATATTGTGTTACGTTATGGGCTGATGACGTAATTTGTTAAGCCAATGAAAATAATTGTTACAAGCAAAATTAAACCTAATGTATAACGGCTCTGGGGTTTGTAGAAATAAATTACTGATAAAGGAACTAAAGCAGATTTAGATTTTGACAGAAAATGAAAATAAATCTATTTATCCTAGTAGGAAAACTAACGCAAATGCCTCGCGCGAAAAACGTTAAATATTATTTTATTGCTAAAGTATATACATTTACTATATCTCTGTGCGTTTTCTTAGCGTTTACTATTTGTGTGTTTTACAATGTTTTGTTTTTGTGTCCATGATAAGGCACGTTAAACTAACATTTGCAAATAATGGTGAACTGGAACCATTGCAACCCTCAAAACAAAGACAAGAAACTAACAAGAGAGAGCAAGACCATAGCGCCCAATAACTCACAACACAACAAGCAGCGTTAGATAGATTCAAATATCAGGATATAAGTTTCACCAAAGATTGATAATGATCCGAATACAACAAGGAAGAGCACTGGTCAAGATATTAAAGAAATCGTTGAAATTAGCAAGCATGTGTATAGCATAATAACCCAACATATACACAAAATAACAAAAAGACTTACTCTTTTTTGATAATTGCATCGAAAACATACAATCATTCAAAGGGTTTTATGGAAAATAACAGAACTGTCATTCGATGATGTAAGGGGAAATTATATTGACAATATCGATTTGCCGGGAAGTTTCTGAAAACTTTGTATAAACGGTAGAGTAGTAATTATTAATTGCTTAATCGACCGCATACGCATAATACACTATTTAGGGGAAAACCGGGATACACGAGATCAAAGAGTCTGAATTATATATAATGATGCCCCTTTGCTGGATATCATATAGGTCATGCAATAACAATGAAACACTCTATAATGTAAACCATATTTCTTGCACGGCTACTTTTTCGCGATTTCTGTTCAAAACATTTGCGACTTTATTCCATCGAGGACAAAGATGTATGGATGCTAATTTAATAAATTTAATAGTATATCCATGGTGAAATTGGTCGATATCTTGTTATCTAGTCCATAGAGAAAACATGTGTCTAAACTATATTTTAGTAATTTTAATGAAATTTTAATAACAATTGAATTATAACAACCAAAATTGAAAAGCAGATAGCAGACAATTGCAGATGGGATCATATAGTTCATTAACTGTGTTTTATTATCTCAGAACATTATAAATTGTGACGATTTTTATTATTATTTTTATTTTCATTTACATTCCATCGACTAAATTGAGGGTCTTTCATTATTTTCCTTTCAGATTAGATTTATGTTACGAGTTGGGAACTTTCTAATTTTTGTGAGCCTTTGACATCGAGTAAATAGTGTCATAGTGCTGGGTTGTTTGCTTTGTCTAATCTGACCTAAATGTACCTAGATGAACTTAATGGTGTGTAATCTATCAATTATTCATTATCTAAACAAGATATACATGTGGAGGTAATTTTAACACCTATGCATCATTTCTGTATTTCTAAACTTGAAATGTAAATGGTACATAATTGTTAAACATTGGATGGTCCATTACGAAATATTTCTCCATACAACAACGTGTGATGATACAGAAGAAAAAAACCAAAGATTACTATTTTCCTTAAAACTCGTTTGCTAAAGTATACACGAGAAATATCTTACAACTTGAACATTTTAACGAAATACGACTACTGGTATCCAATTCCACGTTATCGTTTAAAAATATTGTTGATTAAATTTTTTAATCGATTAGTGTCTGTATATATTAGAGGAATGAGAATGCACGAGCCAATAAACAAATACCTTCTGGAAAATAATTATTTCGCCAAACATAATTGTTTGATTTGTCTGTTTGCATTGCTGATAAGCATTTAGTGGTATTAAGAGATTGTCAGGATCATTAAATTCAGTGCATGTTTTAACTGTTATTCAAACAATTTTGTATTCTGTATTTGCAGAGTTATTTGCCCTTGCGAGTAGGTGTGTGTTTGCGAACGTAACGTCAGTGTGTTCAGTGAAAGCCACGTGAATTCACTCTCAAGGTAATGACGTCACAATGGATACCTTTCTATAAGGAAGGTCATTTTGTAATATGCAAAAAAAGGAATAGTTATCTAGTAACCGAATGTAGCTATTATTTTATGATTTGCAGATAGAGCGAAACATGAAAATCTCAACCCGAGGCAATAAGTTTTTTACTCTCTTATCTATTAATCATCAGTCTGTAACAAACTATGCTTATAACGAAGTGATTTCATTTGTCCCTAGAGGTTCGGTAAAACAATGTCTGTATACCTTTATAACTGTAACTATTCACTGAAAGCCCTTGTTATATTTCGATTTGCAAGGTATAGTAGAGCGGCATAAGGAAACAATCACGCATTTTTTTTATACAAGCATGAAACTTCATGAAATTTGGCATGTGAGTAGCCTAGACTACCAAAACAATATTTGAACCGGAAGCCATTGCAAAATGTTCCTACTTCCGGCCGCCATTTTCAAGATGGCCGCCATTTTCATGGGTAAAACTTAACAAAGTAATACAATAGCATGCTGCATATCTCAATAAAAACATGAAACTTGGCATGTTAGTAGCCAAGACTACCAAAATAATATCAAAAGCGGGAGCCATGGGAAAATATACCTACTTCCGGTAATTCTTTGAATTCTTCGCCGATTGAATAGGCGGAACTATGAGAAGTAATTAAAAAAAATACGCTGAACGATTTAATAAGCGCATTAAACTTGACATGTTCATAGCCAAGACTACCGAAATTAGATTAAAATCGGGAGCCATCGCAAAATGTGCCAACTTTCAGTTGTTATTCAAGTTGACCGCCATTTTTATATGTAAAATAAAGTAATGAAATAGCATGCTGCACATCTCAATAAAAACATGAAACTTGGCATGTTAGAAGCCAAGACTATAAAAATAGAATTAAAATCGGGAGCCATTGCAAGATATGCCTACATCTAGTTTGGTTTGGTTTTTTTTTTTTACAAGATGGCCGCCAATTTAGTAAGAAAAATTAAAGCAATAAAGTTATTTCCCTTTGTCCTTCCATAAAATGACTTCCAGTTTTTATCTTATTTTGATTGTCTTTGCTACTCATATGCCACGAAAATGGTGGCCATCCTGAAAAGTACCGGAAGTAGGCACTTTTGCGATGGCTCCCGCCCTTATTCTCTTTTAAATAGTCATAACTACCTCCATGCCAAGTTTCGTGCTTGTATCATAAAAATGCACGATTTTCCCATTTTTTGGCAAAATGTTAGTACTTAACAAACACTTATTTTCCTCTTCAGAGGGTAGATCATGTAAAAGTACTAATTTAAATTGCAATTTTAAGACCTTCTCATGAGAGATAGAAATTATTTTCTTCTGCGATTCTAACTTTCCTTTGCAGTTTTAGATTATATTGGCCACCAGATCTGAAGCTGTTGATAAGACTTTCTCATCAGATTTCTTATACGTGATCCCCCTCGCAACCTGAGTTTCAAACTTAGGATTAGACATGTCGCAAAGGTATAAATAATAAACCCAATGTTTGATGAAGTTTTAGAGACTGTTGGCCAGCTTTCCATAACTTAAGTATTCTAGTTATTGGTTATTGAAGATGATATATTGCTGACAAATAGTTTTTTATATCAATTACATGAGCAGACGAATAAGAATTTGTCTTCATTTACAAAAGTTATTTACTTGACACCATGAACACAATAAAAATATTAAAAATAATTAATTGCATCCCGAAAAAAATTCCATGGCACTACGACCTGTATGGAGTGAAATACTGCTTTCAGACACACCAAAAACACGAAAAAAATATTTAATATGTACGTTTGTTTTAATTAAACTCGAGTAAACATCATTAATGTCCACATGCTGAATTCGGTTTATGCTCTGTCGCTGATGGACCATTTTTAAATGTTGTTCATTCATTTTGATTTTTTCGAAATATATATAACATAGCTACACTTTTGCGTGTGCCATACAAATAAATATAAATGCATTCATCTACGACAATGGTATAAATGAGACACATATTAAATTTCTCTTCGTTACGATAAGGATAATTCACAAAAAAGAAATAAAAAAAATGGGATGAACCGATACGATCTCTAGGCAATGAATGCGTATCATTATGTAGAAAATTTATGTGTAATTTATAGCCACCGTCTATTTTTAGTAACAATAAGGTATGTAAAATACAACATGAACATTTCTTTACACTTGTTAAAGTACACGTGTACCTGAATGTCGGAATGACAGCAATACGGGGCTGTCACAGACCACTTAACACATCCACGGCTAAAAGTGCGTGTAGAATGCACTGGTGTAATCAAAGCGATTTTTTATTACAGGAAGATATATTGCCGGATCGTTAAACGTTTATTCTCCCTTGCAATATATTTTTGCTGTATTTACGTTCTGCGTGGTTCATTCCAAGCCTGTTTCGCACGGTGAAAATGATCGGTTCACAAGAACTTGACCTACTTTAGTTAGTTTAAACAATATTTTATCCAAGTAAACTCTGATATATATTTGAAACCAGGTTTGGATAATAAGTTTATAGACCTACTTTGATAAGAGATATGTTATATACAGCATCTTCATGGATATGCAACTATGTGAATTCTATGTTGAAAAAACAGAACATCATACAGCTGTTATCATAGAATAATAACACTTGATCGAGGTACATAAGATTTCTATGTCTTTGATCACTTGAATAGCTTGTTGCCACACTTAACGCAAAAGCATAATGGGAAGTGAAGTATATAAGCTGGGAGGGATACATACAAGACAAGAAATTCGAAGATGTGGCAGAAATTGACAATAATGAAATAGCGAGGTAAAAAATAATCTAAAAATAGTTAATTGACTGTTGTGGTTGGTGACTTTTCCGAAACGCTTGGTCGCGGGTCATTTTGTCTTTAACCTTCATATCTATTTTACATTTACTTAGTTAGCACATTTTTATTTTCTATCATTTGTTTGATTTTTGTGTCGATTTTTGGCATAAAGCATGTGTCATCTATGAGTTGTATTAACATGTGTAACATTTTTATTTTTTATTTAACGAATGCTCTGATATATAAGTAAGTCATTACATATTATTTCTGATGACCTGTTGTGATTCTATTCGCCAGATCCCAAAATTTTGTATATCATTTAAAGATTGGAATATGCTAGAACGCTTAACCTGAATATATTACTAACATGTTATTTTTTTTCGTAATAAAAATGTATTAGATTGATGATGTAATATTTGAAAGGCGATACTTTATAGTACATAAAATATATATGTGTATTATATTTACAATGTTATGCATTGTATGCCAATGCTTCAGTGTCTGAGTCCCTCGATACTTATTCGTATGTTTAATTTCAGATAAATCAACTTCAAAACAATTTTGTACCGAATTTCGAGGTACTTAGATACGGTTTAACTATGGCTGTAAATTAACTGCTGTGTAGCTGAGATACTCAATGTAATAAAGGTATGAACACTTACTTGTATATCTGGCTATTGTTTTCCTATTACAACCGTAAATCATTGCGAAAAAAACTGCTGTCAACAAACAATAAAAAAGGCAAAAAAAAGGCTGTTACTTTTTCTCTAACCATTCTTGGAGCTCTTCCAAGAAAGAAACGCAAATTGGATTTTGTAAAGATAATCATATCCCTAGCTCAATTACAAAATCCTAATTTGGCCATAATAGCGTATGGTGTGTCTTCAAATCACAAATCCTCTTTTTCTTAACATAAAACATTAACAGTGATAGACGTCAATCGCCTCGCATAAATACGATGAAGAGCGTGCTGAAAATTGCAAAAGGAAAGTTTTCTTTAAAGTGGCAAAAGCAACATTTTGCTCGCCAAAAGTCAATGCTTTAAATAAAGAGTAAACCACTTTTATAAAAGCACTTCCACGTCAACGTGAGTGTGTTAGGATATAGAACAATGTTGTGGGTTTCGCTTTCTTAGTCTTTACATCGATGTTAAAGACTCCAGGGAAATGTGAGTCTAATTCTGTATGATGAGTAAATCAATTCCTAGACTATATGTTTTAGAAAGAGACGACATTTTTCTTTTTCTTGTTATGTAAATAACATTTGACGTTTTGAATTTATTGATAAATAATTTGATTAGTTTCAGGAACCTCTTTTATGAAAGGCATTTGTATTTACGACTGTTGGATACAGCGGTTTTGGGGGATGCTGCTTAGAAAGATGAATGATGGTCATGATTAAATTTGTAATAATGGATGCCAACCAACATTTCATTTGATTATAAGACTTTTTCATACGAAAGTATAAGGAAAAGGGCCATTCTACTCTCGAAGACACTAAAATGAGCAAAATTTTTTAACTATAATCGAGTTGAAATTTTTTAACGGGCGCTATTCTATTTATCTGCCACCCATATTGTATTTATATCTCTAATAATAACAATCCTTTAATTGTTAAATATGGATCCCTTACCCAGACATATGTGTAATAAACATCTATCATGCACATCGTTTTGCCCTGGAGGTGAGAGAAGGCAGGTAACGATAAGTTAAGAGGGAGGAAATCTAAACGAACGAATATAAGAGACACTGGAAGAGATGACATTGGCAGTCTAACACGTTGTTTAACTGAAGGACTTTTGATATCTATCTATTAATATCAAACTAATCGATAATGTATGTTGCCAATATGTGACAAAAAGACAACCTATATTCCAGTATATTTCAATCCCTTTGCTCATTCGAGAAAATGAGACAAACCACTTTCAATGCTTGCTTAGTCAAGTAAATCTGAGCCAACCTTGTCTCCAGCAGCTGTATTAAAACCCTAATCTGGAGAAGCAGCTCTGTCCAATAATCCTGATTTATCACATAATCCGCCGGATATCCAGTGACTATGTGATTGTAACCTTTTTACATATGTCATTAATATGTAACATGATGTTACATGGAGCGTTTTTCATTGACTGGAAGTCCATTGTAACGTCATGACTTGAAATCACAAAACAATTGACATGACGTCTGGATTCAAAGAGATCGCGACAAAATGGCGACATGTGATGGGTTGTTTTTCCAACATATTTTGCTTTTTGTCATTTGTGGTGAGATAAATATTCTTAATTTGCATATTACAGAGTTATCTGCACTTGCGGGTAGGTATTGATTGTGACTTCATGTGTTTGCGAGCGTAATGTCATACTTTTCGGAGAAAACGACGTGAATTGCGCTCACAAAACAATGACGTAACAATCGATACCTCCACTTTAAATCGATTGTGCAATGCCTATGAAATTTTGGATATCCTCGATCTTCTGAATTGGTTCTCCGCCGAGTGTAAAACAACCAAGATCCACACTGTGCTGTTTTTACCCATTCACCCCTGAAATTTTATAATGGACTGGTCTAGTCCTTGATTTAGAGGAGCCTAATGTGTCTTCATGGGTAAATCATTAAGGCTATCTACCAGTCTATATTATGTCTTAAATGAAAGAGTTATGGTGGAATATCACTTTATGGAGAATAGTTCCTTTTATCCTGACCTTAAAGTGATTTGCAATACTGTAAATGATTTATTTTTGTGTGCGATTATGTTTTCGTGGACGACTGGAAATTGATAACGCACTTATTCCATTTACATGAAAATAATATGATTTGCATAAATAATGTAAAGAAATATTTTAATGTACATGACTAATTCAGCAATAACATAATTTTACAGTAGTTTGAATTAATTGCTATCATATCAACAGGTTTAATTACATTATTACCGCAACATTTCTAGTTATTTAGCACTACAGCTTGATATTAATATTATGATTTTGGCATTCATTGGTATTTAAAATACATATAGTGTTCTGGCATATCAAATGGTGCGCGTTCGCGCACCATGATTGATATATATGCTTTCTGATTAAAAGATTTTACTTCAGGGAAGTGATACACTGATCACTGTCAGTATCAGTGTTATCAATTTTTTTTTTTGCAACTCGGACCTTTGATGTTGATTGACAGAATTATTAATTTTGACAAAATAGACACCGAGATATGAAGATTTCATGCTTAATCTAACGCATAGCTCAAATCGTTTTAAAAAATGCAAAACAATTAAAAGGATAGGCAATTATATTTACAGATGTAACAAAAATAGATGAAAACGTATACATTTTCTATAAACTACAATTGAAACAAGAATTCTTTTTTCCCTCTGCCAGCTTTAGTAAGGCATGTTAAACAAGTATGTGAAACTATTTGCCTAAGTAAATGTTTGTTGTTTGGATAGCTTCCTTTTGAACAGTTTCTTGAATGGACCTCATTCCCTTTGAACAGTTTCGTGGTTGGACCTCCTTCGATTTGAACAGTTTCGTGGTTGGACCTCCTTCCCATTGAACAGTTTCTTGGATACGTCTTTCTTTCTGAACAGTTTCTTGGTTGGACCTCTTTATTTTTGAACAGTTCCTTGGTTGGACCTAATTCCCTTTTAATCGTTTCTTGTAAAGATATTATCCTCTTTCAACTTTTTTGGTTGAACCTCTTCCCATTTGAACTGTTCCTTTGTTGGACCACATCCCTTATCACCGTTTCTTGGTTGGACATTTTCCTCTTTTGACCGTTTCTCAGTTTGACATTTTCCTCTTTGACATTTTATTCCTTGAACCATTTTTTGTTGAATATTTTCCAATTTGAACTTTTTCCTCGGTCGCTTCCCATTTGAACTATTCCTGTGTTGAATCTCTTACCCTTTGAACCGTTTCATGGTTGGACATTTTTCATTTTGAGCTGTTTCTTGGTAGGACTTCTTCCTCTTTAAACTGTTCTTGGAACATTTCCGTTCGACTTGTTTCTTTGTTGGAACCATTTTCCTTTGAAGTGGTTCGTTGTTTGACCCAACACTTTAAACTTTTCCTTGATTTGACCTTTGCTCTTTGAACAGTTTCTCGATTGGACCTTTACCCTTTGAACTGTTTCTTTGTTGGAACATTGCCCTTTGAACTGTTTCATGATTGGAAGGTCCTTTGAACTGTTTCTTGGTCGGGTCGCCTTTATCATTTGAACTGTTTTTTTATTTGACCTTCACCTTTTGAGTTGTTTCTTGGTTGGATAATTGCCCTTTAAACTTTTCCATGATTGGGCCTTTGATCTTTGAACAGTTTCTTTGTTTCACCTCTTCTCCTTTGACTGTTTCATGGTTGGACCTATTCCTTTTTGAACTGTTTCTTGGTTGGACCTTTACCCTTTGAACAGTTTCTTTGTTTGACATATTCTTCTTTGAACTGTTTCCCGATTGTACCTTTACCTTTTGAACAGTTTCTTGGTTGGCCCTTTGCCCTTTGATTTTTTTCATAATTGAACCTTTGCTCTTTGAACAGTTTCATTGTTTGACATTTTCTCCTTTGAACTATTTCTTGTTTGGACCATTGCCCTTTGAAATGTTTCATGATCGGACCTTTGCTCTTTGAACAGTTTCTTTGTTTAACATATTCTCCTTTGAACTGTTTCCCGATTGGACCTTTACCATTTGAACTGTTTCTTGGTCGGACCGTCTTTATCATTTGAACTGTTTCTTGATTCGACCTTCGTCCTTTTAGCTGTTTCTTGGTTGGATGATTGCCCTTTAAACTTTTTCATAATTGGGTCTTTGCGCTTCGAACAGTTTCTTTGTTTGACCTCTTCTCCTTTGAACTGTTTCTTGATTGGACCTTTACCCATTGAACAGTTTCTTTGTTTGACATATTCTCCTTTGAACTGTTTCTTGATTGGACCTTTACCATTTGAACAGTTTCTTTGTTTGACATATTCTCCTTTGAACTTATTTTCGATTGGACCTTTACCCTTCGAACTGTTTGTTGGTTTGGCCTTTGTCATTTGAACTGTTTCTTGTTTTTGTTTATTGTATGAGTATCTCCCCGTTTGAAATATTTCTTGGTTTGACCTCTTGGTAAATTTGACCTTCACCCATTTGAACTGTTTCCTATTTTTGTCATTTGGCATTATGCAAAACCATAACAGAATCATTTGCTTAGTTTTCTATGTCATGATATGTTATGTATAAAAGAAGATGGATTAACGTCATAAATCTGTTGCATGTATTATCAAAACATACTTTAAAACCTAGTCAAATATCATTGAAGACTCCAAAATGGCGCTCAGCCTGTAGCGATCAATGCTGTGCGAGTATGTATTAAGATTGTCGACATCGGTACAACCTCAATACACCGTCAATAAAAGAAGCACTTCCATTAAAGTTTTGTCTATTGTTTCTTTATCATCATGGTCAGTTAATGGTAACACTATATAAAAAAAATGGAGGCTTTTATATAAGTATGGCGAATATCGTAAACAACATGGTACTTGATCTTTATTTGCCACATGGCATGATATATGTCTTTCGTAAGTGAATATCAGTATTTTTGGGTAACACAGTTAATTAATGCTTTTCAAATTTATTTATTAAATCTGATTTTTTTACCAAATGTTTAATTGAAGTTTAGCCCATTCTGTGCTATCAAAGGTAAAGATTTTGTTACGACATTGGAAATAGAAATAATCAAATATATATCTGAATGAGAGACATATTTTGTATTTAAAACATACTCTTTGTTTGAAAGGAATGCGCCATTCAGATGAATGTCAATAGCAGTGTACTTTAAACAAATATACAAAACAATCAAATGTGTAAACAATATGTGTAGCCTAGGTGTAGAACATAAATCATATCAACATTTAAAGTCTTTTAAATCATTTAGCTATGTTTATATTATGAATGCTTAATTCATTTGCCGTAAAATCTTAAACTGACGATATAACCTAAATGCTAATATATGTGTGTTAAAATGGCGCCTCGCTTCTTTCTCACAGAAGGTTCGTTTTGTAGTTGTTGATACGGTATACCAGTCGTTAGACGGCCTAGCCAAGCCACTGTGATCACACACAGCTGCCCTACAGTGGTAGTCACGTGACCTGTAATAAACCTCCGGTAACAGCTAAATTCCATCGATCTTCTGCTCGCCGTAATGTGCCTTTACTTGCACAATCTGGGTCACGCACCAAAAAATGGCCGCCGTAATATTTTATTTTCAGCTGTTTGTTACTATATCTTTTCTTTGTCAATAAAAATCGGAGTATAGTGTTGAATACACCATTACAAAGGAAATTTAACGAACTTTTCGACTGTGGCTTTCAGTTTATATCAAAAGGCATAGGTAGTGCAAGAGAAACGTGTTTTCAGCAATCTATGGACAATGTATATTTAGGACCGAATTTTTGTTTACGTTCGCGCTATAGTCTGTTTCATTATTCTTGTAATAAAATCCTTTGTTGTTTTGGCATTACACTCTGTACACGTGTATATATAATATCCTCATTGGTTACGTATAATTAAACACCAATGAACCGATTCATGTGTCAGTTTAATTGCTAATTAGGAAGATAAGCAGGATATCTCTGACAAAGACGCGTTACATTTTAAACACAAGATAATTAATAAATGTACTTTTGAATCCCTCGCCAATGTCTTACTTCTACTGTGATTTTTAAACCAATTGTATAAATATGTTAGTGTTTAAAAACATAAGCTTAAGAGTATGATGGAATTTTAATTGAATGATATCATCTACAGAATATTTGAATAGGACAAAATTAAGCCACATGAACATTTACAAATGAAATACACAATTACATATATACATGTATGAAATAAAGCAGCTTGTCCCATAACCATTTGAAGTGCGTCACATATAGCATATTTATTATATGATACAAAGAAAATAAAACAAAAAGATGTAGATGAAAATAGCAATTTCATGATACGAAGAACACTAGATATTAAAAAACTGATATGTTTGTTTTTAATTGGGTTTTTTTTTTCACTTGTTCATTTAAAAAGATTTTTTTATTTTCGTGATAATCAAATTGTTGACACAACATTATTTGCACATCCAATTAGGAATAATGCTTTAAAAAACACGGTTATAAACTTTGAAACAATTGAAGGGTAGAGATGTACATGTAGAAATATATGATCCTGCACTTTTTTCCTGAAAAAAACCCACATGATATATAGTTGTCATTCCTGGTAATTGTTTTAAGCCTTCCCATAAATAGTTAAGGATCAACTCTCAGAGATTTTTTGAATTCAGAGCGTACTCTAAATTAATAAACCGCAAAGCGATTTATGAGGAGAGTACATTCAGATTTTTGTTATAGCTCTATAACATAAAAAATGAAATTTTATTCAAGTTAATCTTTATGATTTATTCCAATCCCGTAAAATTTTAATTTTCTTGGGGGATTCTTTTTTTATGAAATCATTGCATCTTTTTTTCAGCCAATCAGAGACGGCGTTACTAAACGGCAACGTATTTGTTTGCGTTATGAGAGGATAACATAATTTTTAATCCAATGAAATTACTCGTTATATGGAAGATTGGACTACTACTTGCTGCAGCTTTAATGTTTCTATGGTTCCAAGGTAAATATGGAACATTCATGAAATGACCTAGCACTGGTGAGGATGATAGCTAAGAATCGATCTGGCCGAATTCAAAATCTGACACAATATTATAAATAAAACATTTTCAATGAGCAGGCTGATATACATAATAACTTTGTTACATACAAGACTCAGTATCACTTATATTTAGTTATATTATATTTATTCATTTGTTCATTTATTTATTATATTCCTATTCAGATTTATCCCAGTTTTTATGATGGGTCCTGTCAATGCAGTGGACGGAAGCTAAACGATCATGATGAGTGATGAGTTTATCCACCCTTTATATTTTCGTTGGTGTTTTGCCCAAATTGAAACAGTTTTGAATCTGATGATGATTTTGATGAAATTTAAAAACTATGAATTGTAATTTAAGTATTCTCAAAATTCTCAAAATGCAGGTAACCTTTGCCGGTGAATACCACATTAAAAGCTCTTCTTGGTTCAAGAAATTTACACTTTGCCCTGATGACAAAAATCCCGTAGCATAAGCACGTATTTATATTGGGTGGATGTGGAAAAAAAACTGGAACATTGTCAATACATTTTATAACTCAAGAAATAAACACTGAAAGAAAATGAAATTGCGACATATGAAATAAAAACTATATACACTTATAGTAGTTCCATTGAACGAAGAACATATGGGTGTCTATGTTCAGCCCAACACCTTTGGACATATTTCAGCGAGAGAAATTAAAAAGAAGTTCCGGAAGTCATCAGGTATCAATGTTTACATTACTATGGCAACCCCTGTTATGTAACATTACAGAACGCAGCTGGCATTGTTCAGTACATAAAGTTCATCCATTTACTGTATAGTTTTTAAAATTCATTGATGCAAATTTTCGCGATTTACTGTTGGAAACTTATTCGTGAGGGCACAGCTATTTAGTAGTGGCACTAGATGGTTGTTACCATGAATCGTCAATGATGTAAGGAACACCACATGGCTGTTACCATGAATCGTCAATGATGTAAGGGACACTACATGGTTGTTACCATGAATCGTCAATGATGTAAGGAACACCACATGGCTGTTACCATGAATCGTCAATGATGTAAGGAACACTACATGGCTGTTACCATAAATCGTCAATGATGTAAGGGACACTACATGGCTGTTACCATGAATCGTCAATGATGTAAGGGACACTACATGGCTGTTACCATGAATCGTCAATGATGTAAGGGACACTACATGGCTGTTACCATGAATCGTCAATGATGTAAGGGACACCACATGGCTGTTACCATGAATCGTCAATGATGTAAGGGACACTACATGGCTGTTACCATGAATCGTCAATGATGTAAGGGACACCACATGGCTGTTACCATGAATCGTCAATGATGTAAGGGACACCACATGGCTGTTACCATGAATCGTCAATGATGTAAGGGACACTACATGGCTGTTACCATGAATCGTCAATGATGTAAGGGACACTACATGGCTGTTACCATGAATCGTCAATGATGTAAGGGACACCACATGGCTGTTACCATGAATCGTCAATGATGTAAATGACACTACATGGCTGTTACCATGAATCGTCAATGATGTAAGGGACACCACATGGCTGTTACCATGAATCGTCAATGATGTAAGGGACACCACATGGCTGTTACCATGAATCGTCAATGATGTAAGGGACACCACATGGCTGTTACCATGAATCGTCAATGATGTAAGGGACACCACATGGCTGTTACCATGAATCGTCAATGATGTAAGGGACACCACATGGCTGTTACCATGAATCTTCAATGATGTAAGGGGCACTACATGGCTGTAACCATGAATCGTCAATGATGTAAGGGACACCACATGGCTGTTACCATGAATCGTCTGTTATGTAAGGACTCCAAACAAACTGTGCCCAGTTTCATGTAGATTCCTTAACTTTAAGGATTTCCTTAACTTAAAATTCTCCATAGGAAAGCATTACAAAAGTTAAGGAAAATTATTAAATTAAGGAGCATTCCTTAAATTCTGTAATGTGCTTTCCTATGGAGAATTTTAAGTTAAGGGATCCCTTAAATTTAAGGAATGTTCGTAAAACTGGGCCCTGGTACTATTTTGCTCAATTAGGAATCCTCAGGAATGTGTTTAGTGCTTCCACCTTAGAATTATAAGTGATAGCAAATTTCGCGATGATAATTCCTTCGCGTAATAAACGAAAATGTGTTGTTCGCGTGAATTTCTGCGTCTGAAATTTATCGTTTTTTTCCTTTGGCCAGATGCAACCCATCTTCATCCATTTTTTCCCAATATCTATTTCTTTTACTTCATTTAAATAAAACCCATTTGCATTACTGTGTAAAATGAAATGCTCATTGGATAGAAACTTTCGGGTTTTTTTTTTTTTTTGGGTTTTTTTTTTTTTTTTTTTTTGTGGTTGCGGCTAACAGACTACGAAAATGAAAACAACGGATCTTTATATATATATATGTAATTGTCATAATTCCTCCCTCGGCTTACCACGAGAAATTTTATCCAAGAAAGTACAAGCAAATGTTTCATGTTATACAGTTATTTGTTCCTTATTAGCCATACTATGTACTTAATGTAGTTTAAAACCAATAAAAACATATGATTATGCATCAAGGAACATAAGTCAAGTATTCAGGAACAATATTAAAATGGCCAACGAAGAGAAATGTCTGTCATTTTCATGCATTACTCAGACATTCTTATATTTTTTAATTCCAGATATACGGCCACAAAACAGATTGGAGATTTGCTGTTGAAATTCTCTTGTAATAACAACATTCTTTGAAATCATTTGAAGTAAAACAACACACCCAGGGCATCATACAAGATTTTGTGCACTCAAATCCTTAACACATTTGAGTTTTTGCATCATTAACGATTTTCGAAAGGTCAAAAAGTGACAAGGTGTTCTTTACTGTAAATGTAAATATTTTCAGCAGAAATAATATTTACACATTTATGCATTATACTTCTTGTCTTAAAATATGCTTACGCAAAAATTGAAAACGTTTGTAATATCCCCAAAAAGTGCGTTTGATTTGTGTGCTGAATGTAGCCTTACACTTAATGTGGTTGATGCTACATTTGAACTTTATCATTAAAAAATCAATTGATCCTAAAGATTCATTTTAAAGAGAATGTTTTAAAGGACAAGACATTAAGTACTGTAATTAAATGTACTGTATCATGCAGCTGAAAACGAGAAGAAAAAATAATTAAAAAATCACATTTGAATATAAGTAGTTTTTGTAGATAACTTGCATGACTCATTCACCCCTAAATTTTCCTAATGGACTGGACTAGTCTTTGATTTAGAAGAGTCTAAAGGTTTCTTTAGGGTGAATGACTTAATGAAAGTTGTTCAATTGTGCAAAAGGCAGACAATGAATTTTCAAAATGAAATGAAAATTCACTGTTGGTGGCAATTGCAAGAATGCTGCGACAATGGTACCAATGGCACAAATTGGCATTGATAGTGTCAGTTTTGACCTGAGATGCAATGCTATTTTTTGTGATAAGTTAGGACATCAATTGAGATTTTATACTTACATGTAGTATACGGAATCTATTGTCGTTCGTTGACAGTCATTGTTTACATAGAACTTTCCTTTGTGAAGTTATGGTTCATGCCTCTCTAAATTCAATAAAAGGTACATTTTTATTTTTATTCTACCTTCAGTGCAAAAATACTGTGTTATATAATTTTGCATAATTCGACGCTTGCAGATATTTTAAAATATAATGATACATTTTGTGATTTCAACTCAATATACGCCGCCATGCTTGTTACGTCATCACCATGGCTAACAGCTTGACGGCTACCACTGGCAGTTTTGAGTTATAAGTTTTACTAATGTTAAATATTAATGGTCAATTACAGTGGTCTGAACGCACATATTGTCTTATTTTAGTTGATAAAATTGATTCACATGTCTATATCTATGACACAAGCTGGGAAAAGATTTTTATTGAAATAACATGCTGTTGAATTGTTTTCATCTAAAAGCATAGATCCTGCAATAAATCAGTATTGTACGATATAGTTTGTATCTTGAGTTTTTGTTTCTCCTATAAATCCAAGGGAAAGGCATTTTTCATTCACCATGGGCACAAAAATACACACATCCGGCAACGGCACGTAAAACATTTCTCCCATACGTAACAGAGTTATCCCGCGGTTGCTAGAGAAAAGATAATTCTGTCATTTACCGGGGTGATATAACACAAACATCAGATAGTACTCTCATCATAAAACGCTTCGCGGCTTATTCATTGAGATTACACTCTGATATTTGTATTTTAGCTATTTAACATCAAAATCTATTAGAGTTAACCCTTAATCATTGATGGCAAGACTACTCACAATTAAACAGGAACGCCATCTATTTTGAAAATGACGTGACGTCATCGATATATGCATGCGGAAACTATTGTCGAGTACGTCATTAACTTTGACGCATTGAGGCGTCTTTATGATGTCGACACTATGGAAATATGAAAGTATTTGAGAATCACCGAAACCCGAAACAATGAAATAATAATTAGAAGTCTAAGAAAGTTTTTATGACATTGATACATGAACATGTATAGACCTTGTTTTATTAAATAAAAACATCTATTTTTACGCTGGGGCTGAAACGTTCCATTGCTTCACTGTTACTAAGTTCCTGCTACATTTAATTCTTGTTTTATATGAAATAAACTATATTCAATTTTATTTTTCAACTTCCTATACCTCACAACTGCCTATAACATAAAATCATTTTCCAAAAACATCTTAACCTTGATTTATCAATACAAATTAAAACATATTGGCTATAAAATATATATTGGTATACTTAAAGGCCCACCACCTTTCCGAAACGGCTATTGATTTTTAAAATGTGAATGTAAAACGAGATTGATAATTGTGTAGAGTCCCAAAAGTTATTAGATTGACTTTTATACTACACTTACCTTTTGATTTTTGTTGTTGAAATAAATTAAATGATAATTTTCATAACGCGGGTTGTCTTGTGTTTCCCACCGTCGTCCTTATCATTGTGCGTTAGATGAAAATCACTTCTCCAGACAGCAAAACAGCAAAATGAATATTTACTGTTATCATAGATTACGCAGGGAAACGTGCATTTGTTTGGTGATGTAACCTCATCTCAGGCCATAGTTATCAATATCCTTTATCATTACTGTTTTTATGAACCTGTTCGTCTTGTTTCGGAAAGGTAGCGGGTCTATAAATAGGTGATGCACCTGAATAGATCAGCAAATAACTTTTCACTTTTTAAGCTAGATAACACCTTAAAATTAAATCACTTTTCATTAAAAAAATCCTTAATAAAATTTCAAATATATTTCAACTTAATTGATTAAGTCTTCATTACACGTGCAACCATCTTTTAAAAGCTGAGGCGATAGATTTTTTTGTCTTATTGACCGATCGCCAAACGACCCTTAACAACGCCCAAATTATCTTCCTTATCAACTGTTGCTACTTTTGCCAAGATACACCAAAGATCGCAATTTATCAGCATCATGTAGAGTGACAATGACCAAACTTACCATTAAAATTAACTTTATTTCTTGAATAATTTCGTCTGTAAATACCAAAGGTTTGGGTGGGTATTTTTTTCATGTGTTGATTTTTTTAAAAATAATTGTTTTGAAAATAACCTGTAACTGCATTTTCCTAAACATTCATAAAAAGTTTCAAAATTGAAATATGATGGACCTAATAACTGCCAACATAATTCATTTCTCATGTGAAAAAAAAAAAAGAAAGAAAAGAAGTAAGATGTCTTAATGGATTTTATGTAAATAAATAAAAGATTTTGAAAAAAAGGAACATGATTAAGATACCTTTTCAATAAGTAAAATGACAAAACCGGAAATTGCTAACCCTTTGTTATGTTCCTTCATTTGTTGAGTGAAACAAATGTTGTCATTGGTTTTTATAACTAAATTTTTACGATAATTTATAGTTTCCTTTTATAATGAATATCTTTAGATTATATGTGTAAAAAGTACGCCAAAATAGGGACAACAAAAATAGCATGTCTTTTTTTATTTAAAACGTAACTTAAATGAAAACAATGAGTCAAAAAGTAGCAGATTTCATTTGCCCAAAAAGGTTAATTTAAATCTAACCCCTGTTAGTGCAAGGAGTAGATTACTACAGATCGTAAAAATGAAAGAATCAAAACACAAGCCCAATAGCAATTTAAATTTGAAAAAAATAAATACGTTGTAGCAAATAGAAAATGTCACATGTTGAAATAGGCTTTAAAACTCACTGGACCCATCCAATCTATGTTTAAGGTCGATTTAAAGTGAACGATTTGTCAGGTGATTCAAGGTCAAAGACACAATTCCCACATCAATGCTTAAAATGATAAAAATGCAACAAGAAGTAAATGTCATTTTAAATGCAGAACTTTATCATTCAAACTCGTACAAAGGTTAAAAGGAGAACAGGGCGCTCCAACCCTGGCAGCTCTTATCAAAACACTGACGTGTATGTATATTTGTTGCAATGCCTCAAATGTATATACGCATCACTCTTCAGCTGGGAGAATAAAATATTTGCACTAATAAAAAGCTGTTTTGTAATGCATCAAATAACGTATATTTCAGTTAAGACAAAGAAACATTTAAAAAGGAAAATGTGACATTTGAAAATCAACAAAATACAAAGCACAGGTGATATAAATACCTCAAAATGTTCATAAATGGTACCTAAATATATAATATGCGTAAAAGCTAAAAACAAAATGAAGATATAATAATTAAAATGCTTGCCCAAAATACTTATGACAGATAGGTGTCTACACAATCTAACTGTCATAATGTCTAAGTATTTTGTGTGGTGTCAGGGCCAGAGTATCTCGAGCTATTAAAATGCATGCCGATCACTGATGTTTCACTTTTTCTACTGTTATAATATTTTGCATTTCATTGGAACTCAGATTAATGTTTGTATTGCCATTTATCTTCATTGGAGTTTTATTAAAAAAAAACATATTGATAAAAAGTGCATGTTAACCATATATATCTAAGTGTTTTCGGCATATGAATAATAAGATAATAAGAATTCTGGCATAATACCTAACAAAGGTTCAAAATAGCAAGTTTAAAGTATCCATGATATAATGACACAATAGTGTAAACTTATAAAGGATAAGAATATAAAATTTTTGGAAGTTCTCAGTTTTACATGTTGTTATACTAAAAGTACATTTGATAGAGCACATATGGGAAAGAAATAACAACAATAGATTGATATGTATAGAACCGTGATGGTTAGTAACAGGGTTGCGCTATCGCTGTATCGCGTAGTCTGTCAGCTTGACAGATGATACCCAAGATAGGATAGGGCAGACCCTGACTTGCAGTTCATCAAAGCGGTCAGATGCGATGCCCACCGTGATAGATCGCGCAGCAAAGCGAAAGATGTAGGGTAGATGGGAATCAGATAGGGTGTTCTTTAAGGCAGCACGTGCCTTTTTAATTATATGCACAAATGGCGGGGTGGAGTTCATGGCGGGAATTAAAGCATTTATACCGAAGATTTCGATAGTAAGTCAGAGACTCCAGAAATGTAGGGGACACGTCAACATCCCTTGGACAGAGTTTTCACAGAAGAGTCGGGCAATCGGAGGTGGAAAGAGAGAGTCCAGAATGTAGGGGGCAAGTCAACATCTTCCGGACGGGGGTTTGGTGTGTTAGGGGAAAACCAAATATAAGTTGGGGAAAGGAAAAGAACAAGGAAATGACAATGTCACAATTCGGAATACGTAATAAACCTTAATATAAATACTATGATTATACGTGTACATATGATGTTGTGTCACTATAGAAGGCAAAGAATGTTCCTGCCTTATTTAAGTTTGCTTACACATCAGGGACATGATTTGTTTCAAATGGAATGTCAGTGGTCTGCAAGAAGACTTTATCTCCAAATCTAACGAAGTTGTTGTCAATATATTTAATGTAGTGTCTTGATCTTGCATGAGCTATTACATATTTTACATTAACGTATTAGGCAATGCACTGCTGAACAAAAAAAAAGTTTGCTTTCCTATTGTAGTAGCTTTTTTCATAAAAAAAAATATATAAAAGTTTATTACAGCGAACACAGCAAGAATCTCACATTGGAGTATTTTTTTAGTCATCAATTTGACTACAAACTTCGAAAATAAATTGTTTGCTGTTCGTTTATAGTGTAAATCATCTACGTATGTCTCTTTGTCGATTCGCACTTTGTAGTGGTAAAAGAGGCAAAAGGGGGTAGAGGTTGCAAAATGCCATCACTAACACCTCTATAAGTGCTTCTTTTATTTGCATATTTTCTTCTAGTCTATACAAATAAGCGGGATCCTCTGTATTACAGAGTTCTTTTTATCATTCTTTTGGGTAATGATGTGTATTATTGCTAAATCCAACGCTCTGACCTTTATCCTCTTAAAGACAAACCGTGATAAGGATATTTAAGAAACAGGTGTCTTGTGTAACCATTATTTAAACATATGTTCAAAAGGTAGGGCCATAACGGTTCCTTGGCATATTCCCAGAACTACTGTCAAAATCATATATTCAAATCCGTTTGAGTATATAAAACTAGTAAACATTGGTAAAACATTTTGAACAACAATGAGAAATAGTTAAGCTACTACCAATCATAAATGTATAGAGGAACCAACGGTATACAATAGCAATAAAACATCAAAAAATGTCTTCAAAATGATACTCGGATAAGCTTTATTTCTTGTATTCCTATTTGTCATATGGTTATTGAAGTTTTGAAGCATTTTGATCTGAAAACAAATGGTTAGTTGGCATTAATTATTAATGTAAACAAATGGAATAACTTTTAGTAAATTTGCATTAACATGCATGTGGTAAAGGAAGAATAGATTATTTAAAAAAAGAAAAGATATGTGTTCTCTTATAAAGACATTTTAGAAAGACGTTTTAGACATTATTTCATGCATGTTAATCCCTGCTCTGATGCAATTTAACACATTCCCCCCTTAAGACACATTTAGACTCTCCTAAATCAAAAACTACATTTGTGGAACAGTCTATTAAGAAATTTCATGGGTGAACTATGCCTAACCATATATATCTTACTGCGCTGTTTACGCGTATTTTGTTGAGCTGCTTGTATTTATTGACCAGATATGTAAAACATGTCTAGGTTGCAGAAAAAAAGTATAATAGGTTCGTATTATACACTTATCAGAAAATAACTATAGCATTTCTAGTGTCTACGAAGGTACTTCCACCATTTGTTGACCGGATTTGAATTTTCAAACGCTTTGAGTCATTTTGATATGCCATGCTAATGACTGCTGTAAATTTCATTATTTAACAAATATATGATAATGAGTGTCATCATTGTAACGACTCTTGTTGTCCCCATACCAATACACATGTTAGGGTTGGTTAGGACTGTTCCTTTCAAATGATTTGTAATGAAACCGATTTCGTTGGTGAAGTATGTTGTGACCGTAAAACCGCCTCTACATCTTTGTCGATAGATATGAGACAATAGAACAGTTCCTTGGTAGTTGCTAAGGCCATGCTTATCCCTCGTTTTCTCAACTCTTCATCACAAAAACCCTGGCACGTATGGCATTAAACATAAACGAACAAACCCAGATCAAGTATCGACTAGCAACACCTTTGTGGGGACAAAACGGCCCACATTTATGAAGACAGCATACGTTCTTGTCTTGTTGAATGCTGTAGATCGCTTATAACATTAACAGTCACTGTCAATGAACATGATACACATAGCATACAGAAAAGTACATACTTTTCTGAAACAGACTATATCCTGCTATTCGTTCCCTCTGGTGTATGGTAATTAATATCATCTGGCGAGCGGTGACTCATTGGGGCGGTTATCATATTTGTTTTGCTTTGTAGATCTCGTTGAAACTACATCAGATGATATCATTGATAGCACAAAGAAGCAGACGTACTTATTCTACGTTTAGCGATAAGATATATTGTGGTGAAATTGTTCTTTATAAAACGCTGTGTATTTATACATTGTTGAGAATAAGGCTCTCAAATACTGATATCCTATATCAATTGCAATACATATGTGTACGTGTGTTGTGTACATGTGTTATTGCGTGACAGAGACAATGTACATGTAGGCATATGAAACGGTTCGTGAATAAATAACTGTATCCTTAGAGCGACAAAAAACAGACTCTTGATTATCATACAGGAGTAATTGTGTAGTGTTGGTATGTGTGTATCTAAGACAACAGCTTAAGAGATAATCAATTCTAAGAGTACATTAACATTTGCACATATATCAGAAACAAACCACTTATAATGAAAATGAGATTTATGTCTTTTACAGTGATATGCCAGAAAAGTCCACTGTGGTAAAATGTTTGTTTCACAAGAAAATTAACGACATATAAGATTTAAATATATTTTAACCTATGAACAATATGCAATATAGCATTGTCTGTCCTGGCAATGTTTACGCAATATAAGATTGATTTAAGTAGGCCTTGCAGCACATTTGTTGTCTTTATTATCTATTTCACAAATAAGTTGTGTCATACCAGCGTTCTCGGAATGTTGATATACTCGCTAATACATTCTATATGAATTATATACTGTTAAATACATATTTTAGTGCTCATTTTATTTCAACATATTCTACGACAGAAATCTTGTATTGAAACAAAAAGGGGGAGGGGGGCATTGCGTAATTCCGTTATCTGTGCTCCGATACTTTCAATATATCGTGTGTCGATATATATATAAATGCAAATAAGTAAAACAAATAGACATGGTCTTATCAATCATTTAAAGATGCTTCACCGCTGATAAATGATATTTTTCGCTATTAAAAACAGGAGCAGACTTCTTTTTCTTCAATTACAAAAGTTACCTACTTTACATCATACATTTGAAAAGTTTGAGCTTCTTATTTTACTTCAAGATAAAACAAATATAAAAATAATTAATTGCGTCCCGAAAACATTCCATAGAACTATGTCCTATATGGAAGGAAGTACTGATAGCGCATACACCAAGAGCAAAATGAATTAGTCTATATGTATTATTATGGTAATTATACACATATATAAACGATTAAACATCAGTTATCATTCAAATAATGAGTACCATTTATGCTCTGTCGGCGATGGAGCACATTAAACATTTTTTCATTAATTAGTAAAAACAAAAATGATAATATAACCAATTTTAAAAGGGTACATGTAAGAAAAAAAGGCATGTTATCTCATTACCTTGAACGATGAAGTTGCAACATTGGATTGGCTGATAGTTCGTTAGTAATTTCAAAGAGAGAACTGGGCTTATCACTAAAAGATTTCCGCAAATAAAGGTAAATGATAAACTTGTAACAATCGAATATGATGGAAGTTTGACACAAAAAAATAAAGGTATATAATAAGAAGTCCTTTTTTCAATTGGTTAATTTTAGTGAAATTATAACATGTTACTCGTGAATCTCAAGTGTTTAAAAAATATGGGTTTCCTTGATCCGATATCTACAAACATATCATTGAATATTGACAATAATAGATGCCAAATTCCTAAGACAGACAGTATTAATGTTACTTGTTAAATGTAGGGTGTACTTTATTTTACATGCCTACACATTACCTATTGGTGCAGTTGAACGCAAGTAAATTGAATAAACGTGCGCGTGCAGCATAGCTAACGTTAGGTATTACTGTGTATTTGTAATTTGGTTTATAGCTGTAATATTGTATGCGAAATAATGTACGCTTCATTAGCAAAGGTACAGCAGGTTTCTGTCGTCCAAGACCCATGCCGATTTATTTGCGTTTGTTTGACCTGATTTGACTTAACAAAAGTATACATATTATTTTACCTTGACGGCTGTGAATTTAAAATTGCATATATGGAGGGGTTGCAATTTATACCAATTCACTTTTTCAAAGTTATGATGACGAAAACTATTTTCAGAAGGCAAAAAAAATATTTAATATATGATATTAGGACTTTTTCTAAAAAGCTGCATGTTTGCCCTAAATACAGCGGTTGATTTTTTATGTTCCTTACATGTTCAGTTTTCCTACAAATAAATGTTAGGAGCAATGTTCATGACTGAGAAACTTTTCTATATATGTAAAATATAATTTCGAAATGCCATCTGAATATCTTGTCTAATTTACACGCTACACGTGATCATGTCACGTGTCAACAGTAATACATGACCTAAGGTTACCCTTGATGCACTCTCACTATTGATCCACTTAGCTTTGTTCAAATGCAAGAAAAAGTTAATAAACGAACATATTTTCGTCATGCATCTGCGAAAATGATTTTTAAACAGAAAATGAAAGCTATTTGTTGTTTGAAGCCCTTTTTAAAATACACTGAAAGAATAACACACTAAAAACATATATTGTAAATCAAGTACGAATTTACGAAACTTTCATTTCATCATAAAAAAACTTACTCATTCTGTTGTAATGAAGTTGACATTTTATTTTCTCCTTGTTTAAATTATTCAAATTACTCTTTGATTTATATGATGCAATTCATCAACACTTAGCTCGAAGAATTCTGCCAATATGATTCGCCAGGTATCTAGCGAAATTTCTAAGACCGCCTTGAATTTAGCAATCAAAAATTAACAACAAATAGTTATAACAATATAAGTTGTTGTTGAGTCCTTGACGACCGACACACGTGACATTTTTAAGTCTCATCTTGTTTTGCACATGCTTGAGTTTTTCGCGTATTTGTTCTAAATTTAAATTCTAGTTTTCTGCAATCATTTAATTAGGATGGCATACCTTGTCAACATGAAAATATCGCAACATAGGTATTTTGATAATATTCTCTCGGATTAAAAAAACAACATAAGGAGGTGCAAACTTAATGCAAAAAGATCATCAAGGAAAATTTCAAAAAGGAATTTGGTTAAAATTCTGCTCAAATATCTTTTGGTGATTGGATATTTTTTTTCCATATCAGATTTTCATTTGTGTATGATTTGTAATATAATACATATATACGAAACTCGACATATTTTATTTTCAAACCTGAAATAAGAGTTCTTGCATTTTTAGATAATAATAACCATTGTCATTGTCATTGGCGATCTGAAACTGTCTTTGGTTACGTTAAATCACATTTGCAAATCATCTACTAAGTAGTTGTATTTGAGATTTGAAAACTTGCTGTTGTTTGATTGGGATCTAAAAAAATAAACTTTGTTGTTGAAAAGACAATCTGGCTCATTACAATTAAACGCCATTTTGTCAAACTATTGAAACAATTTTATGGCAAATTAAAAAAATAATTTTACAAAACTATTAGAAATTCTAAGATGTTCTTGACACATTTAAGCATTGAACTGCATAACATTGGCAATTACGAGAGTATGAATGCCAAATGAGCAACGGCAAATAAGGAAAGGCTTTCATGTTGAATTCCCTGTTGTCTAATTGGCATTCATACTCCCATAATTGTTACGACATGAATGCAATTCAATACTTATATTCACATTTGCTAACAGTTTTATAATAAAATCGCAAAAGATTTTGCATTTATGATGAATAAACAAATCAATATCGTCTAGGATAGAAGAATGATAATGACATCAACATAAACGGATGGCAGTGGTTGCGCTGCACAACGCCATTTGCGTTTGATATGATTACATAGTGAGGTTGCAGTGAAATCGTTCATATTTTTAAATCAAAAGCTTTTAAAAATAAGCGAGTTCATTGATCATCTTTTGAACAGCTAGTTCATGGTTATAAGCTTCAGATTTAAAATCAGCATTTTGGTTTTGTGATATGAAATTCTGTCAACTTTATTCTGCTTATTGTATTTAGGAATCTGAAGAAAGGATTTTTTTTTTTTTTTTTTATCTTTTAGGGTCGTAAGATTGCCTTTGAGTACCTGATTGATGTTATCGTGTGAAATATGATCTGCCGTCCATGATTTTTTTTTTTTTTTTTTAAATCTACACCTCTTCCTCTTTGTATTGTATACATTGTTGAAAAACATTGACTAAATTGTGAAAGGGGTACGATTTTCCTTAATTCATTTAAGCATTGATGTAACATTTTTTTAAATTTCATCCGGGCATGACAGGAATTTTGTTTGCAAACTGTGGCGGATTCTCACAAAAGTTTGCAAACAAAATTTATTTCATAACCCGATGAAATTAAAAAATAGTAGCATCAATGTGTATAATTAATTTTTCAGACTACTTAATGATATAAATACGTTAAACGTACGATTCCATTTATTTCCCAATGGATATTTTTTTTCTTCTAGATCAATCCGCAACGCCGACGTCTCTATTGTGACATCATGATAACGTCGGGTTTTCGTGCCATTCTCGTTTTTTTTTTCTACATTGTAGTATGAAGAAAAAGTATCTGCTAATCAGAAAGTCGGATTTAGTGTGAAAACAGAAAAAGAAATTTGCTAAGCTGGAGATCTGAAATATGACATTTGACATGTTCCTACTTTTTTAAAGAAAATAAATGTAAATTTGTTTTTAAAATTTTTTTTTAATTTTTTTTTAGTTTTGGGGGGGGGTTACTCTCGCTTGAGTTTATTATGCCTTAGGATCTAATAAAAAAATTGCTCGCTGTCTTTCATGGTCTTAAATATCGCCGATATCTGCAGCATCTAGACATTGCTTTGGTAATCTGAAAAACTGGATATGAACTTTGGATTTTTCTTGAAAATCTTAGTTCCATCATCCTTTGAGATCTGGAGATTTGAAAATCCAGTCAAATAGTTTTGAAATCAACATACAGAATGTTTCCGATATTGTATTTAGGGGCCAGCGTTGATCTTCTTAGTGCAGAACAATCGACATATCATTTTGATATCTGTTTTAATGTAATTGACAAATTTAAACAATTTTCACACTCAAGTAAACATTGTAATATCGGGTCCAAAGACCACTATTAGCAGAATAGTGCTAAGATTGTAAATTGTGCCTCCGATATAAACATCGGCAGAGGATCGAAGCATTAATTTAAAAAAGACTGTCGTCATTATCGAGAGAAAAAACGACATGTGGACCTTATGGATTCCGTAACGATTCTTTAATTTCGATCTCCAATCAGTTTTGAAAAGGCCTTTTTAGTAATGTTTAATTATTTCATAATTAAATTTAATTGGATAGACCTTTTCGAACACTGTGTTTGCTGGAGAAAATTTAGTACGACAAATTATGATTGCAAACTGGCCTTTAATTAATAATTTCGAATCAGAAACAAATTTAAAAAAAAAAAAAAAAATAAACTTTATAAGATTTACTGACATTTAGAAAGTATGAATATCGATACTTGTAAAAATCAGTAAAATATGTTATCTGTATCGGATGAGTACATCAGTACTTACTTACTTGTTCATGAGAAATGAATATCTGATGAAATAAATAAAATGTGTTTTAGCAGAATCAGCACAAAAATATTGATAAAAACATGCTTATGAAAGGAGAAAAAGAGGGTGGAGAAAACAATATGTCTGTGAATTTAAAGTTACAGAAAATTTTAATTTAAAAACAGAAAAATTGTCGAATCTTTCAAATGAGGTGTTTATGTTATCGCAATTGAATTCTGTTAGTAACAGTATACACCCTGACAAATATAATTTAATGCATATAAATGAAATAAATTTGACTCTAAAGACGAATGCCGAGGTTCTAAATAATCTATCAAAAAACATACAGATTTTTTGTAAGCTTGAACAGCAGATCTAGTTGAGGAACAGGCGGGATTTATCTATACATGCAGAGCCCATGGAATGCCATGGGACAAACGGATCATCCGTCTGGAAAAAAGAAAAGGATGATTTATTTTTAAAAGCCAGTGTCCGTATGGAAAATGAGAGAAATAATTTGGGCAAAATTTTTGAAAATAATAAACAGTAAATCATAATATAATATGATATGGATCATTACCTCACTGTGAATAGTTCAGTAATCATCCCCTCTAACAACACAAGATGGACGGCGTACCCGTGTTCTCATTTGTCGGATCTTACGGTCATGTTCAGTTTCCGGAACTTGCAGATTAACTTTCTTAACTTTCTCCTTTGTGGCCTCTTCTTTAAAGTCAATCCATTTGCCATCAAACTTTGATAAAATCATCTGTCGCTGAACCCTACTCAGGACATTCTTCATTGACTCCCAAGCCACATTTTTCCTGTTATCCGAATTTTCAAATTCTTGAATGCGACGTGATTTCTCGTCGGCACATGCCTTTTCGACCCACTTCGCAGCGAATTTCCTTAGCAATTCTTCCTGCATTCTGGATTTAACCTCCCTTACTTTATCTCTGTAGGTTTCTTCAATCCTTTCTTCCTCTTCCAACACTTGTCGGTATATCCGTTTCATATCTGACAGAACTTTCTCGAAATTCTGCATTGCTTTGGCTCTCTTCTTGTCCTTGAGCAAATTATTTTGTTCCATCACTCGATCTTTTCGCTCTTCCTCTGACAATCTCTTCGTTACTTCCCTATCCATATTTAAGATCACCTTAATGAGAGATTCATCGAGCATTTCCATCATGGCTTCACGATAGTCGTCATCCAACTCCTTTTCTTCCTCAACTAGTCTCCCGAATGCTTCCTCTAAGTCCCTGTTGATGTAAGTTCGCTTTTGGTTGGTCTCAGCCATTGCGTCGACTAAATCCTCAACGCTTGGAGACCTGTCCATGTTGTTTAACATTCCTCGCAACAATTTGATCTGATATAGACGTTCTTCTTCAGTCTCCATGGCAACCAAACCAGCATGCGTAAAATGGAGTAACTGCAATTGCATTTCATCCTTTACTTTCGCTTGGTGGTTTTTCGTAGATGCCTCTTCGGCTTTCATTTTCTTCTCGCTGAAGTGCACAGTATCTTTCAACTCTTTGTTCACAGGAGTCAAAGTTTGAACTGCTTCTTTTTTCTCGATTTCCTCTTTTTGAACTTTCCTGGCTTTCTCCTTGTCGACTTCTGCGTTAACATTATGGACCGTCAGGCGACGAGTTGATCGTCCCAAAGGTACCACCTCTTTCACATCCCAATGTTTGCCGCGATACGTCTTCGTATCCAATGACCAATGTTTCCGGTCACAAAGTTCATAAAATCCGGGTTGTGGTTTTATTCCGCTGTGTGTATTTTGAAGATTCTTCGCCTGTTGTATGCTGTGTCCAAAATTTGTATTCATGTAACGTTTCATCAGAAACTCCTCACATCCATCAGAGTCGCTATCCGACGACATCTTTCTAAGGAAGTAACAGCCAAATGCAAGCTGCAGAGTAACAGCAACTACAAGTCGTCAAGAAACACCAATTGTGACGTCATAATCATAAGAGCATCGATGTCGACTCGATATTATGACGTCACAAATGGTTTTTGCGTCCCTGGGCCATTCTTTGTATGATGATATGTGAAGCACATTTAAGCATGATATTGTCTTATTGGGAGATTTATGGTCCTATAAATCTCCCAGGATTGCAGACAAATTGAATAACGTGCGTTAGTGCATTGCGTCGATCATTTTAATCAATAAGTTTCATCTTTATGATATTCAACATTTCAAAATCATAACTAAAAATATTGTTGCGAATAACATAGAACAACATTGGGGTTTTTCATTCCGGTAGCACGCAAGTAACGCACAAAAATTGCGCATTGTGTCATTATGTCATGACGTCGCTCAGAACGACGTCATAATACATGTTATACATATCACTTCACCAACGGGAATTATAGGAGAATTATGATCTCATAAATTCCCTTTTTGGTTGGTAAGGTTACATAATGTCAGTCCTGGGCAAATGGAAATATTCTAGTATAGTAACGCCATTAACACCAGATGAAACAAACATGGCAAAGATTAAATCATATCTCTTAACTTAAAGAAGTTACTTTTTTATCCTGTAAAGTGTACAAAACGCCAGTCAAAAAAAACGAGCTTTGTGTATTATGTGCGACCTGATAAAACCAAAGACGACATACAATTATAGGCTAGTCAAACCTCTGGATTAACGATTAGTACCAGAGTAATGGACAACTGCAAATACATGTATGTGCCCAATCCATAAGTCGAACTCCAAAAATCCAAAGAGTCACCGCCGATTAGTAACTCATGATCAGTTCAATACATACATACTACTAATGCGTAACAATATTGTAGAACGCATGAACACGGGTAAATTAATTTTGTTGTCAGACACGGTTTTACTCATTCTCGATACCCCAAGGGTTCCGATCACTTACGATCTCTACACCCCTGGACTATCTCATAGTAAAACTGAAGGCAGCTCAGAGGAACAAAACTGAATCAATCACAGACAAGCAAATTTTGAAGACTGCAGAGAGAACGCCACCCAATTTCAAAGCGACACAGTCAATCACAAGGCACAGAGAGAACGACGCCCAACTTCAAAGCGACACAGTCAATCACAAGGCACAGAGAGAACGACGCCCAACTTCAAAGCGACACAGTCAATCACAAGGCACAGAGAGAACGACGCCCAACTTCAAAGCGACACAGTCAATCACAAGACACAGAGAGAACGACGCCTAACTTCAAAGCGACACAGTCAATCACAAGGCACAGTGTACAGCAACTTCGCTAGCCAAGGGCATTAGTCCATTCTCTTTCTTCTAGTAGAAAGAGAATCGAACTTAATACCCTTGGCCAGCGAAGTTGAGTGTACAGTTGTACGGCTCTACCTGTTGTGTTAGTTGTCTCCAGTTCTACTATGAGATATATAGTCCATCGGACGTAGATAATGAATAGCGATAAAAATAAACAAGATTGTCGATACAGATGTTATTTATCTACAAATTAACAAAGGCAAACTTTTTGTTTGGATTCAGTTTTTTTTTATCAAATTGAAACCAAAAGTAGTTATAAATTGAGCCAGTTCATCTACAAGGAAAGATAGAAGTGGTGTGCCACAGGGAACACTTGTCTTAGCAGAGACATACATTATAGGTCAATATGTTTTTGGTCTTAGGACCATCTTTGTTTTAATCTACGTGAGCGATATTTCGGAGATTCCAAAATGTGTAATATTTTTTTTTATTATTATTAAATAAAAAATGTCAGTAGCTCAGGATCAGATTGCACAGTATTGCTTGTAAGATTTTCAATTAATTTCAAGATTTTCTTTTGATGTTGAGATAAGATTTTTAATCTTGAAAAAGAGAGGAAGCAAATTCACAAACACACACACTAGACTTCTATTAAAGTTTTTTTCTTTTTTTTTTTCTTGGAATGTTCGTGCGATCATCTTTTTTCCTCATTCTTTTGATATCTTTAAAACATCCAATATACATGCACATGCATTATTACAAATGGATTTGATTAAATAGATAATATTGTGTAAGTTTTTTTTTAATTATTCCGTTTACGTGCCTGGCTTACTGAAATCCCTGGTCTAGGGGAGGCAATCAAGATTACTTATTTTTCCGCCGCTAGGTGTCAGGAAGGTTTGTTATTATATCCGGTTTCGACATCGTCTGCATGCTTGTGTCATTTCTATATGAAAAATTAGCTTAGTAAGCTTTTATCTGTCCGGTAACGACAAGTTGACAACATCATGCAGATATTGAATATGATGTCATGAAGTTACTGTAGCCATCTGACAAGATGACCGGCACTGACAAACAAGATGTTTGGCAGATTTCCTGGCCGAATTCAAAGTTGACAAATGGAAATAATGTCGGCACACCTTCCAGATCTCCACTCGCTGAAGTTGGCTCACAAGGTACAAACTGCTACTGAAGGCCTACCTAGGCTATATATTGCGTAATCGATCTACATAACAATATCGTAATGGACTTATATTTTAAATACAATTAAAAATAAAAATGCATTTTATGTATACTTTACAGTAATCTGCTATGTTTGTTTCTTGTTTCTATCCAAAGAGATGAAAACCATGAATATCTCCATATTTCGACGTTTCACGTTTGTGCTGGAGTTCAACTCGACAATGCCATTTAAAGAGAAAACCCGATGGCGAAAGAAAATTATAGAAAATGGTGGAACGGTGTCATATATAATAACAAGGAAGGTAAACCGAAAGTTAATTGGTCAAACCCTCCATAATGGACACCTCTATATACAGGACACCTAGCTATAAAGGACAGACTCAACATTCCCATTTTGGTGCAATTTATTATATAATTGCGTTGGTAGAGCACCTGGCTAGTGTTCGGGGGGGGGGGGGGGGTTCAAATCCAAGTCTGACTGTCCATTTTTCTGCTCCTACTATATAACGAACACTGTCTTTAAATGACATTTTGATATGTCCCATATTAATGTCCATTGTCCTTTATAGACAGGTTTTACAATTTATACTGTACTCTTGCCTTAAGTTTTGCTGTATTACATGAATGTACCCTTTCAATTGTCTTGGATAATACTAGACAATCCTGAATAACTATTTTAATCTTTATGTTACATTGTTAATGGTTGAACAAATAGTACAGCACATGTATAGTATACACTTAGCTGACTACTAGGTACATTGTGCATACAGTATATAATATGTAATTATTTTTGCAAATTTATTTATGACTTACCTACACATACTTTGTGAAATACTTTTGTGACTGCTAGTCCAAAGGACTAGGTATGGTAACGGCCTTTTGTGGCCCCAAAATCCGCCATTTTTCAAAGTCTGTTATTTTAAGATGTCAATCTTATATTTCAAATATTTCAAAACTACATACCTGACATATTTGATTGTACTATTAGGTAATATAGCAGTTCTAGTTGCCATGGCAACCATTTTTATTATACCTAAATTATGCAAAATGTGAAAATTTCATCAAAATTGGCCTTTTTTATGCAGCTTTCATCTAGTTAACATAGAGTGCATTCTAGAACACACTTTATATTTCTCAAAATGATGTATTCTTCGTGTCTGCTAATTCCCTTAAAATATAAAGTTTGTTCTAGGTTGTGCTCTATTGCTTTTAAAAGAAAAACTATAAAAAAATAGGCCAAAATTGACGAAATTTTTAAATTTGCATAATTTATGCAAAGTTACCATGGTTATATAGCAAAAACATACTTTCTGTTAACAAAAATATCGTTCAGTTTTTATCAGGGGCGTATTCAATATTTCAAACGCAGCAACTTAATTTTTAAATACTTAATTTGAAATTTGGGAGATTTAGGGGCCAAAAAGAGCCATAACATATCTAGTCCTTTGGTTCTTTTATGTGCTCCCTTATTTGTTTGAGTTCTTAAGTGTCCTTTGCACTTATTGGTTCAATTGCGATACTAGTAATTGCATTGTACTAAATCTCTTGGTTTTCAGGTTTCCTGTTTGGTTTTATTCAACGATATGTTAGAGAAGACTACATACAAGGTTCGACAGGCGAGAAAGTTTGGGATACCAGTACTGAGGGCCGAATTTATTGACGATTGTTTACTGCAGCAACAGAAGCTCTCTATGACTCCTTATATTGCTGGAGCAGCCATGGATGGCAAAAACTTCCAGAAAGGGAAAATAATGAGTACTGGTAATATGCTTTTCATTAAGCATTGATGTCACTATTTTGTAACTTCATCAGGGTATGAAAGAAATTTTGTATACAAACTGTGCAAATCCGCATAGCAGATTCTCACAAAAGTTTGTTTTTTTTAAATTATTTTCTTTGATTTTTTTCTTCATAGTAAATGCAGTATAAAGAAAAATAAACTGCCAATCAGAAAATCAGATTTAGTAAGAAAACAAATAAGATTTAATTATTAATCATTGATGTCATTTATTAAACAATGAGTTTAAAGTGAGTCACTCTCGATACACATTGGAACTTTTCTAATTCAAAGCCTGGAATAGTTCATTATGAATTTTCAGGGGAGAATGTCAGTTAGATATACATCAAGGAGCTTAATCACCATGTGAACAACTCCATGCTTGACTTAAATAAACATAATTTACTGTTTGTTACAGCACAACATCAGGGATCTGTACGAAAGAAAAGACGAAAATTATATCTAAACCTGAGCAGTGCAGAGTGCTGGCCCCTTGGGGACCCAGATAGCCCTGAATATAATGAGGAAGAATATGCTGTGGCCAAATGGGTTATACTTAAGGTAATTAGTCAACAAAAATGTAACATTTACAAAATTTGTTCTTCTCTGCTGAAATGAAGGACCAAGGTGAGATTATGTGATACGTACCACACCTGCCATCCATCAACAATCAGCTTCATCTTCATAACCACTTGTCGGACTTAACCAAATTTTACTGGTAGCAACCTTATGGGATGGACACTCAAAACTGTAACAATGGTCAGGCTGACCCATCTTCCTTGATTCAGAAGTGTCAATTTAGCTTTTTCCATATAAACGACTTTCTTCTCTAAAACTAAGCCTTGAAGAGCACTCATATTGCACAGGTAGCATCCTTATGGGATAGGGATTCAAAATTGTGGAAATGGTGGAGCTGACCTCTTGGGACTGAAGGGTGGGACCAAAGGTGTCAATTTTTGTACAAATTGTGGGGCTGACATCCCGAGGGTCTGAGGGGCGGGGCCAAAAGGGTCAATTTGGATATTTCCATATAAACAACTTCTTCTCTGAAACTAACCATTGAACAACGCCAAAAGTAAATTTGAATTGATAGGATATATGGTGGGGATTCAAAAGTACATATATACAAATCATGGGACATACTCACCAACAGGACTAATGGTGGAGCCAAAGTGGGGTCAATTTTGCTATTTCAAATTGTAAAAGATTTTTCTATAATTACTAAATAAATCAGGTGAGTGATACAGGTTCTCTGGGCCTCTTTTTCTATTAACATGTCAAAGAGAGCAATATTTTACAGCCTATAAGATGAATGACACTTTCAAAGGCTACAAAAATAATTTACAAAATTAACACCCTGCAAATAAGTTTCAAAGAGAAATACACCTGGAAATTGAAAATTGTACAAAAATAATGAAGGTGTTGACATATGCAAGGTTTCTAATCATTCCACTTAAATTTGTTTTTTAGGCCAAAGATTCTATCCAGATCCTGGAGATACACGCCAGCCACTGTGATATTGATCTCCCATACAGACTCTACTCACAGACTGGAGTGTTACATCAAACAAAGGTAATCATCCAACGCTAGCAAATACTCAAAACCAATTTTCTTTCGCGTTCAATATATTTTCATAATATTTTGTTATCAAGGTTAACTTGAGAAAGTTTATCTCTTCAAATTTACATATTCCACAAATTCTTACACAATTATATCAAATGTATTTCAATTTAATTTTACATTCGCGAATCTTGATCTCTGTGAAAATGCTTTGAAATTGAAATTGAAATTTGAAATTATATTTAGTAGCCACAAAAGAAAGTTGATTTCCAGTATCTTATCTGTCTTTCTAGTAAAAATGTGTTCCCACATAATTTAAGTGTTTCAATAACTCTAGTTACTCTAGCTTCAAAGTTGGAATGCGATTTAAAAGCTATTGTGGTAAATTTAAAATGATAAGAGTTCAAAACAAAAGTACATTGGGCTGTATTGTTGTGAAATTTGCAAAAGATCACTTGTAAAAATTTTCTCTAATTTTACCTAAAGAAATACTGGGTATTTAGATTTTTCAACAGAAATACCACAAAGTAAGTAAATTGTCTACATGTGCATGCATAATCTTTAACTTATGTACCCCTAAAGACACATGTAGGCTCTTCTAAATTAAACACTAGACAAGTCCATTATGAAATTTCAGGGGTGAAATTGAATGTAAATATTTTGACAGATAAATGACAACAAAGATACCCCCATTGCCTGGTATGTCTGTACTTCCGAGGAGGTTGTCAGTGGATACGAACAATTGTACCAACGTTACACCTCACACCCCTACAACATGGCTGTTTGGGACAACCCAGTGCTTACTAATAGTGCCTTAGGATCTACCAAGCTACGAATGGTAGGTACACACCCAGAGGAGACAGCTATTTTGTCACCTTACATTCGAATCATGATTTCATGTTGATTCATTATAATCATTATGATATATAATGTAATAGATTTCTCTCAGATACTTTCTGAAAGTTTTACAGAGAAAATTTTTCAAGTATGGAGGTTAGCAAAACTGATGTTAATTACTTTTTTTGAACTTTGACATTTTATTCTCTTACTCTCTATTCACCAACACACCTGCCACGTCCTTAAATGACCCCGGCTGTTAATAGGACGTTAAAACAAATAAAAACAAATTTAAACCTCTATTTTCAACAGCTGCTGGGAGAGTTATGTACCTTGACCACGGAGGTTAGTCCAGAGGTTGGCCAGTTGGTAGAGCTGGTCTGGGCAGAGGCCAGTCACGAGGCTGAAACACAGCTAGACATGGAACTCCAGCACATTAAACAAGAAAAGGTGTGGTGTTATTTTAACAAAGGTCTTTTGTAATAGGTCTAGATAGGATCTCGACAGCTAACAAACCATCTATAAACTGAAGGCTCTGTCGTGGAAACCACCTAATGTCACATCAAATTCTGTTAATGTCATTTTCCTCTTAATATCACATTTTCCATGACGACAAATTGAACATAATATTAAGAGGATTCCACTGTAGTAGGCCTTGAATAAAATTGATAGCTATCATACAAGTTATCCCATGTCTTCCTATTGTCTAGCTCTTATTCTATCACATCCTTTGTTGATTTCAGATCGAGGCTCCTAAAAGAGGTCTTATATACACTCAGTCAATCACTTTTTTATAAACTTTCATTAATTTAACATATACCAGTAACACAAGTTGTAAGACATTTGCTTTATAAATTTTTAGACTATTAATGACTTCCAGAAGAAGTTAATAAAATATCAATATACAGGCTATTTTTGCACTGACAGGTTGAAGAAGCAGAGGCGATACTTCTACAGCTGAAGTCTGCTATGATAAAGGAAGCAGACGACACCACAATAAAACGTTTACTGAAGGAGTTCTACTCTGTCCTGCCATACAAAGAAAACTTCAGAAAGGACACATTGTCACTGAGGGATATCTCCTCCAAACAGGACCAGTGCCAGGTCTGTGGTTTTTATCTATTACCTTTGGTGAGGTCAATACGGTGTTATATCATCCTGGTAGAATTAAATGACAGAGAGAGCTGGAGACCAATATTTTATATTCTACTTGGGCAGTATAACAACATATTAACCAAATCACATTGGTGAGGTTAATATGGTGTTATATTATCCTGGTAGATTTAAATACATGTAATAACTGAAAGGGTGGAACTTGAGGCCATTATTTTATATCTGCTTGGGCAGTGTAACACCATATTGACCTAATCTCCATACTTTTTATTCAAGATATGAAGTTTGTTAAAAACATTTAATGTCAATATCATTATATAAAACTACAATGAGAATAGTGGTTTTTAGAAATGAATATAGAGGCATATGCTTGCCTGCGTCCATTAGTTTACTTATTACTTTAAAATTAACGACACAAACATAAGCATTTTATGTTGGCCTCCACGATGACAGTTCTTGTATTTACAGTATTTCCAATACTTTGATGACTTTTTCTTTGTTTTAGCTTGTAAATGACATCCTGGCTGTTAGTGAAGCCACAGACTGGTCAGACGAGGCTACAACACAAGCTAAATATAGAGCTCTACGATGTCATGTGACTTGCCTCGACCAATCATCAGAGGAGTTTCAACATGTATCAAAGATGGTGACAAGTACATCAGAAAGGTATCAGGAATTTGCATGCATTCTCTTTTCTAAAATGTTGTCATTATTATCATAACCAAAATTATGGCTTGTCACACTTCTGCACAGGATTGCATTATATAAACTTAATTTATGAACAATTTCTAAGTAAGGTAAGTCCTAATGATTGCACTAAACTTTGTATGTTTTGATTGAATGAATTAATATACAACTAATTATGTACAAAATTATGTTGTCCAACATTTTCTTGAAAACTTTTGGGGCGAGACTTCTAACTTATTCCAGGACAGAATTCGGAAAGAATACAAAGTACAGAAAAAGTTAAAATGCATCATGGTAACATTTGCATTTCGTAATCTTATTCTTAATACTATTTCGCAGGGAGATATGATGGAGCATTTGTCAATATCCAAGTTAAAAAATGTTTCTAATTCGTGATTATTGAATTTCATGGAAATTAACTTGATCGTTAATACAGCAAAAATGACAAATATTATCTATCTATATTTTCAGTGTTACAGTGAGGAATATCTACAGTGTCACCCGTACACTTGAGGATCTAGAGTTTGAGTCCAATATCGGAAATGTGAAACAACTAATGCATGCCTCATCACCACATAACTTCCTTGGTATAATGTCCAGGTGAGTTTGAAATCTTTAACATTGACTGGTTTAATCATTCAGGTATCTTTGGCTTGTATATGATTCAGTGAGAAAGTACTATAAGGAAGGCAAGTAGCTCTATCACAAAGAGACACATCTCAAACTTACGACAGTCTCCCTGTTCCCTTACACATCCATCTTGTACATGTGTTTTGGGAGCTATTGCTGTCAAGTAGTTCAGATATTCTGACACTTTACCATTAGCCCTTTAACTTTGAGCTACAAGCCTGTTGGGTATGTGTGGCAGTTTCCAGGTATTGATCATAAAAAAAAAAAATTATCTCCAGGTACTCTGGCTTTTATCCTAAACCTAGCTGGCACATCCTTAAATGACCTTGAGTGTTAATTGAATATTAAACAAACCCAATAGATCCAAATACATCTCACATATATAGGATGTCAACCTATTATATTTACTGGCTGACACAAAAGCCTTAACCTGTCTATAAAGGTAACCTGTCTTTAGTGACCATTTTCATTTCTACTCTTCACTAGTCGTCATAAACTTGTTTGACTGTATATAGAAATTTGAAACTATTTTTTATTGAATTCTGCTTAAAATCAAATAGAAATATAAGCATGTGCAGGCCTTCATTTTACCGTTTTATAAGCCAATACGGTATGTTGTTCTATTCCAGGGGACTTTTGCTCCCAAACCTTGTGGAGAACTTTTACGGGATCGACAGGACGGACAGAGGCATGCTGGGATGTGGCATATATTTCGCCAATTCAGCAAGGTAGTGTTGATTCTCTTTATTTCGTAAAATATGAAGAAGCAAATAAAGGATATTATGTGAAGTTTTAAATGACCCAACACTCAAGCGATAGTAACAAAATGAAAATGAATGTTGGCAAGGGACCTGCCAGAACAAACCAAGAGTTGGATAACCATGGTATCGGTATAATCAGGCATTACACCATTAATCAACAACCATTACATTCCCCCTGACCTAAAAGGGGGCAATTTAGCTATACTAATATAAAAAGGGCCCTGAGTTTCATGAACGTTCTTTAAGGATTTCCTTAACTTAAAATTCCCCTTAGAAAAGCACTACAGAAGTCAAAAAGCATCTCATAAAATCTGTAATGCTTTGCTATGAAGAATATAAAGTTATCCTGAAACTGGGCCCAGAAATTGAACTGCAGAGACAGACATTCAACTGGCACACCGATTTTCAAATTTTGCATACAACATTACTGTTTCGTGGCCCTATTGACATAATTTCCCTTTTTGCAGCACCTGTATGAAGTACTCCATGCCTAGTACTGTCCATGGATGTCGGCTTCTGCTGGTCTGTGACGTGGCGCTGGGACGACAATGTCAGTACACCAGCACTGACTATACCCTTAAAGCACCCCCCACTGGTTACCATAGCACCCAAGGGGTCAAAAGGTCATCTACGAACGACAGTCACTTTCAGGTCAGTATGCAGTTTTTAACTTTCATGGTGGAATACTGTTTTTGCTTGGAAATCCCTAAAACTCACTATAGGAAAATGTAGATCTGTATCTTTGATCTTCTAAAAAATCAAGATCATAAACTTTGTTTTGGTATTTGGCTGCCGGATAATGAAGGTCCCCTATAGAAAACCCTGTACATATTTATTGAGAATTTGAAAACCCATGGCATGTAGGCCAGTTGATAGGTACTGAATGTAGGTCTATGGTTTTCCTCCATATGGTTTGGTTTTCCTCAAAACTCCAAAAACTTATTTTAAAATGGCCTTGACTGTTTATAGGATTATATTTAAGCGTTATTTTCAATATCTTTTGGGTTTATGAAGTCATAACAAAAAACAGAAGGTCTATATGAAAAAGAATGTCTGTCCGTTTTTTGTCTATGACTTCATAAACCCAAAAGATATTGAGAATAATACTTAAAATTTAATTTAGATACCTCAATCAGGTACTAATTAGGCATAAATTATCATGATTTTACTTACTTTTACAATAAATCAAATCGAGTTGTGGCACTTTGATATCTTATCAAATAGTTCAGTTTGTCCAATGACTGCCACTTTTAACATATAATACAGAAAACATTCTGTATATATATGATGTCATACTACTTCATGTATAAGTCTTTCGGTCTATGGAAAAATAGCGTCAAAGATCTAACCAATAGAAATGCATGTAACATATGAAATTAAATTATACAGAATTAAATCAAATTTACATCAATGTGTATTCCATATTTAACGAAAGATTGTTAAACTTATCTTTCACTTAGAATAAAACAAGGTCTCTAGGCAGTTTCAATGATAAAAGTAAAACGTTTACACTTTCTCAGGACAATGAGTTTGTGGTGTACAGTCCTAAACAACAGAGGATCCGATATGTTGTGGAGTTTTCCCTCCCGGACGATCCGGAGGTATCCGTTCCTGCTGTCACTGTCCCATCAGACACAGATGATGATAGCCTCAATAACAATCTAGCTAATGTTGGTAAGAACTGTAAGCTTTTAATTTCATTAAATAAATTGAGGGGAAGACGGCTTTCAATTTAACTTTTCACCTCTTAATTCTGTTTCTCTGTTGTGTAAATTTTTTTATCTGGCAGCCTCTAATAAAAAATTCCCAGACTTCATTTAAAAATCTTCAAGTTTTCAGAGATTTGAATGTAATTCATCTCTTGATCTGAAGCTGAGCAAAATATTTTTGTGTACATGTACTGATATTATTTCTTAATTAATAAAATAAATTATATATATTATAATTTGAATACAGAACAACTGGTCATCTGGCTTTATTTCAAAAACTGAAAGTCAAAGACAAATCATTTGAGTTTCAATACTGCCATCTTAATACCATCTTGATAAACAACTGTCCCAGCCTAGGATTGAATTTTCATTTGAATTTCCTTGCTCTTTTTGTGAAACATTGTTTTCTTTTTCAGACATATCGGACGTGAAGGACATTCCTGACCCCTTACAGAAGGTCACTGGTGGTCTCATGGGAGGCAAAAAGTCTGTACCTCTCAAAAGTGTCCATGTTAGAGCTAGAATGCTGGACATGGTGGCCAAGGTCAGTAGAAATGCAGAAAAATTATATTATTTCCTGTCCAGTCCTATACTGTCATGTCCCATTCCGTCCTATCCTGTCCTGTGTTGTCTTTTCTTTTACCTTTGTGTCAGTGTTCCTAATTGGGATTTTATTTATATTTAGTAACTATAGTAATGAATAATCCTGAAGACCAATGAACATTTCCGAAGACGAATGAACATTTCCAAAGACAAATGAACATTTCTGAAGACCAATGAACATTTCTGAAGACCAATGAACATTTCTGAAGACCAATGAACATTTCCGAAGACGAATGAACATTTCTGAAGACCAATGAACATTTCTGAAGACCAATGAACATTTCTGAAGACCAATGAACATTTCTGAAGACCAATGAACATTTCTGAAGACCAATGAACATTTCTGAAGACTAATGAACATTTCTGAAGACCGATGAACATTTCTGAAGACCAATGAACATTTCTGAAGACCAATGAACATTTCTGAAGACCAATGAAGAATTCCAAAATATTTATTTTTCACCTGACAGTGGAACTTCTATACTTTGTCTATTGGCTGTTCTATTTTGATTAAATAGATCATGTGACATATATATATTGTCGTCATATCTAACATGTTTGTATCTGCAGATTGAGTATTAACATAGAAAACATTTTTTTTCCTACAGGTTGTAGTTCTCCAGAAATACAGAAACGATAACAACTCGGCAATAGAGGCCAAATACATCTTCCCTCTAGACGACACAGCAGCCGTGTGTGGATTTGAAGCTTTCATCAACGGAAAACATATTATCGGTGAGCTTGTGCTGTAGAATCCTCTTAATATCATGTTCCATTGGTCAAACAAAATGTGATATTAAGGGGAATGTGACATTAAGAGTTGAAAGCATTTTAGTCAGAAAAGCTGCCAGGCCAGGCAAGCGATGCTTGGAGTTCGACCTTGGGATTTACCTGTATTTTATATATGATAATGGGTCAGATAAAGTGATATTAAGCATTTTCAGGGCAGATATATTCAGGGCAGTGATATTTTCATTTGTAATATAAAGAATACAGTCAAGCAAAAACTGGCTCATCAAGTAAATGTGATATTAAGGAGAATGTGACATTAGCTAAGTTGACATTAAGTACTATCCACTGTAGCACTCTCTTCTTTAGGATGTATATATTTGTCTTCAAATTTGTTATCTTTGATGTAAATTTCTTATATACCTGGCGAAAGACGCTTTGTGCTTATCTTGTATTCAAAGGCTACCAAAAGATCACTTTTCTGGTAATAGATCAGGAAAACGAAAAAGTCTTATGTGCAAAGAAAAGAATATTTGAGTTTGAATGCCTCATATATTGCCATGGGTTGAATAGCATTAACATAATATGACAAAACTGACATAGTTTAGGGGTGGATGTAACGACAGTGATAGTAACCCCTGGAGTATTGGGGATGGTATACAGGTAACATTTAAAGGTTTTCTTTACACCCCAGGTGAAGTTAAGGAAAAGAAGGCTGCACATAAGGAATACAAGGAAGCAATTAGTAAAGGACACGGAGCGTATCTCATGGACGAGGAAGAACCGGTCTGTATTATAGATATTGTTAACATTAGATGGTACAGTGAAACCTGCATTAGCGACCACCTCTGTATAAAGAACACCTGTTTAATAAGACCATTTTGTTAAGAGTGCCTAACAGTGAATTTTAACTCATTTTGACCTGTGTATAAAGACCACCTGTGTATAAAGACCACCTGGCTATAAAGACCACCTGTGTATAAAGACCACCTGGCTATAAAGACCATTTTTTCTTTGTCCCTTGGGTAGTCCTTATAAACAGGTCTGAATGTAGTAAATTTCTGTATAAAATTAAGAGTATTTTTTATCAAGAGTGTCAAATGGTCAGTTTCAACATAATTTGACTTGTGTATAAAACCACTTGGTTATAAAAAGAAGAGGCCCAGAGGGCCTGTATCGCTCACCTGGTTTGTAATGTCAAGTAATGTTCTGAATACAGGTTCATTGTTCTTTTCTGAGAGTGTCAAATGGTCAATTTCAACATAATTTGACTTGTGTATAAAGACCACTTGGCTATAAAAAAAAAGATTCTTGGTCCTTTTTGTGGTCTTTATTGACAGGTTTGACTTTATTAATTTCCTGTATAAAATAAAGAGTAATTTTTTATTATTATTCATTGAAAAAAAAACCCAAAACTTTCAGCATAATTTGAATTTTAGATGTTTTGTTGTCAATTTGATAGGTACTCCATGGCTAGCTCCCTTTCAAACCAAGATTAGTATTGTTGAATGACCCTATCTGTTACAAGGCTGAGAAAAAACAACAAAAAATGTAACCTGAGTGAATTGACTTTGACATGTTTATTTGACAGGATGTGTTTACTGTAAGTGTCGGAAACCTCCCTCCTAAGTGTGATGTCCTGATAAAGATTACGTACATCACAGAGCTACAAGTCGAGGGCGAGAGTATCGCCTTCAGGGTACCGGCCTCAGTCGCACCCTGGGTCAAGGACACTGCGCTGGCACAAAAGACCCAGGTAAGTTCATCTTGTGTCATAAATTACTGGAATCTTTATTATTATTATAATAATAGTAACCAGTTTTAAGTTATATGATCTTAAAGATACCAGTATGTATATAAAATCATATTATGATTCTGCATGTAATGGTGAATACCAAAGAAGCAAATGATGTCTTAAATATGTTTTGTGTGTTATTGGTGGCAGCTAGAGATATTCATGGCTGAGATGGGCTCATTCGTTGTCAAGGTGGGCTTATATGTGCCTGGTCATGGGATGGGCTTATTTATCGACAAGATGGGCTTATTTGTGGCTGAGATTAGCTTATTTATTGACAAGATTAGCTTATTTATTGACAAGATGGACTTATTGATTGACAGGATGGGCTTATTCATTGATGCGATGTACATATTTCTGGACAAACTTTTGTGTATTAGAGCTTAGTGATTGAAAGTGGCATGTCTGTTGATAACCAAATTGCTATTTTTCAATTGAGTTACATTGTCCTTGTCAAGAACGACTGATTTGATGAAAGGGAATTTATTGATTGTCTGTTGACAATTTTTTTTTGTCAACTGAAACTTAATTCCAAATTTATTTGATCACTATTTCAACTTTATTAATTTTGCTTCATATGTGTTATGATAAATGACATTGTTGGTTGTTTTCTCTTTTCAGTTTGACCTTGACACACTAAAAATCCAAGATGGCGGAAGGTCATCGTTGTCTCTACAAGTCTCTGTGGAGATGCCATTTGATATTCGCAGTGTTATGTCACCAACCCATCTCATTAAGTACAAGGTAACAGATTTTAAGCATGTGGAAAGAAATTATTGGTATTATCGCTTTTAACTTGATTTAATTATCTATATAATGTCACGATAAACTTTCATTGTATTCCGTCTTTGCATAATACAAAATGTAACCTCCCTTATAGGTATGTATCTATTGCAACTCATGACATTTTTTTTTTTAAGTATGACGTTACGGTCATAAACATGTGACGTCATAGACAGTACCTTCCTGTAAGGGCAGATAACTCTGTAATATACATATACAGAATATTCTACAATTTGAACATTTTTAATTTTGATAAAGCACTTCTCTCTTTAAACATAGATATACAAATCATTTCACATTATAAAAATTACACAAAAAGTCAACATGCAATTTTTAAATATAAATCTATTTGTAGATCGTTTATGAATTATGGTCATTTTTCTTGACTCATTAAACGACTTAAAAAGTCTACTTTTCATTGTCTGTTGAAATATTGATGATAAGATCATGGTTACAAAAAAAGTTTCAATTGTCTATTTTCTTCTTTAAGAAAACAGCCACTAAAGCAGTAGTAGAACTTCCAAAGAATGCGGGACTGGACGATGGATTTATTCTATTGGTCAGTCTGGCTGAAATCCATGTACCTCGTATGTGGGTAGAGAGACATTCCTCAAAGTCCACTCAGGTGAGTAAGTGGTCAATCTGCCAAAAATCCATGTAACTCATATGTGAGGTAGAGAGACATTCCTCAAAGTCCACTCAGGTGAGTAAGTGGTCAATCTGCCAAAAATCCATGTAACTCATATGTGACAAAAATTTATTTTGTTTACAAATGTGAATAAATTCCTGGGTGAACAACTGGGAATTTTACAAAGTTAAGGCTTTGCCCAATTTAACTAAGTTTGGCAAAAGAGAAGAGAAAAAGTTGATGAAACTAATTAAATCATGGAACATTTGCGAAGTATGGAAGCGTATCCAACCAGCAATATTTCGTTAAATTATTCACCCCTGAAAACACATTTAGACTCTTCTAAATCAAAAATAGACCAGTCCATTAAGAAATTCCAGGGGTGAATAATTTAAAATCAATTAAATATGAGAATGCACCATAAGAATATGTTGTATGTACTAGGTACAAGCACTTAAGACTTGTAGTTACACACTTAGAGATTTCTTATTCCAGGCGTGTATGTTAGCCTTCTACCCAGAGTTTGAGGCCGAGGTTGAAGATGACCCAGAGGTTATTTTCCTGTTGGATATGTCAAACTCGATGAAAGGTCAACCTGCTCGAGATGCTAAAAAGGTTAGTAATAAGTATGTATAACAAACTAAGGCAATATATCGCTCGGCTATTATTTCAGGCTCGATCGATTTCTCGAAACAAAAGTACAGACTTAAGTCAAAACTGAGTTTTTCTCCTTATGTAACTTATGTATTAGATATTGTAATTTGACTTAAGTTTGTTTCCAGAAATCGGGGCCAGAACCTGATCGGTTTAGGAGGTAGTTTGGTTTGTTTAGTTTTAACGTCCTATTTACAGCCAGGGTCATGTAAGGATGTGCAAGGCTTGATGATAGAGGAAAACCAGAGTACACAGAGAAAAACTACTGACCAGTGGTCAGTACCTGGCAACTGCTCCACTGCCTACTCGAGAGAGGACGTTACAAAGTTGGGAAAACTTGTGTCTAATTCCTGTAGTCAAAAATTTACAATAATAAAAATTTGTTTAAAATTAAAATCAACTGCCCCACATGGGATTCACACTTGTGACCTAGACATGGAGGGCTTGTGGTAAATTGTTTGGACATCTTAACCACTCGGCCACCGCAGAACCTGGATATAGGAGGTAGAAGGTTTAGCAAATAGAGGATTCAGGAGGTGGAGAGGTAGAGGGAAATATGACATGTCATTGGTAAACTAATCGTCATATCTCCCTACTGCCAGGTCTATAATTGTATTTGATACAATAAACATCCTTTCAAAATTGTGAAATTACAGGGGCGCTTAATAGGCACAAGTTTTCTTTTTTGTTGTTCATCATCTTTTGTAAATTTAGATGACATATAGTATGTATGAGGTTAAATAAAAATTTGATTAATTTATGTTAATCAACAGGTGTTCCTGTTAGCTGTTGAAAAATTACCTGAGAAAGCTTTCATCAATGTAGTCAGTTTTGGGACATCCTACAAAGAGCTCTTCCCCGCACCCCAGAGGAAGTCAAAACAGACACTACAGAAAATCACAGATTTTATACAGGTAAGAATAAATAAATAACAGATTTTATACAGGTGAGAATAGTAGATAAAGTTACAGAATTTATACAGGTGAATAAATGAATTACAGATTTTGTATGGGTAAGAATAAATTGCTAAATTACAGATTTTATACAGGTGAGAATATCAAATAAATAACAGATTTGGTACAGGTAAGAATAAATAAATTACAGAATTGTTACAGATAAGAATAAATAAATTACAGATTTTATATAGGTGAGAATAAATAAATTACAGATTTGGTACAGATAAGAATAAATAAATTATAGATTTTATATAGGTGAGAATAAATAAATTACAGATTTGGTACAGATAAGAATAAATAAATTACAGATTTTATACAGGTGAGAATAAATAAATTACAGATTTTAAACAGGTGAGAATAAATAAATTACAGATTTTAAACAGGTGATTATAAATAAATTACAGATTTTAAACAGGTGAGAATAAATAAATTACAGATTTTAAACAGGTGAGAATAAATAAATTACAGATTTTATACAGGTGAGAATAAATAAATTACAGATTTTAAACAGGTGAGAATAAATAAATTACAGATTTTATACTGGTAAGAATGAATAAATTACAGATTTTATATAGGTGAGAATAAATAAATTACAGATTTTAAACAGGTGAGAATAAATAAATTACAGATTTTGTACATATAAGAATAAATAAATTACAGATTTTGTACAGATAAGAATAAATAAATTACAGATTTTATATAGGTGAGAATAAATAAATTACAGATTTGGTACAGATAAGAATAAATAAATTATAGATTTTATATAGGTGAGAATAAATAAATTACAGATTTGGTACAGATAAGAATAAATAAATTACAGATTTTATACAGGTGAGAATAAATAAATTACAGATTTTAAACAGGTGAGAATAAATAAATTACAGATTTTAAACAGGTGATTATAAATAAATTACAGATTTTAAACAGGTGAGAATAAATAAATTACAGATTTTAAACAGGTGAGAATAAATAAATTACAGATTTTATACAGGTGAGAATAAATAAATTACAGATTTTAAACAGGTGAGAATAAATAAATTACAGATTTTATACTGGTAAGAATGAATAAATTACAGATTTTATATAGGTGAGAATAAATAAATTACAGATTTTAAACAGGTGAGAATAAATAAATTACAGATTTTGTACATATAAGAATAAATAAATTACAGATTTTGTACAGATAAGAATAAATAAATTACAGATTTTAAACAGGTGAGAATAAATAAATTACAGATTTGGTACAGATAAGAATAAATAAATTACAGATTTTATACAGGTGAGAATAAATAAATTACAGATTTTAAAACAGGTGAGAATAAATAAATTACAGATTTTGTACAGATAAGAATAAATAAATTACAGATTTTAAACAGGTGAGAATAAATAAATTACAGATTTTAAACAGGTGAGAATAAATAAATTACAGATTTTAAACAGGTGAGAATAAATAAATTACAGATTTTATACAGGTGAGAATAAATAAATTACAGATTTTAAACAGGTGAGAATAAATAAATTACAGATTTTATACTGGTAAGAATGAATAAATTACAGATTTTATATAGGTGAGAATAAATAAATTACAGATTTTAAACAGGTGAGAATAAATAAATTACAGATTTTGTACAGATAAGAATAAATATATTACAGATTTTGTACAGATAAGAATAAATAAACTACAGATTTTAAACAGGTGAGAATAAATAAATTACAGATTTGGTACAGATAAGAATAAATAAATTACAGATTTTATACAGGTGAGAATAAATAAATTACAGATTTTAAACAGGTGAGAATAAATAAATTACAGATTTTGTACAGATAAGAATAAATAAATTACAGATTTTAAACAGGTGAGAATAAATAAATTACAGATTTGGTACAGATAAGAATAAATAAATTACAGATTTTATACAGGTGAGAATAAATAAATTACAGATTTTAAACAGGTGAGAATAAATAAATTACAGATTTTATACAGGTGAGAATAAATGAATTACAGATTTTATACTGGTAAGAATGAATAAATTACAGATTTTATACAGGTGATAATAGATAAATTACAGATTTTAAACAGGTGAGAATAATAGATTAACAGATTTTATACTGGTGAGAAAATTAAATATAAGGGGAGCAAACAAACGGAAATTGTAGATTGGGTTTAATTTTTAACACTGCTGATACTGATTACTGTAATGATATGAAAATATAAATGAAAAATATGAAAATAAAAATTAGGAATTTATGTAAATAAATGTAAATGAAAAATATATAAACAAATTACATTTAAATAATTATGGTTAATTGAGTCTTTATTTTATATCACAATTTTTTTAAACTAATCATAGAAAATTAAAACTTGTTCTTCAAGCCTTTGAAAAAGAAAATTTGTGATGCATTGTCAATAAATTCTTAAAAATATCTTTTGTTAAAAAAATAAAGATATTAAAAAAATTGTAACTTGTGTGAATAATGATAATTAAAATATAAAAAAAATAATAATACTGGTTAACATACAGATTACATGATGTATGTGATGAATTTTCAAATGCAGTGATGATATTTTTTTTTTTTTTGCAGTCTGCACAGCCACATCTAGGAGGAAGCAATGTTAACTACCCTGTAGAGTCCTTGTTTCTTCTCCGTCCAGTAGAGGGCAGCAGGAGTATCTTCCTCATCTCGGATGGTTACCTTAGCAACAGTGACGTGCTTCTGTCAACTGTCAGGAAAGGAAATGCTAAGAATAGAATATTCACCATAGGCGTTGGGTAAATATGTTATTTTTTTCCAGACAAAAAGTGATATTAAAAAAATATTAATTGGCAAAAAAAAAAAAATATATATATATGTATTAAAATAAACTCATCTTAAATATACATAGTGATATATTAGGCAGGGAAAATAGTTTTGATTTAATAAATGAATGCAATGTCATATTCTCTTTCAGAGGGCCGGGTTGGGGGGGTTGTTAGTTTTCGCGATAAAAAGGCTTCACTATAATTAGTGTAAATTACTCCCTCATGTAAATTCCACATGTACAATAAAATATAAGACATTATAATTTTGTATTTTTGTTTCCATGAAGTCCCAATGTGAACCATCATCTGATGAGGAGTCTGGCGTCACGTGGAGGTGGTACCTATTACCACTACAACTACAAGACGCGGTCTGTCTGGGAGCCTCGGGTCAGTGATACATAGATCAAATACAGTTAAACCTGCCTTTAGCGACCACCTCTGTATAAAGGCCACCTGCTTAATAGGACCACATTTTTAAGATTCTAAATGACAAATTTCATTACAATTCAACCTGAGTGTAAAGACCACCTGTCTATAAAGGCCATTTTCCTCTGCCCCTTGGGTGGTCTTTATAGACAGTTTGACTGTATTATTGAGGTAATACTGCAGTTTTTCTAGTGGAAATACCTTAATGATAACTTACATTGTACCTAAGGTTCTTTGATGAAAGATTGTATTATAAATGTAATAAGGTGAGTGGACACAGAGCTTGGGTACAGGTTAACACCTTATTCCCAATGCTATTTTATTGATAATTTCCTTTAAGTTAAATGAAAAGGGATACATTGTTGTGTGTCAAATATTAAAGGATCTTGCTTTAATCTATGCAGGTTGCCCTTTAGTCAATTGGTAGAAAGTGTCCACATTCTGTCTGGATGTTCTCAGTCCAAGTCCCACGGATCCCACGACTCACTTTTTCCTTTTACCTAATTTTGCCGTTTTTGTATTTTTCAGATTAGGTCCCAGGTACAAAAGGCCTGTTGTCCTGGTATATCTGGTGTAAAGGTGGAGTGGCAGCAACATGGTACCCCCGATTCTCCTCTTCAGGCTCCGAATCATATCCCTAGTCTGTTCTCAGGGTCACGATAGGTCATATATGGCTTTGTACCAAACTGTACACAGGTGAGAATTTATAATACTGCAACAGCCATACACGGAACTCGCACTCAAAAAATGAGTAAAGTTAATAAGGGCGATGGCGGGAAACATAATACAACCTGCGTCATGAAAATTAACATTTTATTTATTTTTATCAAATTGTTCAGAAGGTGTGATAAGTGTAATATTAATGTTTAGCCAATAACTATAGCAACTCTACAAAATTACCGTTTAACATTCCAATTTTGAAAATTAAAAGCGGTTTTGGAAAAATAATGGGCCTTTTAAGACTTTCAAGCTTTTAATCCAGATTAAATTTGATTTATAAAACAGGCTTATTTGAAGGCTACTGTTGATAATGTGGAGATTTCTACCATGGTGGCTACAACAGAGCTCAACATTACACAAGGGGAGGTAAGTAAGAAATTAAACAATGGAAGGTAACCAAGAAATTACACAAGGGGAGGTAAGCAAGAGATTACACAAGGGGAGGTAAGCAAGAAATAAGAAAAATAAAGTGTGTTATCATATCCATATAATAAAAACATTTCAGAATAATCTAGTAAATATTCTTTCTGTCATGTAGTACTACTTATTTGAAAATAAAATTGGTCTTCAAATTAAATCTTTTGATTGTAAGAACAAATTATCATAAATTATATGCATTTAAATGTGTAACAGGTGAGGCCATACCGGGGCTCGAACCCATGACCTCCAAACACTAACTAGATGCTCTACTATATTGAACAAACCAGTCCAATTCTGCTACAAATACCATTTTGATCACAACACACATTCCAAATTGCTTAGGTGTATTCCAATAAACCCATATTGTAATCAGTTGACAGATCATGCATTGGTCCATGACTAATTAAATTAATTAATTCTCCAGATGCTACATCAGTTGACAGCCCGTGCGTTGATCCGTGACTACGAGGATGGAATATTATGTGAGGATAAAATAAAACAGAGGGTAAGTACTGTATTGTGCATTATACCGTGTCTACGATATGAGCCTATATTACTTATCTTATTCACTGTAATTAGTGCCTAGGATACTAAAAATTGTAATTAATAGGGAATGCTTATCATTGAACTTAAATTAAAGCTGTGGACAAAAAAAACTTCAGCCATATTCTACTTGTTGTTGAAATCTTCACGGTACATTAATCTGTCACGGTAAACATTGATATGCCTTTCCTTTGAGATTCATTATTACATGGTGATTCCCTTGCGAAAGTTTATGCCTAAAATAATTTCACGTATATTTTGGGTATGGTGTCTCCTTATCCAAGAAACCTTGCAAGACTGTCTCGCTGTTGGGTCCTATGGTGATGGGCGAGTGGCCTGCTAACTTCACTATGGCTAGCTGTCCGTTCTTTTTCTCAAGTTCCTTTTCCTGAAGGACCATGCATCTGAATGCTAAATACCACGGTGTTGTCAGTGGAGCCATCTGGAGAAAAGTAGTTCCATGCTTCTGTTGTGTTTGTTGCATAAGGATGTTCATTACGTTGGTGCCCAATAGAATTGGTATATTGCTGTTGTACTTGCTCGCAGGGACGACTAAGAATAATGCCTTCACCGTGTTAGCTTCTGTTCCTGAAAGGCCTGTGACAGATGTCTCAATCTCCACTGTTCCATCATAGGGAAGTAATTGTCCATCGGCACATTCCACCTTGAGGATAGAGTCCAGTGGTTTAATAGGTAAATGGCTAAGACAATCCTCCCAGAATGTACGGCTGACAGTAGAAACAGTGGATCCTGTGTCTAACAGCGCTGTAGCAGTGTGACCTTCCACAGTAACAGAAGCCTCGGTTGGTGTCCCAACTAGATCTGCTGTAGGTTTGTTCTTTTTATCATCCATGGGGCTATCTATCCTAAAACAGCCTAACGTCTGCCCCGCGCGAAAGGCCTTCTGTCGTTTAAAGGACGTCTGTTGGAGGATCCTCTGGAGTTGTCCAACTTAGCACGACAGCCTAATGCTATGTGACCACTCTGTCCACAGCGGTAGCATGCCGGCTCCTCATAGTCTGGGTTGTCTCCTCCTTCCAAATATTCTGGGTTCCTGCTGGCCTCAGCATAACCGGTACTCTGACGCTGGTAGCCTTGCTGGTGCTGGTTCCCTCTTTGTCCTCTATTTCTTGGACCTCTATGGCTGAAGTCCTTTCTGTAAGATCCAGAGCCTTGATGTGGTGACTGGTTCCTAGAATCTTGACCCTGTTGTTTCTTGTCAAAGTCCTGTTGCCATTTACAAACTGACTCAAGTGTAGCTCCCATCTGCTGTATATCATACCACGTAAGTCATCGTCGGCTGTAACTGCGGACTTGGCGGTGATAGTGTTCTTGGAGGCAGTAGACTTTGGCTTCTTCTCTTGCTCTACTCTTCGGACAGCTTTAAGTAGCTCATCAAAGTCATGGTAGGTCTCGAAGAGGTGTCCTGTAATATCCTTTAAAGGTTCACGAAGTCCACTCCAGAAGATAGTCCTAAGTGTTTCTGTTCCCTCAGAGGTGTTACCCATGGCCTCGTCAAATAATTCCTGTAGCCTACAGCTCCAAGTGGCGACATCCTCAGAGTCAGCTTGGGTAGCATTATAAAACTTCTTCAGAAGAATATCCTTAGGTTGCACTATGCCATAAACACAGTCCATCTTCTGAAGTATGGATTCAATGGAGGCATCACTGACAACTTTACTTCTGACCTTCAGGGCAGCTCCTTTCAGTGAACTGCGTATAGCCTGTCTTATGCTGTCTTCCGCTTTCAGGCACCGTACTTCCTGTTTCCATAAATCGTATGTTACACCTGACTTACCATCTCCAGAAAATGTGGAAATCTTTGGAAAATGGTGTAGGACTGATACAGGTAGTGGGCCTGGTAGAACTTCTTCTGTTTTCTTCGAAGCATCTTGCTTCACTCCCTCTTCTTCTTCATGATCATCCTGTAATTCTTGCTTCAGCTTTTCAGATGTGCCAGTCATCCATGCCAGAAAATCTTCCTCCTTTGCTAACTTAGGCTTCATCTTAAACTTCTTCATGTACTGTACAAGCTTCCTTACTTCCTCTTCTGGTATATCCTCATCCGACATGTCGAGTGTGTATGGTAATAGAAGTACAAGAAAATATAAGAGTAACAAAAGTCAACGCACTAAGCTGAATAGTGACACAACACCTACATAAATTATCCAACTGATGATATTATAATTCCTGAGAGCTGGAAATGTACTGAATGGTTACAATGCAAATAAATCAATCTGGAAAAAAAAATGTTTGTGCAACAGAAAATGCACTAGTAAATGTTCAAGAAAAATGAAAAAAAAAAATATTAGCCGTATAAATAATGTTATAAGAGAATCAAAACACAATAACAAAATTGCAATATAAGGAAAATATGATTACTGAAAAAAAAAAAATAGATCAGATTTGAAAACACCAACCAGATATGTTGATCGCAAATTCCGATTACTAAAAATTGCAAAAAAAAAAAATATAAAGATTAAACAAAAGATCTGAAAAAGAAAGAAAAAAAATCCAATATGTGAGTCTGAAAGTCTAATATGAAATTGTACGAAAATAAACAAAGTACAAAACAAAACACATGTAAATACCAGATCAAAATACACTATGCTCACCCTCTGGAAAAGAAAAATGTGTATATAATATAAGTATATACAAATGTATTCAGTCCCTGAAATATAAGGTTAAATAAGATGGAAAATATTGAAATAATTCTGTAAATATTAGACAACACTACACACTCTAGAGGAAAATTAATTAGAAAAAGAAAACGCGCATGGGAAATGGGAATGTCATCAAACAAAAGTCATCTACTATGTCAAGTCAGTGTCTGTTAGTAAATACAAGTGACCTTGACCTCAGTGCACGTGGACTTCCGGTTTGGGATAATGGAGGTAGGAATGGGGGCGCAAACAAATACGCATGGTTATTGTACATGTACTGTAAAAAATATATGCATCACCTTTTTCAAAAAAATAATGTCAGCTTTACACACAATATTATTACCTGTATGGCAGTGTACAACAAACCTGCCTTGGGAATACCAATAAGTGACAACACACTACTAGTAAACATGAAGTGACATTTCAACATCAGTCTATAGCTACCTGAATATAAAGAAAAAATATAGCAAAGTTTCAAGAATCAAAATTGTCAATATAAATAACATGCCATCACACCAAACATGTTTCTTTCGTTGCATAGGCATAAATAGTCAATGTATATTACATATAAGAAACACAGGAGTCTGTTCATGTATTATTTTACCGTGAAAATGTTCCAAGTTTTTCCGAACACGTTAATCCAAGGGCGCAGACATGTTGGTTCACGATCGGGGTCGTTGAAGCGCTTGTAGTCTATAAGTGTAAAGAGCTCTGGAAAGTCTGTGTCTCGAAGACGCTTTACACACACGTAACACACTAGTTAGGCCTAGTACTCAACACGTACGCGAGTGAAATAATATGCACACAATAATCCTTCAAGTGAATCGATAGGTCGTTACGAATCATCACTGTCGTTGGTTCTCATCGTCGTCAATTAGGAATATTACTGGGGGCTCCAATGTTGCAGGGGTGTTGGTTAATACAAGAAACACTGATTAACCATGCAAGTTCTTTTATTCCATATAGACGGATATTTACATATTATGACGCACCCTGTAACAATATTAAAACACTAGTTTAGAGAATGAAATACATATACCTAATATGGCTAATGAAAGTATAACCATCTGACATACATTACTGATAATACTTATTACATTATATGTGATAGGTACGTACATATTACATACGAACAGTTATATAATTATCTTAACGAACAGGTTGATATATCACACTGTTTATGGATTTCGATATACAAAAGATATAATGTAAGAGTGTATACACTATCTATTAGAACATTACGTATATAACATAACGGTTAACTATTTGTACAATAAAACATATCTCACCTGTGTGTGACACAGGGCGCTTTGCCTGGGGCACAAACTCGATACAACTTGTATGTGCTGATACCATATAAAATGTTGGTTCGAATAGATCTAACAAGGACAAAACAAGAACATTCTATTACATAAGGTAAAAGATATACTAGGGTTACGATATCGAATAAATAACGTGATAATGGCAGCCAGGTGAGTACACCTGATGGCCGATTACATATTTCTGAATATAATGAATACTTTATAAATATAATAAATATATACGTATATCGTTTTATCTTAACGTGGAGTGAAATCAGTGATCAGAGAAATAGTGCCAAAATGAATTAAGGGGATATGTACGGTTAATACTTACATGCAGGCTTCTAAAAGATGCTAATGGCTAGTTCGAGTCTGTTTGTCTAATTTCAAAATGTCTCTTGTATCGCGCGCAGAATCGGTCAGCTGTCACGTGTCTAAGTGACCAGTGTGACGTCAAAGGGGCACAGATAAAGGGTGTTAGTAAATCGTATAACACATAACTAAAATACTATTATATATTCTTAATTAAAAACTATGAATACAAGTATGTGACTATCCAGGACGTACACTCTGAAAATGAAACATATTATTATACAATGTATAAATACATTGTAACTATACTAAGATTAAGTTTATACAATATTAACAAATATAATATTGACGTCATAAAAATGACCCTGCTACACAAGGACTATAAGAAACAGTGGAAAGCAAGGTGAAGTAAAATCAGACATATTGCCAGTATAAAACTGATAATGATTCGTTGATTTTTCAGGTGATGAAGCAGGAGAGGAAGAATACCATTATAGAGCTGAGTACAGAGTATTCTATAGTAACTCCCTACACCAGTTTTGTGGCCATTGAGGACAGGGACCAGGTAAAGTATTCTTCTGGCAATAAGTTCTCACTAAGCAATATGCTCTCACTCAGCAATAAACTCTCACTCAGCAATAATACTCTCGCTCAGCAACTCATTCGGCAATAAGCTCTTGAATGGCAATTAAAAATCCTTGTTCTGCAATTCATTCAGCAATTTAAAATCTCGCTCAGCAATAAACTCTCGCTCAGCAATAAGCTCTCGCTCAGCAATAAGCTATCACTTGGCAATAACCTCTTGCATGGCCATAAATACTATTGGCAATAAGTCCTCACTTGTAAATCCCCTCGGAAATAAGACCTTAGTCGTAAACCCCCCTTGGTAATAAGCCCTCACTCATAAATCCTCTTGACAATAAGCCCTCAGTCGTAAATACCCTTGGCAATAAGTCCTCACTTGTAAACTCCCTTGGCAATAAGTCTTAGTTCATAAATCCCCTTCACAATAAGTCTCTCGCTTATTCCCATGGCGATAAGCCCTCGCTTGTAATCCCTTTGGAATAATGCTCTTGCTCATATCTGACAGTAAGCCCTCTTCCTATTTTCAGATTTGATTCTATTTGCTTGTAATGTCCTTCTGAAAAATAATGTGCATGACGATCACTCAGACTTTGATGAAAATAAATCATTGTATCTTGTTTGTTTATTTTTCTTTAATCATGTTTTATTTTGCTATCTTGTTGTTAGAATGAAGAGCTTGCAGAAGGGCCGTCCATTGATGAGCTTGTTGCCATGGAGACAGTGGACATTTTGGATTACGTAGGATGGCAGAATCCTGATGTGTTTGATGAAAAGGTTTGTTTGTCTGACATACTGTATGATGGTTAATACTGTATAATTTCTCTGGTCTAAAATTTCACGATTTATTGTTTTGGACTTATTTGTGTGGGGGAGGGGGAGTATTTTCACAAATTATCACTTGGCCATGACACCATTGAGATTTAGTCTGTAATTATCTGGTATGATAAATTAATTGTAAAACAAAAATCATTAGAATAAATTTAAATATTGTTGCTAAAGCATGCATGTGTAATTCCTGATTTAAGTTTACCACAAGTGTGGGTGATTTACCATTCTGCTTTTGATTATCTAGGAGCCAGAAGAAATAGTGGAAGAGCTGTTGAGAAAAGCCTTGATTGCAGAGAATTTCTCCCAGATGGAAGCCAAGAGAGCCTATGTGTCCATCTTGGACCACAAACCTTGTCTTCAGACAGATGACAACTATGATCTGAGAGAAAAGGTGACTCATCTCAAAGTAACTTATTCACCACTGATGACACATGTAGACTCTTCTAAATCAAAGAATAAACCAGTCCATTATGAAATTTCAGGGATGAATGAGATAATTATAAACCAAGTTAGTCACAGTGAATACAAACTTTGTGAACGACACTGATGGGACAACTCTATCTTACATGGCTAGCTATGTGAGAAAAGTGTAGTATTAACGGTAGGTAATAACTTTTTTGAATCGACAAAATTAATTAAAAGCTGTTTTGGAAAGGTAGTAGGCCTTTAACAGACCTATATTAGATTCTTTTAATCATAGACTGGATCCGATATTTCTGATTTCTAATACAAAGGTTTTGTATGTTTTGAAGGTTATGGAATCGGTTGAGAAATTCTTCATCTATTCCAAAGACGACATTAGCCAAAATGTGTTGACAGAGTTCCGTGAAAGTTTTCCAAGTAAGTTTCGTCATGGAAAAAAACTTGATATAACAGAACGGTGGTTTTCAATACATCTACATGTTCTTTTATTATTGTGAGATGGCCAATCAGAATCAGTTTCTGAAGACAGCGTTGTATGAAATAGTCATTTGTAAAATCCAAACCAAAAAGTTCGAGATGCTACACTGGTGATGAATGGTACTTAATCGCTATCAAAATCAGGACCAAATGAATCAGGATTTTTCTTCATTCATAAAAGTTACTTACTTTACACTATTACCACCTTTGGAAAGTTTGAGATTGTGATTTTACTTAAAGATAAAAATATTAGAATAATTAATTGCGTCCTGAAAAATAATTCAATGACACTATGTCCTACATGGAATGAAGTACTGATTGTGCATGCACCAAGAGCAAAACAAATTATTTGATGTTATTTTATAATAATGTACTTTGGTGTTCATTATAATCCCAAATATACATGATTTAACATCAGTTATTCCGTCTTTGCATATTACAGAGTTAGTTCCCTTGCGGGTAGGTATTGATTGTTACGTCATTGTTACGTCATTATTTTGTGAGCTCAATTCACGTCGTTTTCTCCGAAACGTATGAAATTACGCTCGCAAACACATGACGTCACAATCAATACCTACTCACGAGTGCAGATAACTCTGTAATATGCAAATTCGAAATTGATGAGTATCGTTTATGCTCTGCCGGCAGTGGAGCATCTTCAAGGGGTTTTGAGACATCTTGAATTATTCCACTTCTGTGTTTTGTGTTATCTGGCAATGATGTATAAATTAATGAACACTTTTACTTCAGTGTGTGTTGTCATTGTTCAAAATTTCAAATATCATTTTGTTACCATGGTTACAAATGATGAAATTAATATACATGTTAATGAAAATTTGTGTATAAATGATTTGTTAGCGATGTTGACGTTGCTGCTTTTGAAGAATAACCAATACAATTGTTCATTTTTCCAAAATAGTGTCATGTGGTTGCCTTCAGTGAGGGGAATGCTTACAGATCGAGTTTTTTCATTTTGGTGTTGAAATTAATTTCAGGGGCCATTTGTTCAAAAGGTGATATGGCCACAACAATGTCAAAAATCAAAATAGAATAATTTCTGGTAATACAAATTTTACAAAATTTTATAGGAATCTTCAGGTTCTTAAGTACTCCATTCTGATTTGTTCATACCTGCTGAATTTAGTGAAGTTAAAATCAGGAATTTTGCAGCAAATGAGAAATGATAATTTCACTAATCATGTGATTAGGTTAATCCTCCTTTGAATAACCTGGTCCAGATTGGCAAAAGAAATACTTGTCTTATTCAAGGTTTATTTTTCGTTCCAGTCTTGTCAACTATCATGGTTAAAAAGCTAACTGGTGAAATGTTAAGCGTGAAAGTCTACAGTACGGACACTGTGGCAGATCTCAAGGAGAAACTTTACCAGATGGAGGGAATCTGTCAGGATCAACAGAGACTGATATCTGATGGCCGTCAGCTGGAGGATAAAGATCGCCTCTCAAATCTAGGTAATCATTTCTCTTCTTGTTTATCAATAAATCTGCGGATGGTTGAGTTTGTTAATTTGAAACTATTGTGAAAGGAGCAGTCAGCGTGGTTTGTACATAGTGTTAAATACAATCTCTGTCACTCTGGTGACAGAGTGGGTTGGTGTGATTTGTACATAGTGTTTAATACAGTCTCTGTCACTCAGCTGGCATAACGGGCCGGTGTGGTTTGTACATAGTGTTAAATACAGTCTCTAGATCTGTCACTCAGCTGATGGAGCGGGTCGTTGTGGTTTGTACACGGTTTAAATACGGTCTCTGTCACTCAACTGACATAGCGGTTCGGTGTGATTGTACATACAATGTAGTGTTAAATATGATCTCTGTCACTCAGCTGACAGAACGGGTCGATGTGGTTTTTAGGTCATCTGACCCGAAGGGTCATCATGCACCGTCTGTTATTGGGCGCCATGCACCATGCATCGTGCGCCGTGTGCTGTGGGTAAACTTTTCATTCAAACGGCTTCTTCTCAATAACCGAAATGCCCAGGGTACTGATATTTGGCCTGTAGTATGCTGGGATGAAGGGCTACCAAGTTTGTTCAATTGACCTTCATTTAAGGTCACAGGGGTCAAAAAGGCGAAAATCTTTAAACAGCTTCTTCTGAAGACCCAGAAGGCCCAGGATACTCATATTGGGTCTGCAGCATGCTGGGATAAAGGGCAACCAAATTTGTTCAAATGAATGACCTTGACCTTCATTCAAAGTCACATGGGTCAAATAGCTTAAAATCCTTTAAACAACTTCTTTTGAATAACTAAGAGGCCTAGAGACCTGATATTGGGCCTGTTACATGCTTGGATGAAGGGCTACCACGTTTGTTCAAATGAATGACCTTGATCTTCATTCAAGGTCATGGGTGTTAAATAAGCTAAAATCATTAAACGATTTCTTCTCAAGAGCCAAAAGGCCCAGGATACTCATATTGGGCCTGCAGCATGCTGTGATAAAGGGCTACCAAATTTGTTCAAATGAATGACCTTGACCTTCATTCAAAGTCACATTGGTCAAATAGCCTTAAATCCTTTAAACAACTTCTTGTGAATAACTAAGAGGCCTAGAGACCTGATATTGGGCCCGGGACATGCTTGGATGAAGGGCTACCAAGTTTGTTCAAATGAATGACCTTGATCTTCATTCAAAGTCACATGGGTTAAATAGGTCAAAATCTTTAAACGACTTCTCAAGAAATGAAAGGCCCAGGATACTCATATTTAGACTGCAGCATGCTTGGATGAAGGGCTACCGAGTGTGTTCAAATAATGACCTTGACCATCATTCAAGGTCATGGGGTCAAATAGGCTAAAATCTTTTAAACAACTTCTTCTCAAGAACCAAAAGGTCTAGGATGCTCATATTGGACCTACAGCATGCTGGGATGAAGGGCTACCAAGTTTGTTCAAATGAATGACCTTGACCTTCATCAGACATGTTAACCCTACCGATTCTGGCGGAAGTCTACCGCTTTTGAGACTGATATTCCGCCTACCGCTTTAATATCCAAATATTCCGATTTCTGCAAAATATCGTCCTCATTTTTTTTCTTCCGATTTCTGAATTTTTCATAGTCGGTTGGGGCTGCCATGGTGGCTTCAAAATGCATACCAGACCGAGTAGGGGGACTGGCTTCATAATTAAGTAAACAAAGGAGGTGTGAACACTCCCTGACCAACACCCACTGGTGCTAATTAGCAGCCTGGGGCTAGTTCCACCTTGGCTTGGTGGTGTCACTTGCTTAGCCTATTTCAGGTGTCTGAGTGTAACGATGTGTATTACGTAGGCCTACCTTAAGGAAACAATCATCTGGCCTTTCAATAAATTTTGTGCTTAAAACTAGTAAGCATCATTTCAAAAACAAACACTACTTATAATTGAAATGATTTACTCACGTTTTTAATGTAAAATAGGCATACAGTGTCTGCTGAAAATCATAAACTTTTGCAATCGTAATGGCCGCCATTTTGGAATGAGGTGATTCTAATAAAGGAGCAGGATTTTGGTATGTTTTTTCAGGATATCGCTAAAAAAAAAATTTTTTAGGGTGATTATTTCTCTAGAAAATTGGTGTAAATTTTAGAAACAAATATTTGTATTTTTTCTTGCATGAATCAAAAGAAAATGAGTCCAGTATGTATTGCAAAAAAAAAAAAAAAAATGAAAAAAAAAAAAAAAGAAAGACAAAAAAAGTTGATAAGTAGCATTGAAATAAAAGTATGCCATAATTAACATTTAAAAAATACAAAATGAGCCACCAATGCAAGGCCTATGGTAATAATTAAAGTTAAATCATAATTTGTTAACAAAATTGTAATTATTTTGCATATTATTGATATTTATACATCTCTGATGCGTCGCAAAAAATACCGCGTGCAATGCTACCGCTTTTGAGTAAAAAATCTACCTCTTTTTTCTCACCAAAGGTTAACATGTCTGCCTTCATTCAAGGTCACAGGGGTCAAATAGGCTAAAATCTTCTTCTCAAGAACGGAAAACCTTAGGGTTCTCATATTTGGCCTGCAACATGCTGGGATGAAGGCCTACTAAGTTTGTTCAAATGAATGACCTTGACCTTCATTCAAGGTTATTGGGTCAAAAAGGGAGAGAGGAGCTTATAGGGACATGGGTGCTTATTGGGTCGAATATGGTACCTACCCATAAGGGAGGTAACTGTGCATTATGCAAAGATGGAGTGTTCAGCCCTAGTTTGTAGCTCTAGGTTTATCGTGTACTTTATATGTTTATTTCTTTTTCCATCAGATCTTAGCAATCCTATATTCCTGGTGCTGAGGCTGAGAGGTGGGCTATCAGATTTATCAACCCTAAAATCTAAGGCTTTTGTTGATTACTTTTCAAGGGTAAGTCAATGATAATTTTTTAACTCATTCACCCCTGAAATTTCATAATGGACTGGTCAAATAATTGTTATAGAAGAGCCTTAGTGTGTCTTCAGGGGTGAATGAGTTAAATGAAAAAGACTTCGATATAAAGAGTTAAATAATATAATACATGGTAAGTCAGTGATAAACAAATGATAATGACTTTTATGTATGGAATACAATGATATTATTTGAGTGCGAGTCCTAGGAATAGTGATGTCTTACAATACGTCTGTTTCGAGATCCCACCAATATATGATATATACTGTATTCGACCCAATAAGAGCCCAAGTCTCTATAAGTGCGCCTCCCCTCTTTTTAGGCCTCGATTTCAATTACTCAGGCATAAATAAAGACCAAAACTACTCAAAACTGTCTAGATTTGCAATAATTTCGTCTTTTTTTTTATCAATTTTTTTAAACACTCGGATAATCGGTGGTTGCTAGGGAAAAGATATCTCTATCTTACACAGGGGGGTGTAAGACGGCTCACACGCGTTAGACAATAACATGACGTCATCAATACATGTGGCGCACATGTAGATGACGTCATCAATTTTGAAGCATAACAAGGTTTCTGAGATAATGGCGCGATGAAAAAGCTGGAAACCAAGTGGAATTTCATCATTTTTCTGCTATGTATGGGAGAAAAAGAATCAAACATGGGTCTGTGAAGTGGACAGGGATATCTCAACCCTTGTGAAAGATTTTGGCCGTCAACCCTCGGCAAGCCTCGGGTTGACCGGCAAAAATCTTTCACTTGGATTGAGATGTCCCTGTCCACTTCATAGACCCGTGTAAGATTCTATTATTCCTATCCAAGGTATGTAAGGTAGCTTGACCCTTGTGAAAAATTTTGGCTGGCCAGCACTTGACAAGCCTCATGCTTATCTTGAGAAATCAGTATCTATCTGACAGACCCATCATATTGGTAAGAATCTATCAATCTGATGTTTGGATTCTTTGAATAATTACTCTTCAGTACATTGCTTTGTGTTTGTATCGTATTTCACCGCAAATAAGACACCCCCGCCCACCCCCAATCCCACCCAGAGAAGAAATAAAGAAAGTGGTTGGGTGTCTTATTGTGGACAGCCCCTCGACAATATTGATCAAGTAGGTCACCATCTTGATATTTTAAATGTCTGTAATATGTTGTAATAGTAGTAAGACGGGTAATAGCAAGATGTTCTGGCATTGATAATTATCTTGTCTCAATATGTAATTCATTGTTTGTTCAGGATTGATCATCGAATTTGTCTCTTCCCAAGAAGTACTGAGTTTAATTATGTATTTTCAGCTCCAGTCCAGAAGGCAAAGAGGTCACGAAGGTCCTATAATGCAACGCAATTTAATGCAAAAGGCAAAAATAGCAGAAAGTCCTCTTGAATTTGAACAACAGCAACAACGACTTCAGCAACGGCTAGTACTGCAGCAGCAGCAACAACAGCCACAACAATCTCAGATATTACTACAACAACAGCAACAACAACAACAGCAACAACAACAACAGCAACAACTACAAGTAGTACAACAACAGCAGTCACATCAACAACAACAACGACAACAGCTACAAGTAGTACAACAACTACAACAACAGCAACAACAACAACAGCAACAACTACAAGTAGTACAACAACTACAACAACAGCAACAACTACAACAACAACAGTCACAACAAACCCGGCAATTACTACAACAACAACAACAACAGCAACTACAACAACAACAACAACAGCAACAACAACAGCCACTACTACAACAACAACAACAGCAACTACAACAACAACTACAACAACAGCAGTCACAACAAACCCGGCAATTACTACAACAACAACAACAGCAGTCACAACAAACCCGGCAATTACTACAACAACAACAACAACAGTTACTTGTAAACTCAATCATACAACAAGAACAGCAACAACATAAGATACAACAACAGACAACTGTAGGGAAAGTTGTTCCAAAACAACTGATTGCAACAAAAGCTGCCAGGAGGTCTGAACCTACCGAAGTAGAAAATGAGGATGAAGATGAGGATAATGAGGATGATGATTATCACAAGTTTTTTAATGCTGAAGTTAGGCAAACACAGGGGATATCTAGAGGTAAACAGTTGTCATTGAAAGGTGCTTCAAAATGTATACCTCCCAAAGATAGCAGTGAAGATGAAGAGGAGGATGATGATGGTGATGATGATGACATGTTTGCTAATGCTGAAGTTAAGCGAAAACAGAGGATATCTAGAGGTAAACAACTACAAGTAGTACAACAACAACAGCAGTTACTTGTGAACCCAATCATACAACAAGAACAGCAACAACATAAGATACAACAACAGACAACTGTAGGGAAAGTTGTTCCAAAAAAACTGATGGCAACAAAAGCTTCCAGAAGGTCTGAACCTACCGATGAAGATGAGGATGAAGATGAGGATGATGATGATGATGACGAGGATGATGATGCAGATGAGGATGATGATGATGATGATGATGATGATGATGATGATGATGATGATGACAAGTTTACTAATGATGAAGTTAAGCGAACACAGAGGATATCTAGAGGTAAACAGTTGTCATTGAAAGGTGCTTCAAAATGTATACCTTCCAAAGATAGCAGTGAAGATGAAGAGGATGATGATGATGATGAGAAGGATGATAATGAAGATGACATGTTTGCTAATGCTGAGGATAAACAAACACAGCAGATATCTAGAGGTAAACAGTTCCCATTGAAAGGTGCTTCAAAATGTTTACCTCCCAAAGATACCAGTGAAGATGAAGAGTATGATGAGAAGACAACGTCTTCTACCAGACCTAAGAAAAAGGAACAGAAAGAGAAACCAAGTATAACAAGGGGTCTACATTCAAATTCTACACACGTAGAAAAGACACATGTTAACACACAGCCTTTGGATCAGGAAAAAGACATGGATGTTGATTTTACTGATGAAGATATGATTTCCTTTGGTCTAGTGCCTGATGGGTCAGACCAGTTGATGGCATCACTGGACTTCCATGAATTGCCAGCCACACCAGATATTTCATCAACAGCCTTCTTTGGTGTTCCTGGTGTTCCCACAGTCCCAAAATCTACTCCGGGACCTCCCACAAGCTATTCACCAACAGCCCCAAGCTATTCACCAACAGTCCCGAGCTATTCACCAGCAATCCCAAGCTATTCACCAGCAGTCCCAAGCTATTCACCAACAGCTCCAAACTATTCACCAACAGCCCCAAGTTATTCACCAACTTCCCAGTCCTATGCTCCAACCAGCCCCTCATACAATCCCATTTTATCTGCTGAACAAATGGTCAATCAAATCGGTACATCATTCTCAGACATTAACAGGCCAGTATCCAGGGGCCAAGTACAACAATCCCAGCATGATTCTTCTCCGAGTTCAGGATTTTCATTTGGAGCACCACATCAAGCTACACAAAGCTATGCATCGCCACAGGGTTTTGGAGCTTCAACGACAAACCAAGGATTTTCATTTGGTGCACCACCTCAAGCCACACAAAGTAACGTTCCACCACATGTACAAGGTTTTGGAGCTTCAACGACAAACCAAGGGTTTTCATTTGGTGCACCACCTCAAGCCACACAAAGTAATGTTCCACCACATGTACAAGGTTTTGGAGCTTCAACGACAAACCAAGGGTTTTCATTTGGTGCACCACCTCAAGCCACACAAAGTAATGTTCCACCACATGTACAAGGTTTTGGAACTTCAACGGGGTTTTCATTCGGTGGTTTACCTCGACCAGAACAAATACCAACAGTTGTTTTTGGTGCCCTAGCTCTTTTTTCATTTGGTGCACCACCTCAAGCCACACAAAGTAATGTTCCACCACATGTACAAGGTTTTGGAACTTCAACGACAAACCAAGGGTTTTCATTCGGTGGTTTACCTCGACCAGAACAGAATAATGTACCAACAGTTGTTTTTGGTGCCCCTAGCTCTGCTTCAAGTCCAGGATTTTCATTTGGTGCACCACCTCAAGCCACACAAAGTAATGTTCCACCACATGTACAAGGTTCTGGAGCTTCAACAACAAACCAAGGGTTTTCATTCGGTGCTTTACCTCGACCAGAACAGAATAATGTACCAACAGTTGTTTTTGGTGCCCCTAGCTCTGCTTCAAGTCCAGGATTTTCATTTGGTGCACCACCTCAAGCCACACAAAGTAATGTTCCACCACATGTACAAGGTTTTGGAACTTCAACGACAAACCAAGGGTTTTCATTCGGTGGTTTACCTCGACCAGAACAGAACAATGGTTCAACATTTTTTGATGCCCCTAGAACCGCTGCAAGTCAAGTTTTTAGCATATCACCTCAAGCCACACAAAGTAATGTTCCACCACATGTACAAGGTTCTGGAGCTTCAACAACAAACCAAGGGTTTTCATTCGGTGCTTCACTTCAACCAGAACAGAACAATGCTACATCTGTTGGTTTTGGTGTCCCTGGCCCTGCTCAGAGTCCAGGATTTGAAGTACCATTTCAAGCATGCTTAGGCTTTTTTGGTTCTTCACGCCGATCAGATCCTAGCGTTCCTCCAAGTTCAGGGCTTAGGTGTGGTGCTCCACAGCCAAGAAATGCAATGGGTAGAGAAGCTGGAGGTGGACGAGGTAGACAAGATGGACACGGTGGACAAGGCAGAGGAGGACGAGGTGGACGAGGCGAAGGAGGACGAGGTGGACGCAGTCGAGATGTAAGGAGTGAACCAAGTGTTATTTATAGGCGTGGCATTAAAGGCCCACCTTGTGGTGGCACAGCATCTTCATTCTTAGAAAATATTGACACAGATTCAGTAATATATGATCCAAAGTACCGTTCAATGAAGGAAAGAGATGGTGATGGTGATGGATCTGATGGTGGTCGCAATGCTGACAGAAAAAGGAAAGAAAGAAGGAGAAGAAGTTTGAGTCGAGACAGGCAAAGAAACTTGAGTCGAGACAGACAAAGAAGCTTGAGTCGAGACAGACAAAGAAGTTTAAATCGAGACAGACAAAGAAGTCGCAGGGATAGAAGTACTAGTAGAAGTTTGTCAAGTCGTAGAAGACATAGAAGTACTAGTAGAAGTTTGTCAAGTCGTAGAAGACATAGAAGTACTAGTAGAAGTTTGTCAAGTCGTAGAAGACATAGAAGTACTAGTAGAAGTTTGTCAAGTCGTAGAAGACATAGAAGTACTAGTAGAAGTTTGTCAAGTCGTAGAAGACATAGAAGTACTAGTAGAAGTTTGTCAAGTCGTAGAAGACATAGAAGTACTAGTAGAAGTTTGTCAAGTCGTAGAAGACATAGAAGTACTAGTAGAAGTTTGTCGAGTCGTAGAAGACATAGAAGTACTAGTAGAAGTTTGTCAAGTCGTAGAAGACACAGAAGTACTAGTAGAAGTTTGTCGAGTCGTAGAAGACATAGAAGTACTAGTAGAAGTTTGTCGAGTCGTAGAAGACATAGAAGTACTAGTAGAAGTTTGTCAAGTCGTAGAAGACATAGAAGTACTAGTAGAAGTTTGTCAAGTCGTAGAAGACATAGAAGTACGTAGAAGACATAGAAGTACTAGTAGAAGTTTGTCAAGTCGTAGAAGACATAGAAGTACTAGTAGAAGTTTGTCAAGTCGTAGAAGACATAGAAGTACTAGTAGAAGTTTGTCAAGTCGTAGAAGACATAGAAGTACTAGTAGAAGTTTGAGTCGAGGAAGGAGAAGAAGTTATAGCAGAAGTTTGAGTCGAGGAAGGAGAAAAATTGAGAGATATGAAGAAATGAAAGGAATAAAAATTATGAACAAAACGTGTAAAAAAGGGGCAGAAGAGAGAAAGACTCAAAAAAGTAAGTCAGGACTTCATGAAGATATTGATGGAACAAGGTACAAAAATCTTGACAAAGGAAGACAAATTCAGAAGACTGCTGAAGAAACAGAAGAAAGGGACTTAAAGAAACTAAGAAGAAAGAAAATGGACAGAGGAGACGCAACTGAAGGATTGAAACAACAAAAAGAATATGTGCCTGGATGTCCCATAGATTTGACACTATCTGCTAACATCTGGATAGCTCCGTCTGCTTCAGGTTTGTAATTTCCTTTATCCATTAGTTAAAGATACTCCACCGCCAACAGAGTATAAATGATATTCATTATTTGAACAATAATTGGTGTTATGTTTAATTAACACAAAAAATAATATAAAATAATTCATTTTGCCTTAGGTACATGAGCAATCAGTACTACATTCCATATAGGATATAGTGCCAAGGAATTTTTTTTCGGGAAGAAATTAATTATTTTTCATATTTTTACCTTTAAGTAAATTAGAAGCTCAATCTTTCTAAGGGTGGTAATGGTGTAAAGTAAGTAACTTTTGTAACTGAAGGAAAAACACTAAATTGTCTGCTCCTGTTTTTGATAGTGAATAAATACCATTTGTCGGCAGTGGAGCATCTTTAAGTAATGATAAAATTACATAATATCTGTAATTGATTTTACTGTCAAATAAATTTGGTGAAATAGTAATTGCTATAAGGAAAAAGTTTCTCTGTATCTTAATTGATTTCAGACTTTTATTAATTACAAATTCAATTTTAGTTAATTACAAATTAAATCATCAAATAATGAATTAAAAAGTTGCTGCAAAAATCAGCTGTAATAATTGTTTTACAACTTCGTAATACATAGAAATTTACAAAAATTAAAAAGAAAATTTTTAAATTGATAAATACAAATATTTCCTGTTAATCATCTTAAGTAAGCTTAATTCATTCACCCCTTAACATGCATTTAGGCTCTTCTGTATCAAAGAATAGACCAGTCCATTATGAAATTTCAGGGATAAATGGGGTAATTACAATAGATTTTAATCTGACTTCTTTGTTTTGAAAGACCTATTTCATTTTGTTCTTTTTTTTTCTTTGATTTGCAGAAAAAACTAGAACTTCTTCGGCTGGTGGAGTGTAAGTATAAAAATATTGGCCAAAGGAATGATGTATTTAGATACAGTGGGACCCACATTTTTTTTTAAATCGGTTATATTAAAGTACTGCTTTTAAAATATGAAATGAATCATAATTCCTGTTTACACATATTCATTATCTTTCTGCTTGGTTATATTGAAATTTGGATAATTGGAAGAGATTTTCCGTTCTTTAGGACTTTAGGATATATCTAGGTTCCACTTATGTTCAAAAATCATATTTAATGAAATATTAAAATTTCAAAACATTTGACTGGCAGATCTGAAAACTAAAGGCAGACTTATATACCATAAACCAGCTTGTATTATCGAGTGCAATAACTACATCCAAAAAGATACTGCTGTCAAAATTCATTGCAAAGAAAATATAAATAACAGTGATACCATTTGATTTCTAGGAAATCGTGTATCACGAAGTTAAACCTCCATATACAAAACTGTGAAATTAGCAATAGTTTTTGCTCAGATTTGACTTAAAGGATATTAGGCCTTGGTCAATCATTAATTGGCTCTATTTATGAAGATGAAAATCAGCTTGTTAAATAGATCATGAAACATAAAAATGAGCTTTTGTTGTTTTAGATATTAATTAGAAAGGTTAGCAATACAGGCCTTATTGGCCTCTTTGCAACTTCCCAGGCATTATCTTTTACTTCCGGGTATATTAGAAAAGATAATATAATCATTGACAGAGTACAATTATGACATATCAAAGAAACACAATTTAACAAAGAAAGACAACTTATTGACTTGTGCCCTATACGAACATTCAACTCACGATCTACGGCATCCTATCGCCTTGCCAAACATACACACTCATTTCATCAACAATAGTTTGTGCAATTGGACTAATTCACGTACCACGTGATACCTGATAACATTTGTGCAGGACTAGTATCTCCAGTGGTGATGGAACATAGCTCTTTGTAATCTTCCCGCTGAAATGACGTTATCCCGCGATAACGTCATTTGAATTTGACATCATTCCATCACCAATAGAAACAATAGTCCCACACAAACGTTATCGGGTATCACGTGGTAGGTGAATGAGTCCCATTAGGATTTGCAATTTTGTAATACTGAATAAAAATCTTTTTCAGAATCCTTTACAAGCATTTATATGAGGATTCAGGTATCTGGAAAGGAATTAAGCGTGACATTTCCAGGAGCTCTATTCCTAAATATATCTACGACCATATCAGTGAGGTAAAAAAAAATTAAGCTTAATAACTGCAGAAATAGTATTATTAAACTTGTTGCAAGACGGTTTATTTTCATAGTAAAATTTTATCAACATATTCTTAGGGATTACATAATATATAGTTAATAATTGCAAGTACTTGGATAAAAGTTCAAATAAAGTACTAGTGACAACAAAAGATGACGTCATAGCCAGGCATATTTGAAATACAGGAAAATGAGCAGTATGAAAAGACTTTTGACACAGTTTTACTTGTAGCCAAAACTTTTCAGCAATATATGAGAATCACAAGAAATTCAATCACATATGAAAATAACCTATTTTCTTGCAATTATTAAAAAGTCAGAAAATGGCTTCAAGCCTCATTGAAGAGTTATCTCCCCTTTGCAATTCTCTTCATTTCAACTGCGACACTCCTTCAGGTGTCGCCCCAAAAAAATGGCTTAAATTTTCCTTGTTCATAAAACTCAATAAATAAAAAGTGTGTATCGTAAGTTTGATTAAAATTTGTGAACAGGATCGAGGAAAAAAAAAACTTAGAGATTACTTGTATTTTGTGTTAACAGGGAAGTCACTGGGAGCTGACACCAGAACTGTGTAAAAGTATCGGTGTTTTCTACAACAAAATCACAAACTTACTGAAGCTACAAGGCCTGTACTCCCTTGGTATGTAGACAAAGCCTTCTAAACTTATAGTTATATCCCCCACAAAACACGTTTGCGGGGGATATTGTTTTGGGGTTTCATTCTTGTCTGTACGTCTGATGCTGTAAAATCCAAAACTGTTCAAGGTAGCGCCTTGGTCCCTATTTGTACCATACAGATTTTGAGGCTGATAGGAAAAACAAGATGGCCGCGAGGCGGCCATCTTTGATTTTGATAGTTAAGGTTTGATATCCCTATTTCTCAAAGAGTGCTGAAGGGATTTTGTCTCAAACTTTAATATGTAGGTTCCCCTTGGGCCCTCGTTGTGCATATTGCAGATTTTGAGACTGATCGGTGAACAAGATGGTCACCAGGCTGCCATCTTGGATTTTTGATAGTTGAAGTTTGTTAATGGATATTTCTTGAGAAGTACTGAAGGGATTTGTCTCAAATTTCACATGTAGGTTACCCTAGGTCCCTAGTTGTGCATATTGCATTTTGGGACTGATTGGTCAAAACAAGATGGCCGCCAGGCGCCATCTTGGATTTTCTGATATTAAAGTTTGTTATCCGCTATTTCTCAGTAAGTGCTGAAGGGCTCTGTCTCAAAATTCATAGAAGGGATCTGTCTCAAAAATTCATATGTAGGTTCCCCTAGGGACCTAGTTGTGCATATTGCATTTTGGGACCGATCGGTCAACAAGATGGCCGCCAGGCAGCCAACTTGGATTCTGTTATTCAAAGTTTGTTACCGCTATTTCTCAGTCATAAGTACTGAAGGGATCTGTCTCAAAATTCATAGAAGGGATCTGTCTCAAAATTCATATGTAGGTTCCCCTAGGGCCCCTAGTTGTGCATATTGTGATTTGGAACCGATCGGTCAACAAGATTGCTGCCAGGCAGCCATCTTGGTTTTTATATTCAAAGTTTGTTATCGCTATTTCTCAGAGAGTATTGAATGGATCTTTCTCAAATTTCACATGTAGGTTCCCCTAGGGCCCTAGTTGTGCATATTGTGATTTGGGACCGATTGATCAACAAGATGGCCGCCAAGGAGTCATCTTGGATTTTGATAGTTGAAGTTTGTTACCGCTATTTCTCAAAAGGTACTGAAGCGATCTGTCTCAAATTTTATATGTATCGTAGTATGTTTGAAAAAGTTTAAAAAGTAGAGAAAAGATCCATCTTTCCTTTGTCAGATATAGATCATTCTTTGGTGGGCGCCAAGATCCCTCTGGGATCTCTGGTTGATATATATTTTTTCTGTTACCATGGAATCATACCGGTAATCACCAAATAATTATTTTTCTTTCATTTTCAGGCTATAACTCCAAAACTGTTCAACTTAGCTCCTTGAAACTTACTGTATAAATATATATATGCCTGGTGCCAAAAACATGCCATTTGCTACTCCGCCAGGATACCTTATGTTTTCGATATTTTTTTTCTGTTACCATGGAAACTTTTGAAAAATTTTCCTGAAACGAGTCCAAATAATGTTTTTTACCCGTGAAAATACGCTCTAATGAAACTCCACCAAATAATTAACCCCTGTTTGGTTTTGTTTGCAGGAAGTAAAGCTGCAACTTTAGGGGAAAATATGATTGCCACTTACCTGGCAATGTTCAAGATAGTTATGATCATGTACCTACATCAGAAAGATGGACCACTGAGGATGACAAAAGACAGATTCGCTAGTTTGGGTGCGTCTAACTGGACTTTACACAGTGATGACACCACATCCATCCCATTAGAGACAGTCGGCGGAAAAAACCGAGACGATACATCTGGACAGAGAAATGACAGCAGTTCACAGGTGGCTGGTTCAGAATCGCAGTGAACACGAACGACTGTGCAGGCAGCTAGAACTTGGGCACACTCTTCACACCGCCACCTGGTACCTGTTCTGTGCTCTGAATGAAAAGGTGGTCACAAACTAGCTATTCATCAAGTGGACAGGGCTATCTTAAGACAGATTCATGTAAGATGTCCTTTTCCATATGTAAAAGTTAAAAAAAGAAATATTGGATAATTGTCTCAGACAAGCACATCCTAAGTGCTCTTGTAATGACTCAACTTTCTTTGTTCTTTTATGCTGTACAGTTTTTCATGGCTATTGAATGTTACCATTTACATACAAAATCCTAGATTTTTAGGAGTGGCATGCAATTACCTAGTGCCTCTATGTCTTAAAGCAATGTGTTTCTGAAAAATCATATTGTTAAAATATACATACGGTATACATGGCAACAAAGTTGAGAGGTTATACTTGAATTATCCTGTCTATCTGTTGTCTGCAAATCTTGTCAATTCCTTCTAATTTTGATGTAAGTGGTTTTAAATGATGACAAATGCTATGGTATAGTTTTCCTTAGGCATCAGATGTCATTTGGTAGCCATGGCAACCAAATAAAATGTCAAAATAAACCCAAATGAAATTTGTGTATGGATCAATTGGAGAACATATTTGATCCCGATTTCAAAACTAATATTTGACTACCATATATTGAAATGAGAGGTTACACCGTAGGTTTTATAGTTAGCAATTAGCTTACAGTTCCAGGTTTACAGTTACTGTAAAACCTGCCTTAGTGACCAACTCTGTATAAAGACCACCTGCATAATAAGACTTCTTTTCAAGTCCCTAGTGACCAATTCCAACACCATTTAACCTGTGTATAAAAACCACCTGGCTATATATTGACTATTTTCCTTTGTACCTTTGGTGGTCTTTTTAGACAGGTTTGACTTTATATATGACTGAACCAAAATGAGTTTATCAGGAATGCCTTGCTTTGCATTTATATATTTAGAAGTCCAATTGGTCATGTTTGTGATTTAATGTTTGCTGTGAGTATGTATGAGCGATATAGCTTAGAAAACAAATGTTAACAATGTGATGTACCATGTGTCTATGACTTAATTATTCCAGTCTGAGAGTATTATATAGTATAACGTGTCAATACCGACGCTTGTCTAACCCGGATCCCTGGGTATCCCAGCATGAAATTTCCTCCTTCATTTATTAGTACATGTAATCAAAACCTGTATAATCCAGAAACCTGACGAAACCGACCAATTCTGGTGACATCCGGTTTAGCCAAGTTACACTGTACTGTAAAACAACTTATTTTCATTGATGACCATGCAGGTAGCTCAGTCAATTAGACTGTCCAGCTATAGTTTTCAGAGATCTTTGGTTCAAATCCCAGTCTGGTCGCTACATTCCTCTTTATGTTACAATAAGGTTTAATATGCATTTTAAACGGAACTTCTTAGAATAATTATGACAATCAAACCCATCGCTGCATGGTATATTGTACAAAATGCATGGACAGTCATACATTTTTCAGTGTCAAGAAGTCGAAATGTCTGTGATTACTTCCCCTGATATAGCAATACATGTAGGTTGTGACTTTATGATTGATTCATTATTGATTTGATAATTTTTCACCAAGATCTTTTTTATATACCTTTTTATATTTTTGATTTTCAAGTCAATGGCTGTTGACAATAATTGCTGTCTAAATCATATCTGTGATATATATATGTATCTATCCATTTGTGTTTTTTTATTGTGCTATTTAGCTAGAGTACAATTATTGAAGAATCATGCATTAGACCAAAAAAAAAAAAATGTCTCTTCTGGGTTACCCGACCGACCCTAATTTTTTTCCATTTTTCTACAAAAAAATAATAATAAAAGTCGGGATTTTGATCTTAGACTCCGGTTCGGCCATTACTTTAGAGTGAAAGACACTAAAACAAAATGTGTCCTACCGACCCTATTTTTTTTGCCAATGTGACCCTAAAAGACATTTTTTTTTTTACCTAACTTAATTCCTTTGATTAATCACATAATTTACCAAAGTACATTCACCACATTATAATTTATAATATACAAATAATTTTCATAATAAAATCATGTGATAATTGAAATCTGTGAACATTTTCTTTTTCTTTCTTTTGAATTGTAATGCTAAGCAACAGGTGTGTACGCAGGCTTTTAACTCTGAAGATGTACAGACACCTATATATGTGTAAATAGAGGTTACACAATGAGTGGCTGTTCGATATAGAATTTATTCCACACAAGTGAATTATTTTTTTAAAGTTACAAAGACAGAAGCTTTAGCGAGTGTCTTTTGTAACTTTTAAAAAATAACTTACGAGTGTAGAATAAATTCCATATCCAACAACCACGAGTCGTGTGACCTGTTTCTACCACAATTATATCCGATTTTAGCCGATAGAAATACGACGAGGATAAGTACGCTATCCAACAGCAGTTTTGGCGACAAGCGGCGATCACAGCATAGCATGACGTCACTCCACCATTAATAACGTTGACAAAAGATGATACCACACTGAGAAAGTTGTAGTTCGGTCAAAGTTCACTGTGTCAGCCAATCAGAATGCGTACAGAGTTTATACCACGTGTGGTATAAACAAATTGTTAATCAACAGCTGCATCGTTTATTTGATACCCTGAGAGTTGAATAACACTGACTATTGTGGTAGAATACTGGATATACATTAAGCTGTCTGTATATATCTAGTGAGTCAAAAGCCTGTGGTGTGTACTAGAAATTGAGGACACATGGTGTAATTTTTATCACCTCTAGGAAGTTGTGCTACAATAATAATACTTTCTTAAACTTTTTTTGTAATTTAAGGCCAAGTGTATGGTTTACTCATTTGATGTCCCTTCATTCTACTTCTAGACCTTCAACTCTAGATCTGGGTTGTGAGTTTCAAACCCACATGGAGCAGTATATCATCTTTAGACATAGATGACTGGAACCGGCTTAATTTAGGTCAGATGTTCAGAGCTCTGGGCCCGGCACCATAAAACTATTCTCAGACAAAATTTTTACTCAAGCATATACTTTTACATAGGCTTGAGTAAAAAGTTTGTCTGAAAAAGTTTTATGATTTTTTTTATGATTGATTTGACCCTGAAATTCTTTTTCATTCGTTAAGTCGTCAGAGTGATGGTTCACAATGCTGTGTAAAGTATAGACATCTTTGGGGAAACAAATTAATGTCATGTCATGAAAATAAAACAAACTATCAAGGCTTATCCTAGAAATACTTTTACTTTAGTTTTTCCACACAAAAAATAATTGAATAGTCAGTGTTCATATGATGTGAATAATTTAATAAATTAATTTCCATTTTATTAATAAATAATTATAGTCAATCTTATAGAGTTGATACAAAAGAAAATACAAGAGTGAAGTCAACCAATAAAGAATTAATTGTATTTTTATAATGACACAGACAGACATCCATAGTAAATATTTGTGAATTCTGTAAAAAGGTGAGTCAGAACCCGTAATTTTATAGGAATAAATCAAGCAGAATGATATATTGCCAACATGGAACAATGCAAGTGGAGAAGACATTACTAAGTTGCGATAACTTGTGTCTGATCCAACTGTACATTTTACATGTACATGTATATGAAATATTTTTGTATCAAAACAGAACAAGACTAGTAAAAATAATGTTGAAACATTCAACCAAGACAAAATTCTTACACAAATTATAAATTTAATTACCCTTCTGGATCACAAGGTTTCACCTGGGAAGAAGATTAATACATAGGGAAAATACACAATGGAGCACTATTTGTTGAATTTTATCAGGGGATGAAACAAACTTGGTCAGAACATTTTGGTCCAACAGTTCCTAAAATGACATCCAGGGACCAAAAGGAGTCAAGTGGATGAAGCATGTGGAAATTCCTGAGGTTGTTATTTTATCAAAATTTTATTTTAAATGTGATGATATTGGTATGATTAATCATTTATTATGCTATACAGTGGACCCTCGATAATCCCGACACCTTCGTTCCGAGCCTAAACCGTCCGGATTACGAATTTTCCGGACTTCTTAGTCAATTTTAAAATTGTAACACACATCAGTCCTGACTGACATCATCAATCAGAACTCATTAATTATAAATTAAGGCTCCATGCCTCTTATTTGGCATCATACAGAAAATTCAATTAGCGCAATCATACGAATGAATCACACAAAAAGCACTTAAATAAGATAATAAGTACCACTAAAATACATTTGTATTAGTAAAAATTCTAGTCTAATTTATAAGTGCCTACTATACTAGGTAGTGTTTCTCACACCGGGAACAATAGTAAATAGTAATAGGAACCAAGACAATAAGAATGTAATGTAAATAAAAATAAAGCTATGAGTCAAGAACGACTGAAATCAGTTCTTACACATTTCTCTACTCCAACAATGTTAGAGAATAGTACAACGAGACACTTTGAAACATTACATCATGTCTAACAGTGTCATGTCGACAGTCGGCCGATAAAAAAAAAAACGTCTGACCAGTCGTCATGGATAAATTGTAATTAATCTGATCTGTAACTTTGCTAACACTTGAATATGATCATGGTTACGACGTTCAGCCAATCAGCACATCAAACTTCAAACAACAATGACGATGACAAGTTATGGCTCAATTGTTATTATTATATATATAATGGTGGTCAGTGATTTATTTTCCATAAAGTATAAGTGCCTTAAAATATGAATGGTTCAAACATAAACCAGTAACCATCTTCTTACAGAATTTTATTCATATGTTGGAAAAAAATTGATATCATGATTCGTAACTATTAAACATTATAATATAAATATTGAAATTGTCATCTTACCTTTATGGTATTAAATTCACGATTTTGAATGCATATGATTGGTCAATAAATCAAATAATATAAATTCATGATGTATTGCAGCAGCTTTATATATGCATTCAGGCTCTTGCAAGTAATGTCACAAACAAATAATTTTACCCTATTGTCATCACTATAGCTACCTTATACTATAGCTACCTTATACAGTGTATCATTAGATACAATTGAATGATTGAATATATATTGACAAGAGAAGTAATAAATTAAGCTTGCTCTGATACTCACGGCATATACATGTAATTAACTTATCAATACAATATAAATATCTGAAGTTATCAGGTCACTTATTCTCTGTGCATAATTTTCCAGCAAACAATTATCACTTTAATCAAGACAGATGTCCTTTACCACATTCACCCCTGAAAATTTATAATGAACTGAACCATCCTTTGAATTAGAAGAGCTCAAATCTGACTTCGGGGGTGAAAGAGTTAATGTAACACATCCTATCCATACAAGAATGACTTTTAATTGAGATAAATTTACATCTAGGTAGTCTATAGAGAAATCACTTTCCACTGAATAAGAAATTTGCTCATTCAAATCGGGATACATCTCGTCCATACAAAAGAGTCTTCAGCCAATCCAGAGGTACCTGCATCCTCAGCCTCCAGCTTCCAAGTCGAGTCAGATAGGCAGATCGCCATAGTAACCACGAAGTGAATCCTAAAATACAAATCATAAGATAGAATTTGCATTCTGACATATATACATTAATATTTCTGTTTAGGACTCTGTAATATAACTGGAATCAGAATCTATAGTTTCTTCCCACAGGTTTAATTTATCCTACGATAATCATTAGATACTGGTAATAATTTTATGTCATCAATATAAGCACTGTTCCTAGGGTTTACATTGTACATGACCTCATCGCATAAAAACGTTCCTGTAATGATTGAAATTTCATCAATAATCTTCTAAATATGTGAGAAAATTAATTGAATATGGAACTATCAGGTAGACAAGCTTCATTTGAGATTTTGGCAGGTCAGCGTACGGCAAGCTCGACAGCCCATGTAAGATTCTATTAGTCATAGTCGAGTAAACTTGGACTGTATCTAATTTTAGCATAAACAATATATATTACTATATTTAATGATAAAAGTTGATATTCTTTGGGTTGGTTACCCATCGTATCCACCTGAAAATAGGTAAATAATTGTATATTACCTTGCATTTTGACCTGTGGTACATCTGTCAGACCTTGGTACCGGCCAATATAAGCTAACATTCCCATACTTTGGAACTTGAAAGGCTCTGATTTAGGATCTGCTTTTACAAGTTGTTGGGCTAAATATCTGCCTTCTCTCTCAGCAACCTTCAATGTACGATATTTGTATTAAGAATGGTTTAAGTTAGCATTATATATGCAAGTACCTGGTCCTGTCCAGCCTGTCTAAGTTATAAGCATACAATATAAATTACCATATTAATCAGCATTATGTTTCTGTTATTTTAGTTTAAATAATTGATGTTATGTCTGTATCTAGTTTATACAAAAACAACCGTAATGCATTTATCATTCACCCCTGATGACACATTTAAACTCTTCTGGTTAAATGCCAAGAAGAGCTCATTATTAATTTTCAGGGGTGAATGGTGAGAAGTGACCATTTAGTATATGTACTTGCTTTTATCATCAACCAATAACTTTTTCTTTATTGAAAAAATGTTGGGTTTTTTTTTTTTTTTTTTTTTTTGAAATCATAATCTGGGAAGAAAATCATTTCCTTCCAAATTTTATAACATGTTTTAGAACTTGTCATTATTACCTGGGCTGTACATGGAAGGGGCATGGTTTCTACATCCGCACAGTCACCTAGGGCAAACACGCTGCCAGTGGAATCACCTAATACATTTAGGTACTCGTCCGTCAGAATCTGCCAAAATATCAAAAAGTTGAGAACAAATCTACAATATTAAAGGAAAGGGTCAAAAGAATTAAATTTAAATTATAAAAGGCAAAAAGGATGTCTTTTTAACTCATTCACCCATGAAGATACATGTAGGCTCTTTTATAAATCAAAGACTAGACCAATCCATTATGAAATTTCAGGGCTAAATGAGTTAAATCAGACAGCTCTTTCTATTGATAAATCTATGTGCGCACCGCAAATGCTAGCTGTACTCAAGAATTTTAAAAAGACCCAATTTTAGTGGTGAATAAGTTAAATACTGAGTGACCATGGAAGTGTTTTTTTAAATGACCCATAAAAATAATCACTGCTAAATTGCTCTTTAAAAACCTTAAGAACCTATAATTTTAGAACTCCAAGCAGCCTACCTGCCCCTGTTTGTTTTTCGGAACATCCAGAGATCGTACAAACGGTCTAGGAGCCACTCCTGTGCTCCAGACCACTAAACCACAAGGTAATGTACTACCATCCTTCAGTACAACACTGTCAGGTCTCACTTCTGTAAATCACAGAATTTGAACAATATTACTGACACATTCAATAAGTTAAAGTTTGCTTGCTTTATTTCTCAAACAAGAACTGTTGTCCAGGAGATCTTCTTATTTACCCCAAACCCAACTTTCTATAATAAAGGGCCATAACTCTATAATTAACCTTTGCATATTTAAACAATTAATGGAAATCCCTATTGATATAAGTGATGTTTATATTCGTTAATGGAGACAAACATTTACTTATATCACAAAATTAGCAAAAGTAAATTGTGTGAAAAAGAATGTCAGATATTTACCAGTGACAGCTGACTGTAACAGAGTAAATCTGTTTCGCTCCTTGATCTTCTTCTCTGCATATTTTCGCAGACGTTCATCAAACGCACCAAGGATCTGGTTGGACTCGATTAGAGTGACCCGGACCTCATACTGCTTCTGCTTGTAAAGTCTTGACACATCCTCGATAAAAGAGACAGCTTATGAATACAATTCATTTGAAATAGTCAAAATTACTTAATTTCAATAATTTATCCCCTCAAATCTCAATGCTTTTAAGACATCCTTGATTTTTAAAGGTCAACTGCCTTTCCAAAACTGGTTTTAATTTTTAAAATGGGAATGTTAAACGAAATTGAAAATTTTGTTGAGTTGCCAAAATTAATAGCTTTCTGTTAATATAATTATTACACTTATCATCACCTTTTGAACAATTTAATTAAAATAAATTAAATGGTAATTTTCAGAATGCAGATCGTCTCATGTTTCCGGCGGTGTCCTAGTTACTACAAGTTATTTGACTTATATATCACTACACCGGACAATAAAACAACAAAATGAATCTTCACTGTTAACAAAGTTTACGCAGAAAATCTTGCAATTGTTTGGTGTTGTAGCCTCATCTTAGGCTATCAATATATACACTGTACTTTCTTGTTATTAATGTCTTTCTTCAGAAACTTTCAATTTTTGTTTCAGAAAGGTTGTGGAAATTTTAATATGAGTTAAAATTGTTGTTACCTGTTCCACAAAGTCGTACAACTCGGCTCCAAATTCCACACCTGTGGGCCCACCTCCAACAATAACGAAGTGTAAAAGTCTTTTGGCCTCTTCGTAATTTACACCCGGCTGTATAGATAACTCAAAGTTGGACAGAATCTGATTCCTAATCTTCCTGGCATCGGCAACTTCCTTTGGTATTAAATATTAAATGTACCAGTACAGATAAATGTTGAATAAATTGAATTTTTAAAAGTTTAAACAAAACATATATAATAACTATCGGTAAACATATTTCTAACAAGATATATTCTATCAGACTTCAGACTTCTGGCCACTTTTCTGTCCTCTATTGAATCAATCTAATTGTTATAATTTCGCTCACATGGAGTTTACAGAGTAGTTAAATAATATAGTTAGAATGCAATTAAATTAGCAATATTAAAGAAATTTGTTGCTTATTTATATTGATTTACATAGGTAGGTATTTGTAGGTCAATATAGAAACAGTTCTAAATTGATTTTAAACTATGTTTATAGTTGCTAAGGTAACCTTTATGGTATTAAAGGCAGTTCTTTGCTGTGCCAACTGATAACCTAGCTATAATATTCCGTCTTTACACATCACAGAGTTACCTCCCTTGCAGGTAGGTATCCGTTGATGTTATTATATTGTGACCAAAATTCATATCATTCTCTCTCAAAAGTATGATGTTACGCTAGCAAACACATGACGTCATAATCAATACCTACCTGCAAGGGCAGTTAACTCTGTAATGTGCAAATAAAGAACATTGGAGCAGGATGTAATGAAACAGTATATATAAAAGGCAGAAGCATACCTTCAAGAAGAAGGAATTCTCTACGACTCCCGGGATGTTGAAAGTGTTGCTGAGTGCTCCGACACCAATAACAAGTTTATCGTAACTTAAATCGTACTTGATGCTCGAGTCGAGGACACTTTCACACGTTATTAACTTCTTCTCCATATCTAAACTCTGCGCATAGGACAAATGGAAATGGTCGGTCTGTCGGAACCCGGTGTTCCTCACTGGTTCAATTATAGATCTGAAATGACATAGAATGTTTTATCAAAAACTCCTCCTAATATTTATATATAATGAAAAATATTACCAATTGTCAAATTCACTGGTCTGTAATTAATCGGTTATGATTGAATTCATTTATAACAAGACTAAATTCAATAGTCTGTAATTAATTGGTTATGATTGAATTCATTTATAACAAGACTGACTTGATTGGCGATCAATTACTGAAAACCAACATTTCGCGGTGACTTAAATCCTATATATACTCTAATTGGACTATAATAAGCTAGTTCGCATATTATACACAAGTTGATGGTTTTCCCCAACCTGATTATTGTACGATACAAAAAATGTGTAATCACCAATAGAAATAATATTGTCATTATCTATATCTGATTGAAAGTCTTGGTGAATTCATGATTTTATACCTGAACTCCAGTGTTCCGACAGTCGTGCTAGCCAGCAGTGGTGTAAACAGGAAGTGGTTCCGTGGACTAACCACCACCACGTCAAACTTCTTCTTGTCGATGGATTTGAGAACAGAATAACTGCCCCATCCAGACCCCAGGATCACCAATTTCTCCCTCCCAGTAGATGAACAGTAGTGTCTCAATATGGATTTGCTTTGCATGTTAACAACACTGAGATTCTGTCTCGACTTTACACACAATGCAGATTGCTGTGGGCGCCATATTTGTAATAATTTCCTTTGAAACATTTTCATAGTCTTGGCAAAAAAGAATATTTTTTAAACAAAGTAGTCAGTTTAAAGGCTAGCTTATTTGCTCTTCATTTGAACACTAGTGGTCAAAGTAAAACTGCCAGAACCCAGATGCCATATTTCACCTGAAAATATCAAAATAGAAACATGTCTAAGAAATGAATTTCTCTCATTTCTTCAATACAATAAAATAGTAAAATACAAATGTACCATGATTTCAATTATCCATGGCCAAGCAAAAGCACTCGTCGCCTGCTCCTCTGAATGATAAAATATAGTTGTGATGCTCTACTAAATTTTACTTGAAGACTCATACACACATTACTGATATCACATTATATATTATTGCATCAGATTCCACAGGAGTGTTTTGAAGTATTTCTTTCTGTACAAGTGAATTTTCAGTCTATCATATACTATTGTAGGAACGTCACTAAAATATATGCGATATAATTTTGTCAATGAATACATACCTGACTTCCCAATGTCCTTCCAGTAAGAGTGACAAATTTTATTGTTCAGGCAGGGCAAGTTATCTCCCCTTTTTCACATCATTTTGTTTTGCAAATAAATCCAAATTCCTGGAAATCCTTATCTACAAAGTAATGTAAATTACTTAAACACTAGATGGTAACCAACTTGCATTTGTTGAACATTTTTTCAAAGTTCTAATAATTTCATAACAACACAAAGAAGAATTCTCCTCCCAACATCCATCTAAAACTGATCCTTGTTGCATCTGTTCATTTGAGCATAAAATAAAAAGTCAAGTTGGGTGAACATAAATTTAATCTGCAGTGTTTTTGAGTTTCCTTTTTCCTTCAGGTGCGTTGGCATTTTCCAGTCTGTAAAAGTCTTTCAGCATGGCAACGGCTCTCTCCCCCATCACATCACTGATGCACTGAAAGCTTGGTCCAAGGGCAGGTAACTCATCTTTATTGACGGACAAAACGGAGCCACACCCACCAAACCGCTCGTTGGCACAGCCATATACCACCAGGGGGACGCCAACCTGTCGGAGAGCGCCCGCACACATCACACATGGCTCAACAGTAACATAGAGCACGGTCTGTCCAAAAACTTCATTCGCCTTCAAATCATGGCCGTCACACCACGAGAGCACCTGGTCAATGGCAACTATTTCTGCATGTCTTGAAGCATTCTTGGTCTCATTTACCTCGTTCCTACCAACACCTATGACTTGCTGTCCTTTGTAGACTAGTATACAGCCTACTGGCACTTCCTGACAATTTAAGGCGTCTGCTGCATACTCGAACGACTTTTCCATCCATTGTTGGTGTATATCATCCATGCTGAAATAAAAGCTTTGTTATCTCACATAAACAACATATGTATATAGGTTCAATAAACTTATCCACGTGAAATTAATATGGGAACAACTGGTATTCACTATCAAAAAGCAAACATATAATATACTCAACCAAGGCTACTTTTTTTTCTCATATTTTTCCCTGAATTTGTTCTTGCTAAAATATCTTTTTACTTATAATTAAATATTTGTATTCAAATTACAGTTTTGTTATACATAAAATCATTTATTTTTGCATGATGATGCGAGGTGTATTAAGATATATCAACAATATTCTATTAAGAACTGTCGCCATATTTTCCATTAAAACATTTTTTCCCGATCATTATGTTATTTTTTACACTTGTCCCCCATAAAACCCACTTGCTAAAATAAGTAAGTGCATATTTTTTCACTTGCTATTCTGGTATATATCTGCTTGCAAAAAGCAAGTAAAACAGCCTGAAATTTGAGCCCTGTCAACATCAAATTATCAAAGGTTTAAAATCACTGCAAACCATAGGCCTAGGACCATTCAATTTACTGCATGAGGGATGAAAGTATTGTGAGCGTCAGTGTGAGAGTGTTAGGCCTAGCTTTTATTATTTCAATTATAACTACATGTACACTGTTTAAGCTGTAAATTTCAAAACTGTGCATCATTGGGCCCAACCCATTGGGTCGTTATTGCTAGGTGGGTTTTTTTAATATACTGTACAGGTTTTAATTATTATAAAATGTGAAGGAAAATGTTTTTCAATGTGTCAGATTAGACAGGTAGATCTGTCCAGATTAGACAAGAGCTGGGTAAGTAACTGTCAATTACAGTATATTTCTTACACAATTTAATTAATTGAACAAATCGTGTGCAAGGACAGGCTAAACCCATATAACAAAATATTTTGTGAATTTATCCAGTATAATTTCTTATGAAATGGAAAAAATAAAATCTCTCGTCAAAATTTGTCTGCGTACGAAGAAATTAATTTAAAGTATGGAAATTCTAAAACGTCCTCCACGGCTCACTATGTCCGTGGTTACATTTCCACGCAGCCTCGCTTTCAATGCATTTCAACTTTTCTTTACTTTAATGGTCAGAACTGGGAAACTATAAGCAGAACTTGACCGTCGTATTAATATGTGAGAACTTTTGGAAGGCCAATGAACGCATTTAACTGGTTTTCTTTGCCCGACTATTCACTTTAATAAAGTATTGACAAAAATGTGTGCATATTTACAGTCAAACCCGACATAACAAATATTTTAATTTATTTAAACCTCTACCTCGAGTACTGTTCAAAGTGATCACCTCTGTATAAAGACCATACATTGTAGAAGATCTGCTAGGCCTAGCCTAATAAGATCACTTTCTTTGAAAGTTTTAAGGGCCCAAATGACATTTTTTTCCACACATTTTGAAATTTGTGTAATGGCCATTTTCCCTTCGTTTTTGGTAACCAAAAATGTCATTTTATCCCTGATGACCTAGTACATGAACATTAGCCTAACTGTAGTGTTAAGGGGAAGTAACTCCAGCACAAAATCGTTACAGACCTCCTAAACTAAAATTCAAATAAATTAATAATTTATACAATACAAATAGGCACAAGGGATGATATTAAACCAATTATTCATAAAAATGCAACATTACATGATGAAAGTACTTCTGAGTCCTACTTCGTGACCTCCAGTGCAACGCTGTGAAAAGCGGAAGTGACGTATTTGCAAGGCTTTTATGTAGGCAAATTTCAATGACGTGAACACAAGGAGGAACCGAGGGAATAACAAAATGCAACTTACTAAAGCGTAAACTCGTCAAAAACGTTTGCATAAAGGACAAGTACATAGCGATACATCGTGTGAAGATGAACACTTTTGTGGTACGTATGTAAGCAACGTATTTATCAAGTTCAGAGTTCGCATCAAAATGTCGGAACATAATAAAGTGCTTATAAGGAGATTGACGCATGACAGTGCTAGCACACGACATTTGTTTACATTTTATTGTGCGTTTAAAATGACGATTTTCGTTATATTGTTGTTAAACATGTGCATTTTTCTAGAAATGTATCACATTAACAATTAAAATTCCATCATTCTGTAACGATCATGCTCATAAATATCTGTAATACGGAGGCCGAATCGTCCTCCCTCCAACTGCACTGGTCGACCCGTCAGGAAAGCGCATGATAAGGGATTAAACGGTTGTCTAACGTGACGCTACCCAATTTGGAACGCTACCCAAAATGGAACACTTTTAAAATATGTTATACAGAATTTTCAGTTTACAATCTAAACTAACAATAACTGTCCTGAACAAAAATTAAGATGCTAACTAATAACTGACAATTTTAATATGTCATTTTCTTTCGAGTTGCTTATTATCTGTACTGTATTTAAAAATGACAATAATGAAATTTGAAAACTCCGGGAACCGATGTCGTGCGACAACCCTAAAAACACCATATATATCAAAATAAGAAAAACAATTGCTGAATGAAATATTTTTGAAAGACACGTGACTTGAATAAAATAAAAAAATTTTGAACTTCCTTTCAATGAATTCAAGCATTTTTTATCGTGCCTGGGCATTTATTAATCAAGCTTTATTTAGGAGGTGTTCCATTTTGGGTACTCAAACCAGCTGAAACACAGGGCTGGACCGGCATTTTTCCAAGCTATGTATTTATGAATATATGCACTGCTGACAAGTGAACAAATCATGAAATTAAAAATAGAAGCATTTATTTGTGGAATCAAGGACGTATATGAGAAGGATAAGTCTCACTGGGTTTTGGGGAAGTACAAGGCAGTAGCTTTTGTGTTTGTGCACTGACCGTGACGTTGGGCGATGACTGAGTGATTTTCCTTTGATATCCGCCGGCGCAGCCTTTGATGTAGCTTGCGGGTGCGAGGGTTACCGTCTTACTTTCTGAAGAGGGTCGTCATTTCATGAGCTGTCATATTTTTTTAACAAAAATTTAAGACATATCCTCTAAATCTTCTGTCCTTAAAGCAAGTGATAAACGTTGTGAAATTTAATAAACTTTATATTGGTGTTTCGTTTGATTCGATAAGACAAGTATTTGTTGAGAAAATGGTTTTTATTCCCGGTTCATAGGCGTCTCGCGTGGTTTTTAGTAATGTAAAGAGACAGTCACGAATTCTTCTCACTTATAAATCCTTTGTGGAATATTAAAAAAAGTCTGGATTCAAGCACAAGTAAGAAAATATTTACAATTATTTTCAAAAAGATGTTCCAATTTGGGTAGCATCACGTCAGGCTAAATATGAAGAATTACATTATAGATCTAACTCGAAAGACTAGTCTTTAAAAAAAATAACCACAAAAATTAAATCTACCATTTGCATCGAGAGTCAAATATTGGACTAATGATTTTTTATTTTATTCTATTGGTAAATGCTCTTATTTGATTTAAGCTAGAATTTCACATTCAAAATTTTTCAAAAGTAGTGGTAGTCGTGGCAGGCTACCGGTTCTCACCAAGTATACATGTATACCCATTCTCGCCACGCATGTATACGTATACACACACATTTTCAGATAACTTTTGTGGGAAATTGATCAGCATACATATGCATGTACATACAGTATACATAGTGTCTTCTATCAGAAGATGATTTAACTGGCGTAAATTTTCGTGGAAATCGTACAAATACAGATGTGATGGCAATAATTGTTTCATGATGAGAATTCATTTAATTGGTAGCTGACCAGGATCTACATGCTTTAACATTTATCTGTGGGTTTTTTTTTACATATGTATATATATTTTCTAATTTTTTTAGACTCATCCCAGTGTCCGAATTAAAGGAACAGAAAATAACTACAACCCTGCTCCTTGCTATGACCAGATGTGTTCCAACAAAAGTGCACATATGCACTGTCCATTCTGTGTGAAGTCCGACATTTACCAGGATCCAGTCATACTCAAGGCACATTACAGAGTCAAACATGTAGACAAAGGCATAGACTTTGCAGGTAAGTACTGGTGTGAACTTAATTCATTGAAGTTTTTGATGCTGTGGCAGAGTGGTTAAGGTGTTCCAACATGTAGTCAAACCTGTCTATAAAGACCACCCAAGGGAAAAGTGGTCTTTAAAGCGAAGTGGTCTTTATACACAAGTCAAATGGTACGATTTCCTGTGCCACGTAATACCTGATAATGTTCATGCAGGACAAGTGTCTCCAGTGGCAACTCTTCCCGCTGATATGGCGTTAGCTTGTGGTATCAGCTTTTAGCGTCGTTCAATCACCTATAGAAACAATAGTCCCAATCAAACGTTTTCAGAGATCACATTGTTCATGAATTAGTGCTATTGTGTAGAAATTTGGGACCCTAAGACAGTGGTCTTATTGAGCAGATGTCTTTTATGCAGAGGTCGAACTTATTAAGGGAGGTTTGACTGTATATGTTTTGTGCTCATGAAAGTTTTTGTTTTCAATTCACTAAACTGTTGTTGCCTACATTATCCTGAACATTTACAAGAAAAGACTTAGTCTTCCTATCTGTGAACCTAAATAGGAAAAAGTCATCTTGAAATCGGCTACCTTCATCATAAGCATTTGGCTCTATAAGTTATATATATATATGCGTAATACTGTGTCAAGTTTACTACTGATACACACTTCCGGTTCTCCACGTTAGCATAGGTGTAGTCATCAGGATCATTGAATATATTTTTTCTATTTGGTTTAAAGGTCTAAAGATTCTCCGATGTTGTGATCACTGTGACATTGTTGGTGTCATCAAAGGAGAAAAGAAATTCAAAGGAGCTCACTGGCACTGCTACCGGTGTAGAAATGGGTTCAACAGGAGGGATGAGGCCATTAAACATTATAAAACCCACTTCAGAAATCCACAGACAACTTTCCAGATACAGGTAGCACAGGTGTGTGTATATTGGTATATCAAGCATATTGCTAATACAGGTTGGAATATTTTACTATCTCTCTGACTCAAAATCTACCGATATCCAGTTTTGCCAATGAAATATTTTTGCAGACCATATCTTACTAGTGTAATATGAAAAGTCTATTAGCTTTTTACGTTGACTGATATTTGGACAGGAAATCAATTTAACAATGTGATTCCAGAATTTGTAGAAATATTGAAAAATCTCAGTTTCCACTTGAATTTTTGCAGCACATTTTTACTGTACCTGTAATATTATTTATTATACTTCTGAATGTAAACTTTTATAGACTAATATAGCTAGCTAGTTATGTGATAAAAAGTATCTGTTAATTCTTATGTTCGTTTTATATTCAATTTTAATTTTTTTTTCAGGAGGTAAACAATCCTAGTTCTGGTTACTGTGATAGTACAACTATAGACCAAGGAGGAATATCTATACATCCAGCCCTTACAGAGGCTGTTATGTCATCAAGTCTGGCCCAGGAAACAGGTAGGTTATTCTCCTATACACCCAGCCCTCACAGAGGCTGTTATGTCATCAAGTCTGGCCCAGGAAACAGGTAGGTTATTCTCCTATACACCTAGCCCTCACAGAGGCCGTTATGTCATCAAGTCTGGCCCAGGAAACAGGTAGGTTATTCTCCTATACACCCAGCCCTCACAGAGGCTGTTATGTCATCAAGTCTGGCCCAGAAAACAGGTAGGTTATTCCCCTATACACCCAGCCCTCACAGAGGCTGTTATGTCATCAAGTCTGGCCCAGGAAACAGGTAGGTTATTCTCCTATACACCTAGCCCTCACAGAGGCCGTTATGTCATCAAGTCTGGCCCAGGAAACAGGTAGGTTATTCTCCAATACACCCAGTCCTCACAGTTATGTCATCAAGTCTGGCCCAGGAAACAGGTAGGTTATTCCCCTATACACCCAGTCCTCACAGAGGCTGTTACGCATCAAGTCTGGCCCAGGAAACAGGTAGGTTATTCTCCTATATACCTAGTCCTCACAGAGGCTGTTATGTCATCAAGTCTGGCCCAGGAAACAGGTAGGTTATTCTCCTATACACCTAGCCCTCACAGTTATGTCATCAAGTCTGGCCCAGGAAACAGGTAGGTTATTCCCCTATTCTGTTTTTGCATATTACAGAGTTACCTCCCTTGTGGTTAGGTATCCATTTTGAACATCATTATTTCATGAGCAGATTTCACATTGATTTATTTAAAAAGTATGATGTTGCGCTCGCAAACACATGACGTCACAAACCAATACCTACTTGCAAAGACAGATGGCTCTGTAATATGCAAATACAGAATACACATCAGTCATTTCTAATTGGTAATTGCTAGATTTAGCAGTACTGGTATCTTGATTGTTTATTTCATGGTACTCAGACCTTTCTCCTACCTTTTAAAACTTGCATGTTACCATGGCTATTTAGTAGTTGTCAATTATTTCAACATTCATTGACAGTGAGATTAAAAAAAATCTTGCATTTGTTTGTCAAATATAAATCCAAGTTGAGGTGAAGCTGGTCAGCAATAGGCTTTCTGCATGATGACCAGCCAAAACATTTTCAGGATGGTTTAAATACATCCGTATTTACATGACAGACCTATTTACAATTGTAATACAGAATTTCCAGTTACCATATCACTGTGGTAAAGTATGATTTACCATCGATTAGTTCCATCTTCCTTTGTAAGTGACATCATAAAAAATCATGTCAAAATCATCCAGAAGTGGGACAATTGTCATTATAGATCTAAATCATATTTTACACAAGTTGTTTTGATATCTGGATATTGATACCCGGTATATATTCTCCTGTATGCAAGAAAATAGTTGAACAGTTGTTTTGAATCATTTTCACAATAACAACACCAACAATGTACATCGGTTGTCTTGTTGGTTGTCTTAAAGCTTGTACATCACTTCATGATATATACATTGAAAAGAAGTTGTCTCTTCCCTAGAAACCACAGGATAACTTACTGAAGTGTGGAAGCATTCTGTTGTGAATGTTTTTTTGGTTTTATTTTGACAAAGACTATCGAAATCAACATGTAAATGATTAATATTATAGTCAACATTTTATACCCGACATGTTGGATCGTTGTAAAGGTTTGATGAGTCAGCCTCAGCAAGTTACTGTCGCCAATGGTAAGGTACCCGAGGGCTCCGTCCATGTTTCTGTCGCCGCCAATGAGACGGTAGATACCTCCCGACGGCCAAACACACCACATTATGATTATACAAGAGGAGCGATGGAAAACAACAGTAACTCTTACACTACCCAGATCATTACTAGCGAGGGGTACTATTGTCACAGGGTTCTGATATATATAATGGTCATGGAGTTAATAGTCAGTGGTTTGAAGTATTATCTTTTGATTATCACATTTGAAATTAGTCAGATTTTGGATAATTTTTCACCATCCCTTTATGATTAATGTAGATCAATTAATTTTTGTGTGAGATAAAATTTGCGTATTTTGTGGACAGTTCATTAGAAACTGTGAACATTTTAAAATAGCAATGAAAAAAGTTCAATAAACAGACACAGTAGAAATATATGAATCAAAGCAGCAGAAAAGCTTGTAAAACGTGAAAATAAGTTTGATTTACAGTTTTGCTTAAGATTCGGAAGTAATAAAAATAAAAGTTGCTTATCATTTTACAAAACTGTTTCATTTCAAATTACCGTCTGTTGTGGGGGAAAAAACAACAACAAATATCATGTTTACAGTATATTTCCCTACAGAGGTGACTAGTCTCTCTGTAAGACCTCTGTTAGGAAATACACGTATGTGGACTATAATATATGGTACATATATTTGTTATGTAAGAAGATAATTGAAAAAATCATATCCGGAAATTGACACTGAACATACGATGATATCAGTGCCCTACTGTGTCATGGTATGCATTTTGAAGCTGCCATGGCGGGCCCCAACCCAATTTCAAAATTACAAAAAGCAAAAGAAAAAATGAGAAGGATGTTTTACAGATATTTTGGATATTAGAGCGGTAGGCGGAATATCTGCCTCAAAAGCAATAGACTTCGGCGTGAATCTCTACGGTTAACAAGTCTGGATGATATGAAAAGCTGATTTATTTAAATTCTTATAATTTTATTTACGTAATATAAATATCTTGAAAGTTTAAAACTGTACTATTGAAATTCCTATAATTTTATGTATGTAATATAAATATCTTGAAAGTTTAAAACTGTACTATTGAAATTCCTATAATTTTATATAATTATGTTATATAAATATCTTGAAAGTTTAACACTGTACTATTGAAATTCCTATAATTTTATGTATGTAATATAAATATCTTGAAAGTTTAAAACTGTACTATTGAAATTCCTATAATTTTATATAATTATGTTATATAAATATCTTGAAAGTTTAACACTGTACTATTGAAATTCCTATAATTTTATGTATGTAATATAAATATCTTGAAAGTTTAAAACTGTACTATTGAAATTCCTATAATTTTATTATGTAATATAAATGAAAATTTGTTTAAAATATTGTAAATGTGCAAACTTTAATACGTAAATGTAGGATGTGAGAATGGTGGAGGAAAAAGAACAGTCTACCCACCAAAATGCTGCTAACAAATTAGAAGAGCTCCAGCAGAAATACCAACAGCTGGAGGCCGAGAAAGATGAAACAGAACGCATACTGAGGACCGAAATTCTATCTCTAAAGTCACAGGTAATTGAAGCAGCGGGTACTCATTATTGGACCTCAGATCTTAAAGGAGTCTTAGGGTCATGTTCTTCCTATCTTATGTACCATATCTTTTAGGACCCAGTGATAGATTTATGTACAAATGTATGCATTACACGTCCTCTGCAGATTGCAGTATTCAAATTTGTTATCCCCCGCCCAACGAAGTACTTTTTTCTGTAACCATGGAAACATTGCTGAAAATGGCAGATTTTTGTGTAAGAGTCGTTTCCAGAGCATAACTCTAAAACCAGCAGAGATATTTCCACGAAACTTCATAGACACATTCTTTTTATGGTCTAGTAGTACCTTTTGCTATTTTTAGGTTTTCATTTTTTGCACTTTTTCCGTTACCATGGAAACATTGCTGAAAATATCATGGTAAATGGTAAATGTTACTTTGCAAAACTCCACCCATCTTTGTGTATATAGTCTAATATAAATGTCAAGGCTGTATACCTGATTCAACAATTGCAGCCCCGCTCTACTTGAATTATACTCCATCTTTCTTTAGCTCAACTTCCTTTTTCCTGGTTTTTTTCATACACATAAGTCTCCACAATCAAACTTACTTCAGCTTTGATATTTCCATTGGCGGGGATCGGAATGACTATGTCCTTGTTACTGATGTTATGGATTTTTCTGTTATGAAACATGCAAATAAGCTGAAGTTTGAAAAACTGACTGCTTTGCAATATAATTTTACGATAAAATTTTGAAGCCTGAACAACATTTTGGGTTAAAAATATATTTTTGCCTTTGTATAAGAAAATTACTTCTTGATTAGATAAAAAAGCATGGCAAACAATCATTGACTTTTCTTTCTTGCTTTTCTTTTGGAAAATTCTTTGGTCATGAAGATTATATTCGTACAAGCTGATTTAACAATGTGGAAAGGGTGTAACAATGATCAGTGCTCCAATTTTGTAATTATAGACTTATGTGGTTGATGGTTCTGTGTTTTGTTTACAGGTGGAGGCCCTTGGTAAGGAGATAGTCTCCTACCAGAAGCGTGAAGAGGAATTACTGGAGCAAGTCAGTGTGCCACTGGACCGTAACATCGAAACCTTACTAAAGAACATGGAAACCCAACACCGTGACCTCCTTCATCAGCAGTTACTGGTGATAAAACGTGATTACAAACCACAGTCTTTAATATCTAATGTTGTGCTGGATGGTCAGCTCAAACCCTCGCCCAAGTCTAACTCTAATATTCAACGATACATAATAGAATGTAATCAGGATCAAGACTCGGATCCTGCCCCCGATGAACTCGACGATCAAACTAAACAAGGTGACCTTGATCCTGAAAACGAGGCAGACAGTCCCAGGGCAGTGATGGACACCGCCGAGGAATCTGTGTTGCAGGAGAATGTTGAGGATTCTGGGATGTCTGATAGTCAAAGTGATGTGAGTAAAGCCCTCCAGGACAGTATTCTGTCAAATTTAGACAGCACGCAACGCGGAAATCTGAGCTTCCAACTTGGTGGTGAAGGATACTCTTATTGTGTGGCAGGCGACTCAGAGGGAAAAACGGACCCAAAAAATAACCCTCTGGTGGTCTGTATAGAGTACCCTTCAGACGTGACGCTCACTCCTGTTGAAAATACGTTCAAAGTTCTCGACAATTATGACACGTCACAGATAGTGCAACCAATATCGATAGTTAATAAAGGTGATGCGTGTGGGGAGCCAGACCCAAAACGACAAAAACCTTGCTGATGGACCATCTTGAACCAATAATTTATAAAATCTTCCATTGTATTGTTTGTTTTCTTTATATTAGCTGATATGGAGTTATCTCCCCTCATGTGGAGTTACTTCCCCTGATCAAGTTATACTGAACGTTTCTTTCATTAAAAAGCAACATGGTTTCATACCATACATTGATAGTGCTTTAATATCATACAAACGAGAGCAGATAATTGTGTAATTTAAAAAGACAAAGTATGGGGTATTTTAATTATTTTTTTGTACTTTTGATCATGGAATATTCAATACAAAATATGCATCATTTCTGTTCGAAATGTAAATATGTTAACATGTGCATGCATGTTGTTCTATAATTGATTGGAAATTAATTTTACTTCCATATGATAATGCCCAATTGCATCTAACAAAGTAATGTAAATAATATTTGCTGTTATTGTTATTTGAACCAAAATTAATGTTAAATTTTGGGTGGGAGAAAGCCTGGTCAGATGGTGGTTAATTCAAAGGTAATAGATCTGGATCGTCATAAAACCAACAGGCTTATTGACCAAGCCAGATCAACATAAATGAGTTCTCAAAATAACAATCAGTACTGTACGTAGCATTGTAATGATTAACTATTTGTACAGTTTTCTGACAAGTTTCTATCAATGTTATCGTTACTGTTTCTTCCAGTTCAAAGTGTTCTAATATTGCATTGAAATTAAAGAAAACTTGATATGGTCCACATGTCGAGTTTAATATTTGTGAAGTTACTGATAGAGGTTTTCATTAATTTCAAAAGTTATGATTAATTTATAAACTAGTTATAATTATTAGACTATTGTGAGTCTTTTGACAATAAAAGTTGTAAAAATTAAAATGCTTTCAATTTTTCTTCGCAAAATTCATTCCATCTAAATGGCCTGATCATCTACACAAGAGAGGCAAGTACTGTCTTCCACTTCTGATCCAGATTCCATTTTATTTCAAAACTGTTGGATATTGGCAGCTGGGAACTCCATTTTCCCTGATCCTAATTTAAAACCTAAAGTTAACATCCTAGTTTTCATAGAGTTTTAGAGGTCAGGGAGGAACTAGATCTAGAGTCCCCATAGAAAAACTAAAATAAGGTCAGTTGCTGATTACTGGTACAACTCAAGAGGTGAAGGGCTGGTCGGAAAATCTTACCCACTCGCCAGTCAAAGCCCTTGAGCTGCATTTAAAAATCAAACCAAGTGTAATACATTGCAGCCTGCTATATATAGTTATAGGTCTCGCACCTTTGTCAAATCTGATAATTGTTTTTTGTAGGAATCTCACTTTGAAGCCAATTTCTGGACATTCTTAATGTATTAAAGTAATTGTAGAAATCAATTTGGTAAAGCAGAACGTGTAGAGTAGTCTCTGTCAATGAATTTTATTTTGTAAGAATGATGTATACACTTGTACACACATACACACAACATCTATCAAACACATTTAACTTTTCATTCTTCACTCAACTTACAGTATGCATCTCATGAAATATTGAAATGTGGCTTTATATTTTAAAGACTCTCATGATATTTTTCTTTATACTTATGCCTGTACAGATACTTCAAACAGTTCATAGATACTAAGATAGTATTTCTGGCAGTTATGACTGCATGACCAGGTATCAATCAACTCTAATATCGGAAACCTAATGTTAAACTATGTAGCAATAACAAGTATAGATTTTATAAATTGAAATCTGACAATTTACAATCAATTTCATGTTTCTAATTCATGTAATTACAATTACATGTATTGAATACATTAAATCAATAATCAAACAAGAAGCACAGGTATTCTGTGTATTCCTGTGAGGGAGACCAACCGTTTCCCCCTAATGCTATAACTTATTATGAATGTCCATGTAACAGGAAGGAGATACATGGAGTCCTGTTTTCTCGTATATTATAACATTAATATATATATAGTAGTCTGGTGATCTATGAGATGAAATGAACCGTAGAGGACAAGTTATGAGGAACACTTTTGACATGATTATGCAATGTTTCAAAAGGTACTAGAGTTGATGGACTTGTTATCTTTCAAAACTCAAATGGAACATATTGCAGTTTTGCTAGTCCAAGTAAAGAAAATTCTAGTACACATGTACACATCAGTCCTAGTATCATTTTCTTCCTGTACAACATCAAGGATTCCACATCTCCACAAGGCAGCTACAACATTCGGAAATGGGTCGACACGGTCCACCGAATACATAGAGATTTATTCATTTGGCTCCAGTTGCTCTTCGTGTGCAACTACCAGAGCTGGTAAAATGTATCTGGCCCCATATTCCACTTGTATGTCTATATTGCCTTACTTATATATTCAGGTTACCTATTACACAACATAATGTTCACTGACCCGAATCTACAATCAGGTCACCATCTTCCTCCTCCTTCATATTTTCTAGCGCTGATTCACTGCAAATTTAAATAAAATTGAAATAAAAGCACACTCGAAAGCAGAAAAAAAACCCTTAAAAATGATGTTCCACTGCATATTCTGTATAACATTATAAAGAACATAAAACCACATTTAGTTTAACTCATTCACCCCTGAAGACACATTTAGACTCTTCTAAATTAAAGACTAGACCAGTCCATAATGAATTTCCAGGGGTGAAGGAGTTTACTATATTGGAAAAGTTAGAAATTTGTACACAGAATATCTCAATACAGATAAAGACCTCCATTGAGTAGGATTCATGGTCCACTAGTCCTGTTTCTATTTCTATCATGGATTTGGCAACTTTTTGGAAACTTTATGTTCGCAGTTAATTGATATTCATGACACTAAAGGAAAAGTCACCATTTATACAAAATCTGTTCTCTTCTTCAGAGAACCATTAATCACTTTTAATATTTCTCTTTTTCAGAGAACCATTAATCACCTTTAATATATATAAGTTTAATTTAAAAGCAATTTTTAAATGACCCTTACACTTTCATTACCAACCTGTCTGGATTCGAGTTATCATTGCTGAAGATTTCCATTGGCAGCATCATAGGAGCTTTTTCTATACCAAACACATTTTGTCTTGATTCTAGGTGGCGCTCTAGCTCTTCTCTGGTCATGTGACTTGCTACTTTCTCTTTGCCTTGAGATACTTTACCTGTGGACGCAGATATTACATAAAAGCTTACATATAGTTTGTCAATTAATACCATCAAACCAAGGCCATATTTTATATTTATTTCAACTCATTTTTGACCCATTATATTGTTCAAATCATGAATCAATGTGTAAAATACTGCTAGTAACATTAATTTCTGTATTACTCATATTTGATTTTTTCCTTTCGTCTTCAAAATGAACATGTTATTTCTAGTTATACTTGTTTTATTTACAAATCGTTTTTCACAATCATATTTTTTTCAATATGGTAGCTATACTCGCACATTAGGGAAGACAAAATTATATTATAATTGTAAATTAGTGACTTACCTCCCTTTGACATCACTCCTTTTTTACCACTAGATTTTGACTTCTTTTTGGCTGGTTCAGCTGCCATCTACCAAAATCAAAAGGAAATGGTGTTAACACAATCATAATTTACAAAGATGTTTACACAGCCATAACTTACAAGGATGTTTACACAGCCATAACTTACAATGATGTTTACACAGCCATAACTTACAATGATGTTTACACAGCCATAACTTTCAATGATGTTTACACAGCAATAACTTACAATGATGTTTACAGAGCTATAACTTACAATGATGTTTACACAGCCATAACTTACAATGATGTTTACACAGCCATAAGTTACAATGATGTTTACACAGCCATAACTTACAATGATGTTTACACAGCCATAACTTACAATGATGTTTACACAGCCATAAGTTACAATGATGTTTACACAGCCATAACTTACAGTGATGTTTACACAGCCATAACTTACAGTGATGTTTACACAGCCATAAGTTACAATGATGTTTACACAGCCATAAGTTACAATGATGTTTACACAGCCATAACTTACAATGATGTTTACACAGCCATAACTTACAGTGATGTTTACACAGCCATAACTTACAATGATGTTTACAGTCTTAATGTACAAAGATGTCTACAAAGTTATAACTTACATTGATGTTTATAAAGTTTATTGACGTTTATATAGTCAAAATTTAAAATGTTGTTTACACAGTCAAACCGGACTGAAGGCTCCAGACGGGATTTATAACTAAGAAATACCAAAAGACTGGAGGCCCCATACAGGGGTTATAACTAAGACATACCAAAAGACTGGAGGCCCCAGACAGGGGTTATAACTAAGACATACCAACAGACTGGAGGCCCCAGACAGGGGTTATAACTAAGACATACCAACAGACTGGAGGGCCCAGAAGGGGTTCCTGGTGTCCCAAGACTCCCTAATATTGCTGCAGGGTCAGCACTGTACTGACCACCTTGACCAGGACTAAGACCAGCTTTCCTTCTACAAATAAAACATGAAGTTGTGGTTACGTGTTCTTGTGTGATCTTAGTTTATCCTTTTTTTCTTTCCTTTAATTATTCCTCTACTGATTAAAATATCTTAATAAATTTTTATATTAACATATTCACCCCTAAAGAAACATGAAGACTCTTCTGAAATACAGGATTGACTAGTCCATTAAGAAATTTCAGGGTCGAATGAGTTAAGCTATTCCATTTTTAAAGATTTAACAGTCAATGGACAGAATAGTAGTCACGTAACCAACGTAAACAGTAGTAACTTGTGTGATACGTATTGCACACAAACGTATCGCACACAAATCAGTTCTTTGCTGTACAGTTTGTTGATAATTGGTGTGTATGAGGTATGTATGCAGGTATATATCGGTGGAGTGCTACAGATGGAGGATAATTTTGACTGATCGGACAACATATACATGTATAGATGGAAAATCAATTTCATCTATCATGTATAAGATATGGTTCTTAATAGAAGAGTTATTTGTGCTTACTTTCTTGAACTTTGACTTTCAACCTCACTGTCACTTGAAGCTGTAGCGTCAGAGTCCCCAGAAGACTCGTCTATCTTCTCATGCTGTAAGAGTCGATCCAATAGGAAACTGGGGAAAATACATAAAGAATTATATCATGATATCCATTAGATTTCAACAAATAAAATTTAATTTATTCATGTACCACTATGGTACCACCCTTTGTAATCTTCCTGCTAAAATAACGTTAGAGTAGGATATCACATTTTTATGTCATTCCTTCACCAATAGAAACAGTGGTCCAAAAGAAACATCATCAGATTTTACATGATATGTGAATAAGTCCCATTCACATTTCTTTTTAAAAATATATTGAAATTTGAACATCCACCATAAGTTAGAATATATAAATTAGCTTATCTAGCAGCATTGAAATTCAAAATTATAATGTTCTTACATTGCTATTTTCTTGATTAATATTCTTCATATTTATAAGATTTTACTATAATAAATGTATCATTTTTTATCTTACAGTAAATAAATAATAGCAAATTTATACATATAATTGTACTGAGGATGATATTTTCATTGTTTAATAATTTATTTCTCAAAAAAAAATTGGTCCTCTTTGTTTGATTAATTTACGTCCTATTAATAGCCCAGTAACAGCCATGTAAGGACGGCCTTCCATGTATGTGGTGTGTTTGCGTGTATGAAGTGCAAGGTGCCTGTTTTGGGAGACTGCGGTATGTTCGGGTTGTGTCTTCTTGTATAGTGGAACTGTTGCCCTTTTTATAGTGCTATATCACTGAAGCATGCTGCCGAAGACACCAAGCAAAACACCCCACCCGATCACATTTACACTGATAATGGGCGAACCAGTTGTCCCACTCCCTGTGTGCTGAGCGCTAACAATTACCAGGTACAATGAAATAAGTCATTCTTATATGATACAAAATATGTCAAAGTAGTTAATATTATAATTGAAGCTTTATTTTTTCTCCAAGTGGGGGTTCTTATTTGCAGTGAAATACAGTACCTTCTATCCCTTGATATCTTCAATAACTTTCTCTGTGCTTTTCTCAGCTCTTCTAGGAAGCATTCTTGTTCCTGAATTATAAAAAAAAATCAAGTGCAAAATATGATAATATAACTGAACACCTAAAAGTAATGCTTTATAAGCACAAATCATCTCAAGTTGTCTACTTTCACCCATATTTTGGGGTCAGCAGAAAGATAGTTAGACTGTTTGAATCCAAAAATAATATTTTTAATGGTTTACTTTCAATCACTTGGGACGTATAAATACAAATATTAATGTTTACCAGGTATATATATCTTTCATGACCTCATAAACTTATAATTACAATTGGTTTAAGTACACTACTGGCATATGTAATAAAGAATGTACAGTAACAGCAGTATGCTCTCTCCAATGTACAGTATATGTATAATTATTTTAGCAGTATGCGGTCTCCAAGCAATGTTGTACAGGAAAAGTGTATTACTAGGCATATGGAAAAGTTGTCACAGGTGTAACATAGGTAGATATAGGCATTATTGTACTTATCCAAGACCAAGCAGTGAAAAATTTGTCATTTTGCACATATTCTAAACTTCCATCCATTTCAATTGCAAGTACTATATACAAATAGTGAAATATTAATGGTTTACTTACATAAACTAAAAACTTAAGCTTTTTCTTCAGAGCCTTATATTTTTGTTTGTAGTCCACCTGATGCTCCGGTTGTGGCATCTGATTATCTGGAAGGAAGAATATATGTGTTGATGGAAAAAACAACCTATATATCAAAATTTATTTTAACACCAATAATACATTACATTTTTTATCATTATAGAAATATATGATTTTTTTTAAATGTCAAGTTCTTTGGACAAGTGAGGTTCAAATTCTACATGGTCAGACTATGATAACTGCAGAGTGTATAATAAGTTGGTGGGTTTCTGCAGAAACATATATACATAGAGATTGGAAACTCCTTCTTTGTCTATGTTGACAGGCAGAGGGACCTCCAGTTTATAGGCATTTCCCCTTGGCTAACTACATTTCAGTGTATTCTTTTAAACATGATACTTTTGCATCAACACAAAGTTTAAACATTATATCATGGTTTGATGTGATCAGTTTTCCCAATTGATGTTATTTAATATGATTTTTGAAAGTATGAAAATGAGCAAATTTACCTGGTTTTTCGAAAATCAGGCATTCAAAACCGGAAGTGCATTTTGTTTTATTAACATATAAGTTAAAATATTATTTTTTCTTTCTAAAATCGTACTCAAACCATCTGAAAATTACTTAACTTTTATAACATATCAAAGTTATTCTGCTGTATTTAACTATTTAAGAGTTTATCTAAAAGCCCCTAGGGACATAGAGAGGTACATCTGCCTATCGTAAAATTGGCGAAGTTGCCAATCTCTATGTATATATGTTTCTGGTTTCTGCAACTAACAGGACAACTAATTTTACTAGATGTGATCATGTTTGAATTTATTAGCTTTGTATTGCTTTATGAAGTTTACATTGCTTTCAGTGTATTTTGTAAGTAACTAAATGTCACTTTTGCTTTGCTTACCAATTTGTTATGCTTAAGATTAGCTTATATTATTGGTCTTAATAAAGTTCATCTATTATAATGTTTACTGCATGTGATTCTTCTTGTTCTAAAATTGAGCTGTCAATTGTGACGATTTATGATCCGGGGGTGGGGTTTGTGCAGGGGTGTGTGAAATATTATGTACAGTGCTGAAATTAAGGATTTTTTTATTAGTTTTTGTGCAGCTTAAGATAAAAGGATAAAAGGTATGGAGTTTAGTTTGTTGTGAAGGTTTCATGGACTGTGTATGGAATGTGCATGTGCCTTGAAGTCTTCGAGTGTTGTGCTTTGTACTACTGCTACCGGTAAGAGGTTCCATTGTGTGACTGCAGTATGTGGAAAAAAAGAGGAATTTTGTAGTTTTTGAGTTCGTGTATCATGTCTGTAACTGAGTTTGTGTTGTGGTATCTATTTTGGATGTATTGTGCTGCTCTGTGTTGTATTTTTTCGATTTGTGTAATCTGGTTGGCATGGTAGGGGTCCCATATCGAAGAGCAGTATTCCAGTTTGGGTTGTGCAAGTGCCTTATATGTGTGTTCTTTGATGTGTGGTGAGTTTACTTTTAAATTGCGTTTGAGGAAGCCAAGTGATTTGTTTGTGTTTGATGTGATGTTGTTTATGTGTTTGTTCCAGCAAAGGTTGTGTTGTAGCTTTATGTCTAAGTATTTGCTGGACTATACACGTTCTAGTGTATGGTTTAACAGGGTGTATTTTTGGTGTATTTTTCGTGATTTTATTTATAAGTAACTGCAATCCGACTGTATGTGCTTTGGGTAACTAAATAATCACTCAAATGCAGCACTAAGCAGCTTAGTCCTGCATTTGAGTGATCATTAAGTTACCCAAATGCACGATTCTGTGAAATAAACACGCATGAAATCGTTTTAAACATCTTTATCATACACAGATACATGTACTCCAACAATGTTAGAGGTATAACACGACGAGACACTTTTGGAACATTACGTCACCAAAATAACGTCCGATAAAAAAACGGCTGACCAGTCGACTCTCATGTTATGGGAGTAAGATACATGTAGCACCATCACTAATACAAGTTCAAAGTGTGTCCAACCTGTTAGATGTGTACTGTTTTTACTTGCAACGTTAGTCATAGTTTCTATCTCATTCTTTTTGTATATATATATGGTTAATGTACAAGTTAAAATTACAATCAAATTATTGTCAAAAACCGGAATTGGCTACTGTACAATTCTGGCAACTATGAACTATGTGAATCATTCAGAGTTTCGGATCATTGTTCGAAAAATTATGCAGCCGGCGATAAATTGTGTTATCAATTAACCTGCAATTGGCATCATTGTCGAATCTAGTTGCCTCCAAAATCCGTCAGTTTTTTCATGTGCTCATTGTTTTGAGTAATTCCGAGCTCGAGAACTTCCTGTGTTTTAGTTTGCTTCTGTGTTAATGAAGTGCTTACTCATTACGCATATGAAGCATTATTTCTTCCAAACGCAAAAAGGATTCTGATATTTTATAAACAGTAGCCAATGAAAATTCGTTTTACTCAATTGTCGTCCAACCAAAATCCTTGTAAGAATGAATGGAAAAGTTCCTCCAGCTGGAAAGAAGTGACGAGTTTGTCTACTGCGCTGCATAGTGCACGTCCAAAATCAATGCAAAAATGATTGAAACAATTTTCATTTTCAGTTAAGCTGACAATGAGGACGTTGAAGTTATGGGTGCATACCCGAAATTACAATGACACGGGTATGTTATCAGTCTAAAAAGGTTAAAAAGATGCTACAAAAATGGTGCTTTGAAGTTGGGTGCAACTGCTGGAACAAAATGTGTAATGGACATCTCATAGAAATAAAAATAAAAAAAATCAACTAATATTATAAAATGTTCTTTAGCACTATAGAGACTACGTTTGTATATAATCAAATTGGTCAAATAATCCTTGGAATGAAGATAAATCTTATGACCTAGGCTGTTTTTGATTAAACTGGTTGGACCTAGTGTTGTTTATGAATTAAAGAGAGAAAACATCCCTAGACTGGTTGGACCTATCATTGTATGTTATTAACACTCTGTATGAGGTATTGTAAAAAGTATCCCTAGTTTTGAAGTTATCAGATTTGCATCCATATATCCTAGCTATTTAATTAAAATTGCATTAAATTGTGGATGGTTAATAAGTTATATTACAAAACCTTGTCAACTTTACTTTCTCGATTTCTGTCGGGAAATTCCCGATTTCAGACTCCCCAATCCCCGTTTGCCGATCGTTTTTGATTTCAAAAAGACAGTAATCTCCAGATTTCGAAAGCCCATTGATCAAAACCCCATATGGACCCCTTTCACCCCGCAGAGCCAGAGATAACAGTTTTCTGCTAAACACATGTACAGTTAGTTGTTTGTCCGCTAATGACCTGTTTACTGAGACCCTAACGATACCTGACTCTTCATTGACTGTAGGTATGACACTACATTGGCTAATAAACACATTAATTTTAATATCAATTACCCACTGTAATTGGTAAGAGACAAAGCAGTCAGCTGTTGAGGGGAAGTCTCAGTCTCACACCGTCTGTCATGGTTACGTAAACGTTTTTATGGCTTCGATTGGAAGTTCTTTGAAGTTAACCGCAACAAACAAAAGTGATTTAGTTCGGGGGGTTTTGGAAGAGAAAAAACATCAACAATGTTCCTAAGGCCCAATCTATGATCCAAATCAATCCATGAATTTCTGAGCCCAATAATGTATATATCTGAAGGACTGAAATCGACATTAAAAATTGACATTTGGTCTTTCTTTTGTAGATGAGATCAAAGTTGTTTATTACATGTAAATCTGTGCCAATTCCCATTACGCGGTTTATGTTGGCCTGAGAACGCTTTTTCAGCCCACCATCAGATGGTGGGCATATTGTAATCACCTTTCAATGTCCGTCGGTCCGTCGAACATACTACTTTCATCATCTGTTTAAATATATTAACATAATTGTATCTGTTACCGCTATTTCATCTGAAAGTACTGAAGGGATCTGTCTCAAATTTCACATGCAGGTTCCTTTGATCCCTTAATTTTGCATATTGAATTTTCGGACCAATCGGTGAACAAGATGGCCAACAGGACGCCATCTTGGATTATGACAATTGAAATTTGTTACTGCTATTTCTCAGAAAGTACTGAAGGGATCTGTCTCAAATTTCATGTGCATGTTCCCCTAGAGCCCTTGTGGTGCATATTGCATTTTCGGACTGATCGGTGATCAGGATGGCTGCCATCTTGGATTTTGATGTATGCAGGTGTCTGGCTCATTAGAAAGTATATGATGTTGTTGCATGGTAGATAGCTATATAGTCAGATCTCTATCTCTGATGTCCCTCTCCAAATCACCTTGATGTAAGATTGAGTCCCTCTCCAAATCACCTTGATGTAAGATCGAGTCCCTCTCCAAATCACTTTGATGTAAGATCAAGTTCCTCTCCAAATCACCTTGATGTAAAATCAAGTCCCTCTCCAAATCACCTTGACGTAAGATCAAGTCCTCTCTCCAAATCACCTTTATGTAAGATCAAGTCCCTCTTCAAATCACATTGATGTAAGATTGAGTCCCTCTCCAAATCACCGTGATGTAAGATTGAGTCCCTCTCCAAATCACCTTGATGTAAGATCGAGTCCCTCTCCAAATCACTTTGATGTAAGATCAAGTTCCTCTCCAAATCACCTTGATGTAAAATCAAGTCCCTCTCCAAATCACCTTGACGTAAGATCAAGGTCCTTCTCCAAATCACCTTTATGTAAGATCAAGTCCCTCTTCAAATCACATTGATGTAAGATTGAGTCCCTCTCCAAATCACCGTGATGTGAGATCAAATCCCTCTCCAAATCACCTTGATGAAAGATCAAGTCCCTCTTTAAATCACATTGATGTAAGATCAAGTCCCTCTCTAAATCACCTTGGTGTAAGATCAAGTCCCTCTCAAAATCACCTAGATGTAAAATCAAGTCCCTCTCCAAATCACCTTGATGTAAGATCAAGTCCCTCTCCAAATCACCTTGATGTAAGATCAAGTCCCTCTCCAAATCACCTAGATGTAAAATCAAGTCCCTCTCCAAATCACCTAGATGTAAGATCAAGTCCCTCTCCAAATCACCTTGATGTAAGATCAAGTCCCTCTCCAAATCACCTAGATGTAAAATCAAGTCCCTCTCCAAATCACCTTGTATTCATTAGTAACGAGGCCCTGTGTTCAAAGTGTGCCCAACCTGTTAGATGTGTACTGTTTTTTACTTGCAACGTTAGTCATAGTTTCTATCTCATTCTTTTTGTATATATATATATGGTTAATGTACAAGTTAAAATTACAATCAAATTATTGTCAAAAACCGGAATTGGCTACTGTACAATTCTGGCAACTATGAACTATGTGAATCATTCAGAGTTTCGGATCATTGTTCGAAAAATTATGCAGCCGGCGATAAATTGTGTTTATCAACTAACCTGCAATTGGCATCATTGTCGAATTTAGTTGCCTCCAAAATCCGTCAGTTTTTTCATGTGCTCATTGTTTTGAGTAATTCCGAGCTCGAGAACCTCCTGTGTTTTAGTTTGCTTCTGTGTTAATGAAGTGCTTACTCAATACGCATATGAAGCATTATTTCTTTCAAACGCAAAAAGGATTCTGATATTTTATAAACAGTAGCCAATGAAAATTCGTTTTACTCAATTGTCGTCCAACCAAAATCCTTGTAAGACTGAATGGAAAAGTTCCTCCAGCTGGAAAGAAGAGATGGGTTTGTCTACTGCGCTGCAAAATGCACGTCCCAAAATCAATGCAAAAATGATTGAAACAATTTTCATTTTCAGTTAAGCTGACAATGAGGACGTTGAAGTTATGGGTGCATACCCGAAATTACAATGACACGGGTATGTTATCAGTCTAAAAAGGTTAAACAGTTAAAAAGATGCTACAAAAATGGTGCTTTGAAGTTGGGTGCAACTGAACTGCTGGAACAAAATGTGTAATGGACATCTCATAGAAATAAAAAAAAAAATCAACTAATATTATAAAATGTTCTTTAGCACTATAGAGACTACGTTTGTATATAATCAAATTGGTCAAATAATCCTTGGAATGAAGATAAATCTTATGACCTAGGCTGTTTTTGATTAAACGGTTTGACTGGTTGGACCTAGTTGTATGTTTATGAATTAAAGAGAGAAAACATCCCTAGGTTTAGAAGTTCTAGATTTATATTAAAATGAAAATGAGCAAATACATGATGATGAATGCCTGCTGATCGCATTATCATTGACATCATGTTATTAACACTCTGTAGAATATCTAGTGCAGCTGAGGTATTGAAAAAGTAAAACAGTTTTGAAATTATTAGCTTATTTGCATCCATATTGATCCTAGCTATTTAATTAAAATTGCGTAGATTGTGGAATGGTTAATAAGTTATATACACAGGTGCATACTTGCCAACTTTCCCAATTCTGTCGGGAAATTCCCGATTTCAGACTCCCTATCCAGTTTGCCGATCGTTTTGTTCAAAAAGACAGTAATCTCCAGATTTCGAAAGCCCATCAATCAAAACCCCATATGGAGCCCCTTTCACCCCGGCAGAGCCAGAGATAACAGTTGTCTGCTAAACACATGTACAGTTAGTTGTCCGCTAATGACCTGTTTACTGGACCCTAACGATACCTGACTCTTCATTGACTGTAGGTATGACACTACATTGGCTAATAAACACATTAATTTTAATTCAATTACCCTCTGTAATTGGTAAGACAAAGCAGTCAGCTGTTGAGGGGAAGGTCTGTCAAGGTTACGTAAACGTTTTATGGCTTCCGATTGAAGTTCTTTGAAGTTAACCGCACAAACAAAAGTGATTTAGACAGGGGGATTTTGGACAGAGAAAACATAAACAATGTCGATAAGAACGGACTGATCTGATACAGACTTTCTGATCATCTAATGGGGACAGTTGATTGTTTGTAGATGAGATAAAAGTGAACAGTATCTGTCTAATTTATGAAATTTATGTATGGCCTGTGTAACATTTTTAGCCCACCATCATCAGATGGTGGGCTATTCAAATTACCTTTCGTCCGTGGTCCGTCCGCCCTTCCGTACTTCCATCCCTCTGTCCTTCCGTCCGTTAACAATTTTTGTTACCGCTATTTCTCGGAAAGTACTGAAGGGATCTGTCTCAAATTTCACATGCAGGTTCCTTTAGATCCCTAGTTGTGCATATTGAATTTTCGGACCGATCGGTGAACAAGATGGCCAACAGGACGCCATCTTGGATTATGACAATTGATATTTGTTACTGCTATTTCTCAGAAATAGTACTGAAGGGATCTGTCTCAAATTTCATGTGCATGATCCCCTAGAGCCCTTGTGGTGCATATTGCATTTTTCGGACTGATCGGTGATCAGGATGGCTGCCATCTTGGATTTTGATGTATGCAGGTGTCTGGCTCATTATAAGTATATGATGTTGTTGCATGGTAGATAGCTATATAGACAGATCTCTATCTCTGATGTCCCTCTCCAAATCACCTTGATGTAAGATTGGGTCCCTCTCCAAATCACCTTGATGTAAGGTCAAGTCCCTCTCCAAATCACCTTGATGTAAGGTCAAGTCCCTCTCCAAATCACCTTGATGTAAGATCGAGTCCCTCTCCAAATCACCTTGATGTAAGATTGAGTCCCTCTCCAAATCACCTTGATGTAAGATCAAGTCCTTCTACAAATCACCTTGATGTAAGATCGAGTCCCTCTCCAAATCACCTTGACGTAAGATCGAGTCCCTCTCCAAATCACCTTTATGTAAAATCAAGTCCCTCTTCAAATCACATTGATGTAAGATTGAGTCCCTCTCCAAATCACCGTGATGTAAGATCAAATCCCTCTCCAAATCACCTCCTCTCCAAATCACCTTGATGTAAGATCAAGTCCCTCTCCAAATCACCTAGATGTAAGATCAAGTCCCTCTCCAAATCACCTTGATGTAAGATCAAGTCCCTCTCCAAATCACCTAGATGTAAAATCAAGTCCCTCTCCAAATCACCTAGATGTAAGATCAAGTCCCTCTCCAAATCACCTTGATGTAAGATCAAGTCCCTCTCAAATCACTAAGATGTAAGATTAAGTCCCTCTCAAATCACCTTGTATTTACCATAATAATTACAGGGGATGATATCCTGATCAACCCTAAAGAGTTTCCTGATGTGTCTAAGGGAGACGTCTTAGAGCTCTATCATCCTGAGGATGAATACAGGTAAAATCAAATTTGTGAGGTAATTAAGGTAGACATGATGAATTTTAGACATTTTAAAAGGATACAAAAAGCATAACCTCTCATGATCAGAACAGTGAGTATGAATGTTTTTTTTTAATGTTCATGAACAAGATGCAGGTAGATGCCCAGATATATGTTTGTTTGAAAATCATTGTTATTATGTATTCTGAGAACTGTGTTTTTGTCATGAAACGTTCATTGCTGCATGGTTATAACTATAATGAAAGAAATATCTGAACTCCTCATTCATGCTCTGTATTTTACTTTGCCAGTCGTCTGTTGCTCCAAGTTACTGCTCTCTCTGATGATTTTAATCAGAAAGGTAAGTCCTTATGTTTGTTTGTTTAACTCTTGAAGTATTATATTTGAAGTTAATTTTTTTATCTTTTGAAGAAGTTCATGAATTTATATTTTGTTGGAGAGAATAATGAACTTTTGTGCAAATTTTTCATTATAATCACAAATTTTTGACAACGAAGAAAGAAAATCTTACTGTTATTTTCCAGAGAAAACAAAAAGACCTTGTTTGTATTTGTACTATTTTGTTTTCATTTGAGGTTTTCTTCATATTGTAGATACCATTAGTATAGAGCAGTCAATTGCTACACAATTCCAGCTGAGAGCTTACAAAGAGGTTCATGTAACTAAAGTCAGCCCAAAGGTACAATTCTTCTACTCCATTTACTGATGTGTGATTTTCTCCCATACATCACAAGGTTATCTTGTGGTTGGTAGGGGTAAGACTTGGTAACAGAGTGTTACATGGGTTTGTCATGTAGATAAGGATAACTCTACCATTGTGAAAGACTTTGGCAGGTCAGCATGAAGCTTGCCAAGAGCTGACCGACCAAACTTTTCACCGAATGGTTACATCAAATACATGCAGCATAACCATGGCGTATGTTGTTGATGACATCAATTTAGATGTTCCTGTGGTGTTAGATGGTGTGACGGAAAACTTTCTGAAGAACTAAAATTTCAATTTGTTCTGGCTTATTATTAATCTTGAATTGATCTGCAAAGTGTGTATAGGATATCTTATCTCATTAATAAATTGGTCAGCACTTGTAAAGCTCATGCTAAGCAGCCAAAATATTTCACATGGGGTTGCATTGGTGATAATCCTGTCCACTCGATAGACATTGCATATTTATTAGTATGCCAGTGTTATAGTCATATAATTGGTAGTTTAGATTGTCTTATGATAATCACCAATCATTACAAATTCAAACTACCTCCTTAAATTAACTTTTCCTTCTGTTCATCCTCCATAATGCATAGTATCAAACAAAACATTTAAATATGTAACTCTTTGTTGGCCTATTCTTTATACCAAATATGAATTATATATGGGATGAATTTTCATACTCTGTTATGATCTTGAATTCCTGTCTGATACATTGGAATGAAAGTTAAAACTCATTCACCCCTGAAATTTCATGATGGACTGATCTAGTCTTTGATTTAGAAGACCCTAAATTTGTCTTCAGGTGTGAATGAGTTAATAAAAACACTTCTGTGACCTGACCTTGATTTGACCTTGACAGGATGTTGCCCTTGACCTTGTGGAGCTCCTGTTTAAGGACCAGTACCTTAGTCGTAGTGACATGTGGCGACTACGACACGGTCTGGTGAACACCTGTGCCTATGTTAACAAGAAGATCGAGGCTGCCCAAATGAGGTGAGGTTATTTTTCATAAACAATGGGATGTGATTCCTCCTCTTTTTAGAGGACTTCCACTGAAGATTTCTTCTGATTGAACAATATTTATTCTTAACAAATCATGTTGCATGGGATCTGAAACATAAAATGACCTTTTTAAACATTAATAGGAGGGTTGCCTATTATTAATAAGATATTTTGCTGATAGGATCAATCCTATCTCTATTAATTTTTGCCCCGCTGGAGAGCATTGTAAACTGAACAACACTTCTGAGAACTTCATCACAAGGAAAAAGAACACACACAAAAAAAAACACAACATTCAAAACCACATGCACTTAATATATATTGCAGACATTTAGTTCATACACATGGAGGGGTTGCTGTGGGCAAGTGGCTAAGATGCCTCAACATATATAACTATATGACAAGTTTTCGACCTTTGGGTCACAAGTTAGAATCCCATGTGGGGACAGTTACCAGGTCGTTCTTTGTTTTTTTTAAATGATCCTGACTAGAAAATTAAACTGACTAAACTCATACACAGCAGGGGAGGTAATCCATTGATCATATCATGGGAAGCTATGAACAAAAACCAGCAAATGGATAGGCAATATCAGATCTTATTTTTAAATTTACAAAAAATATTGATTTCAGGGCGCAGGTAAATGAGCTCTGGGCAAAGGGAGATCGAGTGACATGTGGTATGATTACTGATGACACAAGGGTAAGTTACTCCGAGAGGATGCATACTCATTGGTTCAAGTTCTGTATAGTACATAGATTGTGATAAACTTCTCCATTACTGATGACACAAGGGTAAGTTACTCCGAGAGGATGCATACTCATTGGTGCAAGTTCTGTATAATACATAGATTGTGATTAACTTCTCCATTACTGATGACACAAGGGTAAGTTACTCCGAGAGGATGCATACTCATTGGTTCAAGTTCTGTATAGTACATAGATTGTGATTAACTTCTCCATTACTGATGACACAAGGGTAAGTTACTCCGAGAGGATGCATACTCATTGGTGCAAGTTCTGTATAATACATAGATTGTGATTAACTTCTCCATTACTGATGACACAAGGGTAAGTTACTCCGAGAGGATGCATACTCATTGGTTCAAGTTCTGTATAGTACATAGATTGTGATTAACTTCTCCATTACTGATGACAAAAGGGTAAGTTACTCGAGAGGATGCATACTCATTGGTGCAAGTTCTGTATAATACATAGATTGTGATTAACTTCTCCATTACTGATGACACAAGGGTAAGTTACTCCGAGAGGATGCATACTCATTGGTGCAAGTTCTGTATAATACATGTGATTAACTTCTCCATTACTGATGACACAAGGGTAAGTTACTCTGAGAGGATGCATACTCATTGGTGCAAGTTCTGTATAATACATAGATTGTGATTAACTTCTCCATTACTGATGACACAAGGGTAAGTTACTCCGAGAGGATGCATACTCATTGGTTCAAGTTCTGTATAATACATAGATTGTGATTAACTTCTCCATTACTGATGACACAAGGGTAAGTTACTCCGAGAGGATGCATACTCATTGGTTCAAGTTCTGTATAATACATAGATTGTGATTAACTTCTCCATTACTGATGACACAAGGGTAAGTTACTCCGAGAGGATGCATACTCATTGGTGCAAGTTCTGTATAATACATAGATTGTGATTAACTTCTCCATTACTGATGACACAAGGGTAAGTTACTCCGAGAGGATGCATACTCATTGGTGCAAGTTCTGTATAATACATAGATTGTGATTAACTTCTCCATTACTGATGACACAAGGGTAAGTTACTCCGAGAGGATGCATACTCATTGGTTCAAGTTCTGTATAATACATAGATTGTGATTAACTTCTCCATTACTGATGACACAAGGGTAAGTTACTCCGAGAGGATGCATACTCATTGGTGCAAGTTCTGTATAATACATAGATTGTGATTAACTTCTCCATTACTGATGACACAAGGGTAAGTTACTCCGAGAGGATGCATACTCATTGGTTCAAGTTCTGTATAATACATAGATTGTGATTAACTTCTCCATTACTGATGACACAAGGGTAAGTTACTCCGAGAGGATGCATACTCATTGGTTCAAGTTCTGTATAATACATAGATTGTGATTAACTTCTCCATTACTGATGACACAAGGGTAAGTTACTCCGAGAGGATTGCATACTCATTGGTTCAAGTTCTGTATAATACATTTCAAGTTGTGATTAACTTCTCCATTACTGATGACACAAGGGTAAGTTACTCCGAGAGGATGCATACTCATTGGTTCAAGTTCTGTATAATACATAGATTGTGATTAACTTCTCCATTACTGATGACACAAGGGTAAGTTACTCCGAGAGGATGCATACTCATTGGTTCAAGTTCTGTATAATACATAGATTGTGATTAACTTCTCCATTACTGATGACACAAGGGTAAGTTACTCCGAGAGGATGCATACTCATTGGTTCAAGTTCTGTATAATACATAGATTGTGATTAACTTCTCCATTACTGATGACACAAGGGTAAGTTACTCCGAGAGGATGCATACTCATTGGTTCAAGTTCTGTATAATACATAGATTGTGATTAACTTCTCCATTACTGATGACACAAGGGTAAGTTACTCCGAGAGGATGCATACTCATTGGTGCAAGTTCTGTATAATACATAGATTGTGATTAACTTCTCCATTACTGAAAAAGGGTAAGTTACTCGAGAGGATGCATACTCATTGTGTTCTGTATCTTGTCTTGTTATGGATCGTGAATTGTGATTAACTTCTCCATTACATTAAGTATGCATACTCATTGTCAAGTTCTGTATATGATAGATTGTGATCTCATTACAGAGAGATCTACTCATTGTTCAATTCTTATAATACATTGTGATTAACTTCTCCATTAAAAACTGTTTGTATAGATCGTGTTATGGATGTTCTGATCCTTTACATTAGTAGTACGGCATTGTGATCTTGTCAGATTTTTATTAGATCGATGAGATCGTCTACGAGATCTTTATTCAGATGTGGGATTGGGATTCGACATTAACGGGGATCTGTACTTTGAGAAGGCTGTCAACGGATTTCTTATGGACCTATTTGCTAAATGGAAGGTAGATAGAAAGTACATTCAAACATGTCCATAAAGTCCACCACACAGAAAAAGAAAAATTACCTTTATTTATAAAGTGGTCTTTATGCATACAGTATTTTACCCAATAAGAGCCCATGGCACTTAAAAAAGTTACATGAAGCGGCGCTTAAAGGACCATAATTGGGCTAACATTTCACAAAGTTATTCCAGTGAGTAAGCATTTAAAAAGAAATCAAATAGAGAGACCTATAGATTCAGTCTGTATTTAATTAAAAGTAAGTGAAATTGTGGCCTCTGTAGGTGGAGGTGCATTAATGAAAGGAATGATGTGATTCTTCAAACTGAACTTGTGATTGTATTCTGTATTTGCATATTACAGAGTTATCTGCCCTTGTGAGTAGCTATTGATTGTGACATAATGTGTTTGCAAGCGCTTTTCTGAAAAAATGATGTGAATTGTGTCCACAAAATAATGACGTCACAATGGATACTTACCCGCAATAGAGCTGAAACTGTAATATGCCAAGACAGAATAGCTGCGATAACCTAGTTCTTGAAGACAGATGTTAACTAAAGATATGGTTATTGAGAGATAGGTATAAATGTTCTCACTTATTCTAATGATTTTTACAGACCCAGAACTGCCTACATGATGTAACCATCGTGCTGTTCTCACGGACATTCTACAAAGCCACATCTAAAGGTAACACACTTTACCATATAAAACCAAGGTGAGCCTTGTGACCAAAGTCTATTGATATGTGCCAAACTGTTATGGTGTTGGCTTCCTCTCACATATTTTCTATTTTCCGCATTGATTTTGTGCTTTACAGAAAGTCTATGATTTGTAGTTATACATCCACTCCCCCCCCTCCCCGCAACAAAGTTCAAGGGGGTATAATAGAATCAGGTCGACTTGTCCATTTGTTCATCTGTCCATCTGTCTGTAAACACAACTTTTTCTGGCGATCTCCTCCGAAACTACTTGACAGATTTTGATAAAATTTGGAACCCTGACATAAAGGGGACTTGAGTTAAGTATATAGGGTTTTTTCAATGTCCCCTATTACATACAACTTAATTTATGGCCTAATTAGCCCAAGCAAGGGTATTAGTCTGCCACTCTGGCGACGGTTCTAGTTTTAGTTTTAAAAAAGTTTGTGTCATTTTATTTCTACAAACACTAATCCCCTTGGAAATTAAAGAAAAATGGCATACAAAAATCAATAAAAACAAGTCCTTTAATGGAAAAAACCCCTTAAATATTGATTATGAGATACTCATAGACAGAAGTGTTTGATTACCAACAAAGGTTTAACTTTTTATAATGGTATCTGTCTCAATGTAGGACTGTTTTAGATGCCATGATTTTGTTGCATGATTCAATAATAACCAGAATAGGTGATGCTACTGTCATTGAATGTGTTCAAGAGGTATGATCCGCTTGACACACTTACCTCATTATCTTAATTTTAAGTTTTTATTTTGCTGATGCCAGTGATTAAACTTTTTATGAAACAGAGGAATTCCCAGCTGGAGTCAGAGATTGTATCCAAGTGGATTACCAAGGTCGATTTTACGAGGACTTCTACAGGTAAAACTTTTTATCCATAAATATAATTTTGTCTTCTTTGGTCTACTGATATTGATAGTATGATATAAGATTAGGTTTAATAAGGACGTATATCTTTATGTCCTCCAACATTAAATTGGGGACACAAAATATCAAAAGTGTTAGCCATGTCTGTCCAATTACCGTTACGTTTTCCTAATGACGGGCGCCGGGCGCGGGGTAATGGACTGAGGGGGGCGGCGGTTATTCGAGACCATTTTTAGGATGTTTTTTCTGAATAACAGACTATAGTCATTCTTGCTTTTAGTTTCGTCTTTTTCATGTAACTTATGTATAACAAACTTTCGTTTTGGATGTCATGATCATAGTAAGTATTGAAATTACATAATAATGAAGAAAATGGTATTGCACTAGAAGTATTTAATCATGGTTAAAATATGTTGTTTCACGGATTTTTTGTATTTCATGCTAGCCTGTTTGTTTACCTTGCGTACACAAAATGGGCGGACGGTGCTTCGATCGCTACCTTTCGTTTTGTGGCTGATTGGGGAATACCGACAGAGAGCACACTATAAATTGCTTATAAATGATAATATTACACAGTTAGGAACCTGTTTATAGTTATACAGTAAGTATCATAAAACCTGTAAATTGATGCCAGTTAGTCTTATCCATAAACCGTGTGTGGGACATTCAGTGGATCTCGTTTTGTTTTGACATGGCGTTTCTAGGCTATTTCTATGTGTAAATACCGAGCAAGTTATTCGAGTGCAATATCAAAAGTGTTAGCCATGTCTGTCCAATTATGTCCCAACCTGTCACATATCATTTGATTGGCTTGTATGTATTTAAGTACTTTCAGTACTTTGATTTTTACAGAGTGGTGGTTCAGAATGAGCGATACGATGACTGGACAAGAACAATCAAATCACTGAGAAAACTGTTTAATGAATATCCACAACGTGTTCTACATTACCACAAAGTCAAAGGTCAAAAGATACCGAAAGCCTGGAACTCAACTGCCTCTCAGGGAAACTTCCTGGAAACTCTTAACATGTCTCTCAATTGTAAGTTTGAAGCATATAACTGCCATACTGTATGTCCATGTGTAAGCTGTTATTTTCACAAAATTATATTTCATAATTTAAGGGGACATTGGTGTGTTTGAAAAACTTCATCTTTGAAATAGTAAGTTATGGATGAAAGTTATAGATTTGTTAAAATTCAAATTTCTCAAACTAATGTCAAAATTGTTAAACATTTTTCTGGTAACTGTTAGCAGTTGAACGAAAAACCTACCTGTCCTTCGATTAAACAATATTTCAAAGCTAAAAAGATTACCGCACAGCAAACATTAAGTAAAAAATGAAAGTAAAAGAATTAATGAAGTTTGGGATTCATAAGAAATATTTCCTGTCAATTTAATAATGTATCAGCTATCGCAGAAAGATGCATAAGATCATGTGCATATTACAGACAATAGAATAGCACTAAATGTTAGTCCTACTCATAAGTGAAACCCTTATAGAGCTAGTTTTAACACATTGACCCCTGAAGACACATTTAGACTCTCCTAAATCAAAGACTAGACCAGTCCATTATAAAATTCGAGGGGTGAATGAGTTATAGTAGGGTGGCCAGATGATATTTCACTTTCCTCTCACATATACGACTATTTACATCATGGTTAGTTAAGAACATTTTGGTTGCCATTTCAGTATTGGAGAAGTACTATGTGGACCGTAATTTTGACCGGACAGGTAAAGTGGCCGTAGTCATCACACCTGGACCAGGTGTGTTTGAGGTGGACAGAGAACTGACCAACATCACTAAACAGAGGACAATTGATTGTGGTAGGTAAACAAAGTCTTCTTCGCAATCAAAGTAAATTTGCGAAAGATTATCTTCGCGAATTAACATTAACATCATTGATTCTGATGGGAATTTTCGACAATTTTTAAATCAGTGAATATTAATCTTAGCAAAATTGTTTTGAAATGAAAATTGCATAATTTAGTTGCTGCGCAAGAAATTAAGTTGGTTTTCAGTATTTTTATGGTCAAAATATTCAGGATTTTAACGTATTTAATGAATAAAGAAATAAAGGTTTTTGCAAATCTCAGACTTTATGTAAGTTTTCAAACGTTCGTATGTTATAGGTGTTGGAAGTGATCTTGTGTGTATGGGAGAACAGCCTCTCCATGCTGCTCCACTCTTCAAGGTATACAACTGTTAAAGATGGGAATCATATTGCTACATGATAAGTCTAGATGTTACTGTGAACATACTAATTTCAGTGGAATTTTATTTTAGCCCTTTTCATGCTGTCTTTGAAGCGCTAATTCATGTACAGCACCAAATTTTGTGAAAGGATATTTCTGTTTTTGATCCACTGAATTGTGCATTATTTGTATCTGCACAAGTAAAGTTTCACATTCGTTCTAAAGTTTGCCTGCCCTAAAATGAATACGATACAGAAACTAAAAAGATTATCCCACAAATTATCAAAAGGAGCAAAGATCTTTTTTGCCCCAACATATCTTCATGGCTGCCCTAAGATGACATTTCTTGTCATTCTAATTTCTTTCACCTATTGTAATATAAAGCTAAACCTCATTACCCAAATCATACAAACAATCAATAATTGTACCCAATTTTCTGAAATTTTCAAAATATTTGAGACAATTCAGTACATTTTGAAATTTGATGGAAAGTTTTGCTGTCTGGGCAGTCTTCTTCAAATAAAGTTAAAAAAAAATTACAAAGTTGAAATCTTGAAAATTGACTCGCCGTAATCCAACTGTCATTCGTGTGCGAATTCTTTTTTGCGAATTTCATGATTAAAATAAATTCAAAAAAGTTTATGTCTGCGAATTAACATCTACATCATTGATATTGATTGGAAATTTGATAAACATTTTAAATCTGCGAATGTTAATCTTCGATAACTTGTTTTTAAATGCAAATTGCGAAATTTTGTAGCCGTAAAAAAAGTTGATTTACAGTTGTTTACAGTATGTTATTCTATCGCTATTCCGAATTTGCATATTACAGAGTTATCTGCACTTGCGGGTAGGTATTGATTGTGACGTCATGTGTTTGCAAGCATAACATCATACTTTTCGGAGAAAATGACGTAAATTGCGCTCACAAAATAATGACATAACAATTGATACATACCCGCAAGGGAGCTTACTCTGAAATATGCAAAGACAGAACTTAATGATAGATGGAACTTAATGATAGAATTAAGTTCTTATAGTAAAACAAAACAAAAACAATATAAAATCCTGAAGATTGACTTTCGTTCCTCTGTCCCAGTATAATGATAGAATTAAGTGATTCATGACTTGTTTTTACTTGTACAGTTCCACAACCGCCATCTCAAAGCCACATTACAAGTCGGCGATGACTATAACATACCGCATTGGATGAATCATAGCTTCTATCTGTCGAAAAACCAGATCCAGGCCCATCTCCATGGCAACTTCATCCCTCGCATCAAACCGCCACAGCTAATAACTGTGAGTATAGTCACAAAATGGTGTACCATAGTCGCTGTAACTAGCGACAGGATACTTAAAAAATTGAAACAAAGGGGAAGTGTTTATTGAGGAATTTGTAGTAGATGGAAAACCTCTTTTAAATAAGTGTGCCATATTTTAACTATTTCTGTACTCATAACACATTAATCAGTCAAAGTATACATTGATATGCCTTCATTCCATTTAAAGATGCTCCACCGCTGACAATTGGTATTTTTTCACCATCAAAAACATGAGCAAACGATTTAGTATTTTTCTTCAGTTACAAAAGTTACTTACTTTGCACCATTACCAACATTGAAAAGTTTGAGCTTCTAATTTTACTTTAAGTTAAAAACATAAAGAAATAATTAATTGCATCCCGAAAAAAATCCGTGTCACTATACCCTATATGGAATGCAATACTGATTGCGCTTGTACCAAAGGCAAAATAAATAAATTTATTATAGTTTTTGTGTTGATTAGACATATATAAATACGATTAAACACTAATTATTGTTCAAATGATGAATGTCATTTATGCTCTGTCGGCGGTGGAGCATCTTTAACAACTCTAACTCTTTAGAAGATGGGGAGGTGGGCGCTAATTATGTGAATACAGGAGCAGTAGTCCTTTGTTTAGAAATTGTTATGTAGAATCACAGTCCTCTGTGATTTGAACTTTTAAATTATTTAGTGGGTGCTAATTTTCCTGAGCTAACAAGCAACATAAGGCTTAAATTCTTTTATAAACAAGATACAAGCATGGACAATTCAAAGAGGAAATGTTAAAATACGTAGAATACAGTATATAGGGGAAAACAAAGATAGTTTAATCATTTTCGGCACAATGCTATCTTCTGTTTTCATAAAAAGGCATGTAGGAAGTTACAACCAATGTTTATATAAAGCTTATTCATTGTTTTCTTTCGTAATGTAGTAATATGTTGGAGTAGGTCCAGTCAGCATCATTCAAGTTGTATTATATATATATAGTTACTTTTAAAGATAAGCAAACACATAACTTGTGAAAGATTTCTGAAGGTGTGAAAACATGAAAAGAATTTCACATATTGTCCTTGAAAAAACCTTGAATACTGATCCAAAAAATTAGTGGAAACCCTGATTAGAAATAGCTCAATATATTTTAAATGTATTTTCAGGAGAAGAAATCCAAGTCTAAAGAAAGAGGTAAGATTTTAAATCTGGAATAATGTGATATGTGAATTCTTCCAAATGTATTAGCTAATCCTGCTGACATACTTTTGCATCAGAAATTGTTCATGAACTCATTCACCCCTGAAGACGCATTTAGACTCTTCTAAATCAAAGACTAGACCAGTCCATTGTGTAATTTCAGGGGTGAATAAGTAAAAATGAGATTGCACTACATGTTTTTATCTGTATGTTCTTAGCTTTTTAAAATTATTTTGCCTTAACATTTTATTATGGTTAAACAAATACTGAATATAGTAAACAATATACATGTATTTAGTAAAATGGCACACTTTACTGATTTATTCATTCACCCCTGCAGACACATTTAGGCTCTTCTGTGTCAAAAAATAGCATAGTCCATTTTGAAATTTCAGGGGTGATTGGGTTCATAATATGTGAATGTTTTGGCTGTACAATTAAATGTGTAAACACTCTTTCATACTGCACTCTTTAGTGACTGGATTCCCTGCTTATCAGCGTAATTCCACTGCAACAGACAACGACAACTTTCCGTTTGTTGACTACGATGAATATGATGCTCAAGTCTTCAAGCTTCCCACTCACAACTACCCTCAGCCAGGGTAAGTAGGCAGAAAGATATGAAAATGTATGGAGAATTTATAATATAACATACAAATTACATGTTTAGGAAATTTATAATATAAGGTACAAATAAAATGTATGGAGGATTTTTAATATAAAGTATGAATGAATTGTATGGGGGATCTATAATTTGAAATAAAATGTATGGGAAATTTATAATATGAAATAAAATTTATGAGAAATCTATAATTTAAAATTCTATAGCGAATTTCTGTTATAACAAATTATTTCACTTGATCCCATGGAATTCCTTATAGTAAAGTTATACTGTATCAGTAATATGAAGTGCCACATATTCATTTCGCATTTTTTAGAAGGATGAAGAAAAAGAAAATTAAGAAAGAACCGCAGACATATATGGAAGCTAAAAAAGCTCATAGGGGCCGAATACGACGGTCGTCTGATGACATGTTACTGGATCGAGTGCTGACAGCTGATCGTACAGAAGGCGGTATTGCAATCCCCGTCAGGTCCAGTAGTGGCGACGAGATTTCTTCTTCCGTACCTGCTAGTGGTGAGTCTTAGAGAGACACTTTTACTGTAAAAGTGCATATTTCTGTGAGTGCTAAATTTCGCTATTTGCAAAAATAAATCTTTCACGGTGTTGTTATTTTCACAATAGAGATATCTTTAGAATTTTGGCTACACAATTTATGCATTTACAAAATATGTTATGTGCGGGGAAATTTTCGAGTTCAAGTGGAAATTTCCCTGATTACAGTACAATGTTAAATTCTTTGATTTTAAACACACAGATTCTGAAGTACTATCAAACCAAATTATTTTCATGTTCTACTTATCTTTTGGCCATTTGGTATGTGCAATAAAATTGGTGATTCAATTTCTAACTTCTGACTTATTGTGAATTAATGGCAATTCATTTCTGTCTTACAGCGAAATTCATGAAATTAAATCCCATGCAAAGACTCAATTACCCCTGAAATGTTATATTGGACTGGTCCAGTCTTTGATTTAGAAGAGCCTAAATGTGTCTTCAGGGGTGAATGAGATAAAGTCAAATACCTAAAGCACAAACAATGTATTTAAAAGACTAAAACTTTTCCAAATTATGACCCAATAATGTCAGAGTCTGTGATCATTTTTGTTTCACTGTAGTGAACCTAGCAAGTTCTACACTTAGATTTACTATGTAAGCAAACATGAACAACTTAACGGGTTGGTTTTGTTAAATAGCAAACTGGATTACAAATTAGCATGATGAAAAAATGAAAATGCACTATCACAAACTAAGATGTAAAATAATTGTATTTCAGATAAATGCCATACCAAAGATCTAGAGGACACCACAGACGACGAAGTGGAATCCATACGCCCCATATTTGGAAGTGCAGGCTCGCCATACTGCCACTCGAAGAACACGTCGGCTATATCTTCTCGTCGCGCTCTCATTAATCCATTTGCTCCATCCACCATGCATTTCAAGATGACATCAAATCGAAGACGATGGATTCATGCATTTCCTACAGGTAAATGTATTGTGCTTGGCCCCATAAGAAAACAAAAATGTGTTTAAAAAGAGGTGTAAAAATGCTCTGGGCAGAATTATTTTTCCTAAAACTGTGTTTCTAATTAAATGCAGTCGTATCTTTTAAAACAATGATTATTTCCAGCAAATGAGTTAATTAATTGTTTACCAATCTTGGATATGAATAGCTGTAACTCGGTCACCCCTGAAGACATATTTAGGCTCTTCTGAATCAAAGACTAGACCAGTCCATTATGAAATTTTAGGGATGAATGAGTTAAACTTCACTACAGACCATACTATCCAGCCTTGAATTAAAACTGTGTGTGATAATTGAGAACCGTTATAACTTTGTAGATCCACAAGGAGCAGCCGTCCAGACTCATCATTTCCGTACAATTTCCGATAGCGAGGAAACAGTAGACACAAAAGAGGTAGGCAATCCCTCGGAATCATAAATACAGTGAACCCTCCATAATCCAAACTCTTCTGTCCCCAGACCAAAATTGTCTGGATTGAGAATTTTACAGACTGCCTGATTACTTACTCGTTATTCTAATCTGTTCACCGATATTTCTGTTCAGATTGCGAGTTTTCCATATCATTAGTGTCAGGATTACCATGGGTCTATTGTATACTATTTGGTATATAGGAAAATTTCATGATGTTCACACCCCTGCCTATCTGGGTTAGAAGATATACAGTTGAATTTATAGATTTTACAACATTATCAGATAATTTTTATACTGTATATTGGATATTTTTTTTAGTGTTAAATTTTGGGATTAACTCAGGTTAATATTTCACTTTGATTTATTTTTCAATAAAAACACCTGTTAACGTTTTGCAACATATATATATATAATATACACCAAAATATTACACCAAGAAATTGTCAATCTGAAAAAGTTGTTTGCATTATTAGCATAAATTTCCCCCTTGTGTAAAATTTCACATTAACAATACTTGTTCACCTTGAACTATTTGACAATTTGATGTTCTGGCTATACAGACAAACTACCTGACTGTGGAAGCAATGAAGCAGAGATCACTAACACACCAGGACAGCAACGAGGGGTCAGAGCACACAAGGTAAAGGGTCAAAGGTCATGTAACAACAGGTCAGGGGGTCAGCATACCAGGTAAAGGGTCAGAGGTCATGTAATTACTTTAAAAAAAAAAATTCATATCTAACTTCTCATAAGTGTTCCAAAGGGAACATTATTAGCCGAAAATTTGGAACAGAAACTGTTTATATTATGTATATTGTAATTTTCATATCACTTTTTCGTGATCAGAGCAATATCCCGCAAAAATATCAACTCCATGAAATTAAAAATGAATAAATATAAATTTGCTTTTATTCTCAGTTCTGACCAGTTGTCTGCTATTGGTTCAGCTGGAAATGTAGCTGCGGCCTTCAATACTTCCCAGCAATGCTCTTCCATGGGTTCCACTGCCTCTTACTTACAGGACTACAGTAAGTATACCTCAATGACAAATCCCACATAGATAGGATGAGAGTTGTCGTGTGATGAAAACAAAACATGTCTTCTTGGATAAAGTCATTTCTAACCAACTTATTTTCGTATGTGATTATTAAATTTTGTGTCTTTCGAGAACAATAACAAATTACGAAAATTTATCGCCGCGAAAATGTTCTGATAAAGTAGAACAAAATAACCCTAAATTATGAAATTAAATCACTGTGAAAATGTCATTATCCATGAAAACACTAAATAAAGTCACAGCAAAAATTAGTTGGTTGTCGTTCTTGTGTCCAAAAAAATACATACAGATAGCATCGATTCAAGCAGCTAAATGAACATAATTATGCTGTTTAATACTAAATAATCTTTCTTCTAAATCTATTTAAAAAAACTGATTGTAATCTAAAATGTACAAAAATCATAGCATTGACAAAAAATGATTTTATGATTTGGTTGAATTATTTATTGGCCTGGTTGCCAGGAGACTAGATGATTTACTCTCATGAAATTTTACCTAGCCTCAGGTTAACAAATCTTCATTCTACTTACAACCAGGGTATTTTGAGAAACTTGAAAGATAACTCAAGAAACCAGACTTAAGTTTTAGTTGTATAAATGTAAGTTTGTATGTTGTTGTTTCAGATAAACTTCCTCTGAATAACCACATTTCTAACAAGGATGGTCAGAGGTCGTGGGTTTGGGGCCCTACAGGGGAACAGGAGTGGAGCCCTAATATGACCACAGGTAGGTTTCCTTACAGTAACTCTGACTTAAACTCTATCCTTGTGGATGTTAATACAAGTCGGACTTTGTAATCCCAAGTAACAAATGGACTGGTTTCCTCCTTAGTTATTAGGTCATCTGACCCAAAGGGTCAGGATGACCTATAGTCATCATGTTTCGTCCGTCGTCGTGCGCCGTCCGCCGTGCCGCCGTGCGCCGTCCGCCGTGCGCCGTGCGCCGTCCGCCGTGCGTTAACTTTTCACATTTTGAACTTCTTCTCAAGTTTGACCAGTGGGATTGAGCTGAAACTTACCTGAAATGATCCTGAGATGGTCCCGACAAAGTGTTGTTATTTTTCGGGTCGATCCGAAATCCAGATGTCCGCCACAGCCCGCCATCTTGAAAACACATTTTAAACTTCTTCTCAAGTTCTACCGGTGCGATTTGGCTGAAACTTGCATTAAATGATCCTGACATGGTCCCGACAAAGTGTTGTTATTTTTCGGGTCGATCCGAAATCCAAGATGGCCGCCAAAGGCGCCATCTTGAAAACACATTTTGATTTTTCTCAAGTTCTACCAGTGCGATTTGGCTGAAACTTGCATGAAATGATCCTGACATGGTCCCGACAAAGTGTTGTTATTTTTCGGGTCGATCCGAAATCCAAGATGGCCGCCACAGCCGCCATCTTGAAAACACATTTTAAACTTCTTCTCAAGTTCTACCGGTGCGATTTGGCTGAAACTTGCATGAAATGATCCTGACATGGTCCCGACAAAGTGTTGTTATTTTTCGGGTCGATCCGAAATCCAAGATGGCCGCCACAGGCGCCATCTTGAAAACACATTTTGATTTTTCTCAAGTTCCACCAGTGCGATTTGGCTGAAACTTGCATGAAATGATCCTGACATGGTCCAGACAAAAGTGTTGTTATTTTTCGGGTCGATCCGAAATCCAAGATGGCAGCCACAGTCTCCATCTTGAAAACACATTTTAAACTTCTTCTCAAGTTCTACCGGTGCAATTTCGCTGAAACTTGCATGAAATGATCCTGACATGGTCCAGACAAAGTGTTGTTATTTTTCGGGTCGATCCGAAATCCAAGATGGCCGCCACAGGCGCCATCTTGAAAACACATTTTGAACTTCTTCTCAAGTTCTACCGGTGCGATTTGGCTGAAACTTGCATGAAATGATCCTGACATGGTCCCGACAAAGTGTTGTTATTTTTCAGGTCGATCCGAAATCCAAGATGGCCGCCACAGGCGCCATCTTGAAAACACATTTTGAACTTCTTCTCAAGTTCTACCAGTGCGATTTGGCTGAAACTTGCATGAAATGATCCTGACATGGTCCCGACAAAGTGTTGTTATTTTTCGGGTCGATCCGAAATCCAAGATGGCCGCCACAGCCGCCATCTTGAAAACACATTTTAAACTTCTTCTCAAGTTCTACCGGTGCGATTTGGCTGAAACTTGCATGAAATGATCCTGACATGGTCCCGACAAAGTGTTGTTATTTTTCGGGTCGATCCGAAATCCAAGATGGCCGCCACAGCCGCCATCTTGAAAACACATTTTAAACTTCTTCTCAAGTTCTACCGGTGCGATTTGGCTGAAATTTGCATGAAATGATCCTGACATGGTCCCGACAAAGTGTTGTTATTTTTCGGGTCGATCCGAAATCCAAGATGGCCGCCACAGCCGCCATCTTGAAAACACATTTTAAACTTCTTCTCAAGTTCTACCGGTGCGATTTGGCTGAAACTTGCATGAAATGATCCTGACATGGTCCCGACAAAGTGTTGTTATTATTCGGGTCGATCCGAAATCCAAGATGGCCGCCACAGGCGCCATCTTGAAAACACATTTTGATTTTTCTCAAGTTCTACCAGTGCGATTTGGCTGAAACTTGCATGAAATGATCCTGACATGGTCCCGACAAAGTGTTGTTATTTTTCGGGTCGATCTGAAATCCAAGATGGCAGCCACAGTCTCCATCTTGAAAAACACATTTTAAACTTCTTCTCAAGTTCTACCGGTGCAATTTCGCTGAAACTTGCATGAAATGATCCTGACATGGTCCAGACAAAGTGTTGTTATTTTTCGGGTCGATCCGAAATCCAAGATGGCCGCCACAGGCGCCATCTTGAAAACACATTTTGAACTTCTTCTCAAGTTCTACCGGTGCGATTTGGCTGAAACTTGCATGAAATGATCCTGACATGGTCCCGACAAAGTGTTGTTATTTTTCAGGTCGATCCGAAATCCAAGATGGCCGCCACAGGCGCCATCTTGAAAACACATTTTGAACTTCTTCTCAAGTTCTACCAGTGCGATTTGGCTGAAACTTGCATGAAATGATCCTGACATGGTCCCGACAAAGTGATCCTGACATGATCCTGACAAAGTGACACCATATATAATTAATTTTACTATTGTCAAGGTAGTCAGATGACCGTTAAGGCCCTTGGGCCTCTTGTCTAGGTATATGCTACATTTAAACTCAGTTACCTCCCTTGGTTATGCTTCTCTCCCTGGGGTATGCTACGGTTTCTCAGTTGCCTGGGTACACTTTACTGAATTGAGTTATCTCCATTGGTTACAATACCATGAAGACTTACACAGTGGTGCTTTCTTCAGATTATTTCACTTTGGTTACATTTCGCTGACCTTGGTTATGCTCCTTGAATATGCTACAGTAAACTCAAATTTTACCCTTAGGTAGCTACACTGAGCACACTTGTGAATTAACTCCCTTTTGTACATTACACGGACACATCAGTTTATTTCTCAATTACCTCCCTTAGTTACAATACATTTCATATCCTTGTGTATGTTACACTAAAGATTGACACGATAGTGCTTTCTTCAATTACCTCCCTTGGTTGCCCAATACTGACTTCAGTTAAATCTGTTATCTCCCTTTCGTATGATACATTTTAAAATCAGATAGATTCGTTTAGAAATAGATAGATTCATTCATTTCCTGGAATGGTTCTTCCTTCCATTCCTTTATGAGCAGACGTAAGGGAACTAAAGGAGGAAATCAGTCTAGGTTAACAAGGTGTTTGTAATGTAACCAGCTGCATCTTTTCAGTGTTTGTATTCTATAGGTTTGATTGTTATATGCAGCAGGATGGCTTAAATGTTTGTGTATATATTAAGTATTAAGATGTTTATATAAGTATTAAGATGTGTACATACGTATGGTGGTATTTGATTGTTTGTACATTGTGTATGATTGGTGGTAACAAGAATCAATGGTAGGAATGAAAGAATATATTGTTTATATATAAAGTCGGGTATTTTTGTGGGTTAAAAATTTTCATGATTTTGTCACAAATAAAGAAAATTTGATTTTTACAAATGAAGACTTTGCAATCAGACTAAAATATTATTAATTTATTCATCACAAATATTTTGCAGATGTAATTTTTTTGAGAACACAATTATGTCACACAAAATCTTGAAAACAAAACCCCACTAAAATTACCGGAAATTTAATAATACCTCTAATAAAATATATAGAATAGAGGTGATTTATCAACAAATAGTAAAGAGGTTATACTCTCTCATTACTAATCATGTCATTTTGTAAGAATGAAAGTACATGTAAGTTGGATTCATATGGACAAAACTGGATTATCTTGACAAAAGTGCTAGGTTTAATTTGGAAGGTTTAGATTTTCATGTCGCACGTACAAGGCAAGTGATATCGAAATCCCACTCTACCACATTTTCCATTCACTCCTTTGTGTAAAACCACTTTTTCCATTCACTTCTTTGTGTAATTATATTACTATGTTTAAATTGGGAACATACAAACTTAAGGCTGTATCTTCATTTCTTCAATATTCTTCGATAATTTCAGTGTTGAAGTTGGACAGTTATAGATGTGACATTCGATAAACAATACATTTATCTTTTACATGACCATTGAATAACTCATTCAATCCAAAATTTCCATAACAAGTTTTTCCATTCATAAAATAATTCATTTCGATCAGTATTTTTCATTGTATTCAGTCTAAGAACACATTTTTTGTAAGATTCATATAAAATACAATATGATATAAAACAATGATAAGGCCCCCAAAAAAATGTTTGTTTAGGGTTACTCGACCGACCCTAATTTTTCACCCTCGACCCAAATTTTTTTCCCACTTTTCTACGGAAAAAAAATTAAAAGTCGGGATTTTGATCTCAGACTCTGGTTCTGGCTATTACTTGAGAGTGAAAAACACAAAAAATAACAACAACAAAAATACAAATATCCTGACCTACTGATCCTAAGTTTTTTTCCCAATGTAACCCTAATCAAACACATTCCTTTGGCCTAGTGCTAATGAGTGGGAAAAAACTAATTTACTTTATAATTATATTATTTTCCTCATGTCCATCCTGTTCTGTTCCCCTGTCTTGTCCAATGGTGTCCCATATATGGCATTCATATGTAAGTGGGAACATTTGTATCTTAGATATTTATACACAATTTTTTTTTTTTTTTTTTTTTAAAGTGAGGGGGGGGGGGTTGGCATGTTGATAAATGACTGATAAAAAACCTTTTAATCTGGTCTGGTCAATATTTTGGTTATCCCAATTTTTCACAACTGATACAAGTTAATAATAATATTGATGGTCTAAGAATTAGAAAAATTGGGTCCTGATATTTCAAGGGTGTCATTTGGAACATCGGCAAATAATAAACAGATAATATCTTGTGTGATGGAAAATTAGTGGTTAATATAACTAATTTATTACAGTGCTTGAGAAGTTGATACTTCTGACAGCAAGACTATGACCTTTTGACCTTTCAGGACATGACTGGCGCCCCCTGGAGTATGATAAAGCTGCGTCCAGCAGGTCGTGTCTCGTGAAGCCTATTCTTAATGCCGATATAAACTCTAAAAAATTCTGTGCCTGCATAAGTAAGATCGTAAATCTGTTGTGAAATTTTTTGTCTATTTAGTATCTCAAAGGAAGTTATTTAGGTTTCCTGTGCAGAACCACAGCTTTCTGGTTTTGGAATTGCCTTTAGAATGTAAATTCAGAACTGTGAAGGAAAAATGTTTGTAACAAATGTTTGATATTGAATAGTAACTGAAATAATACAAAGATTATCAAAAGTTTAACACAGGAAATCTTAAATAACTTTCTTAAATGATTGATAAAATTTAAAATCATAATATTTCCTAATTTAACATGGGTGGCCATAGGATGGTGCTTTGTCTAACCTTCCACTGCTTTTGTAAATGGATTTCATTTTGCACATTACATAGTTCAAACTAAACATTGAATCCTTCAATATATCGGAAATTTATCTATTAATTCGTTCACCCCTGAAATTTTATAATGGACTGGTCTAGTCTTTGTTTTAGAAGAGCCTAAATGTGTCATCAGGGATGAATGAGTTAATGCTGCACTTCATGTCATAATCACCTTTGTATATTTGTATATAATGGTCTACATTGTGTTTGTATATCCATTTTCCTGGCATAGTGGTTAAGGTGTTCACAACTTAGGTTATAAATTACAAATCTTAGTACTGGTACATACTTGTAAAAGTGCAAACTGTAGGTTGATGGTTTTTCTCCAAGTCATTTGGCTGTAACATAAAACCAAAAAGGCAAATAATCCTGGTGTGATCTGCTGGTCTTTTTAGATAATTTTATTTGTATACAAAGGTAATGTTAATGGAAAACTCTATATATAACAAAAGGTTGTGGTGGTAAACAAAATTTGTATACATGGTAAACAAAATATGTATACAATTTCATCTTCCCCTAAATCGCTGAAATAAATTTTGCAGAAACCTTCTATGGTCAAAGGCGGATGAAAATGGTAAATTATATAGTCCCCAGCCCATAGCAGACCTGGCAAGGCGAAAAGATGTTAGAGAAAAAAACGATGTCCGAAATCTTCTTGAATCCCAGATATGATAGATTCGAACACTCTACATATATAGAGTCATTTTAAATTCCTATACAATTAGTATTAATTCCTTGACCCTGGGGTCTATTCTTTACCTCCGGGAAAGGACAAATTTTACTATAGCTTATTCCGTCTTTGCATGTTAAAGAGTTAGCTCCCTTCACGGGTAGGTATCAATTGTTACGTCATTATTTTGTGAGTGCAATTAATGTCGTTATTGTGTCGCCTGCAATGCAAGGGCGACACTTAGGTATCACTACGGCGGTGGCGGCGTTCGGGAAACGGTTTCCATGCGATAACTGAAGTATTTATTGTCCGATTTCAACCAAATTTAAAATAAAGCTTTATATCAATGAGATCTCAGAAGAGTTCGATAATGGTCAAAATCCGTCAATATTTGCAAGAGATACAGGACTTTAAAATCGTTAAAACAGAAAAATTCATGGTTTCCGCTCGATAACTTAAATATTTATCGTTCATTTTCAACCAAATTTCATAATTTGTTTTATATCAATGAGTTCTAGGATAAGTTTGATAATGGTCAAAATCTGTCAATATTTGCAAGAGTTACGGGACTTTAAAATCGTCGAAACAGAAAAATTCATGGTTTCCGCTCGATAACTTAAATATTTATCGTCCAATTTCAACCAAATTTCATAAAATGTTTTATATCAATGAGATCTTGGATGAGTTCAATAATGGTCAAAATCCATCAATAAATTCAAGAGTTACGGGACTTTAAAATCGTAGAAACAGAAAAATCCATGGTTTCCGCTCGATAACTTAAATATTTATTGTCCGATTTCAAATAAATTTGGTATGTTGCTTTATATTAATGAGATCTTAGATGGGTTTGATACTTGTCAAAATCTGTCAATATTTGCAAGAGTTACGGGACCTTAAAATAGTCGAAACATGGCTTCCGCTTGAAATCATTAGTATGTATTGTCCGATTCCAACCAAATTTTGGTATATTGCTTTATATCAATGAGATCTTAGATGGGTTGGATACTTTTCAAAATCCATCAATATTTGCAAGAGTTATGGAACTTGATTTCTTCACCTAAATTATTAACAATATTTTCAACTGTAAATAACTATTTTTTGTGATGCTGTGCAGGCGACACATCCACTTCCGTGGAATTCTTGTCTCCAAAAAAGTAAGACGTTACACTCGAAAACACATAACGTCACAATCAATACCTACCCGAAAGGGCAGAAAACTCTGTAATATGCAGAATATAGAGACCCCTTTAGGATACTCATTCTATGTACACAATGATCCTTGCTGATATCCAGTCGACTCTGAGGTGACCATTAAGGCCTCTGGACCTCCCATGTTTCTTGTTTTGTTGCCCTCATCATATTGTTGCCCTTGTTTTTTGTTGCCCATGTATATAATGTCAGTTTGCCCATGTATATAGTGTCAGTTTGCCCATGTATATAATGTCAGTTTGCCCATGTATATAGTGTCAGTTTGCCCATGTATATAATGTCAGTTTGCCCATGTATATAATGTCAGTTTGCCCATGTATATAGTGTCAGTTTGCCCATGTATATAGTGTCAGTTTGCCCATGTATATAATGTCAGTTTGCCCATGTATATAGTGTCAGTTTGCCCATGTATATAGTGTCAGTTTGCCCATGTCTATAACGTCCGTTTTGGGTTAGACAAAGCACCTTTAACTCCAACTTATACTTCACTAGATTATGTCTGTGTTTACTGTACAAATGTTCTGCTTGCTTATCCTGTCTGCCTGATATCATCTCCTCTAGGCTCCTCAAATTACCTGGTGATTCAATCCTACAGCAGCATTATAACAGAAAAAATAAACCTTTAAAGGTCAGAGTTCATTAAAGGTCATGATCTTACATTGACCTAAAAAAAAGGCATGAAATGTGTGTTGGAAGATAGATTTTTTTTCACGAATGTTGCCGTAGTTGGAACTTTGTCATAGATTTCAAATTTTAGATTATATTTAGTTATTTTCACTTGTGAATAGATCAGAATTGGTGTGTGTTGTGTAGTTTGAATGAAAACTCTATTCTTACGAAGACATAGTCAAAATCTGTTCACAAGAGCAGATAACTCTTCGAGTCAAAACATGAGAGGGTGAACGTTTCCTTGTTGACAGGTTAGCAGCACATATGGACAGTTCTGTGTACATGAAGTGTTTATGAGTTGTAGAATTTAAACATGCCAACATTAGATTTTTTTTATTACATTGCAAGTCTGTAATCTGCATACCATTAGTACCAAGAGCACATTGTGACCCTTGAGCATGTCTAGGTGGTGTTATAACACAATTACTAGGGGTAGTACACCTTAAATCTGGAATCCTCTTATGTCATGTTCCATGATATAAAGAGGAATGTGACATTAACAGTAGAAAGCATTTTCTGTCAAAATCGTGACATTATGTGGCTTCTACTGTACAAATTATTGTCTTTAATCTTAGAAACCATGACTGTTGATACTACATGTATCCTTAAAATCCACTTTCCTTGATAGGTTTATGTTGCACAATTTTGCTGTGCAGAGTTGTCTGCCCTTGCGAACTCTCTCAAGGCTCTGCCAGTAGCTATAATTTGATAAGCATTTGTATCATGAATTTGTTAAGACGTGCATCAACAATATAAGAGTTGAATTAGGTATGGCCGGCCAATCGTTTTAAATCATGATTTTGATCATTTCAAGAGGCCCAATGGCCCTGCATTGATATATGATAAATTTGTTGCTTTAGGTAAGGGAGAATCTTGTGATTTGGATAATTTCAAAAGGCCAAATAGGCCAAAATATTCCTGTTTTTGTTGGTGAAGATAGACAGAGATGGGGAAAATTGCTGTTCTCAAGCAGCTCTTGTTCATCTATTTAATAATTGCTCTGAATTGTCGGACTAGTACGATTATATCAAAGATGTTTTTAAGCAAGACATGCTTTCTATTGCTAGTCTAAAATTCTTGTAAAAGCTTTGAGTTTTCGCAAAATACTTTAATTTTATGGGGAGAATCAAGTTTAGATTTGCATGAAGCTTCATGCTTGTGTTGAATTGCAATCAAAATGAAATAAATAAATTTGCATGGTGGTGATTTGCATGAAAATTTCCTATTACATGAACAAAGTATTTCTTGTGCTTTTTTCAAAGTGAAAGTAGTCTTTGATATTTAAAAAAAAAAGACCATTTTCATTTTTGTTTAAATTTTGTGTATCAAATTCAAATCTTAAGAATATTCATCTTATCTGATTAAATGAATTGTATTTTGACTTCATTCCTTTACAAATTTGTGTATTTGAATTTTGCTACTTTATTTTATACTTGTATGTAGCTATATTTCTTTCTGTGTGTGGCTATGTTTCATATTTTTGGCATATGACTTCATCATGCTATCATACTATATGTTTAGCACCTGAAATAGCTTTTGCCTAGTATGTAGTGTTTTACCTTTACTAACACTTCTTGGTTTGCTTCCTTTTGCAGAAATGATATGAAATTAAATGTTGACGATTGTTTAGACTTTGTAGCTCCTAGTCATTCAACTGTAAATGCTGCCGTTCTCAAATTTGATTGGCTGACACAAAGGTTATCTGGACATGACCTCTTATTGGCAAATTTTAGACCTAACTGGTAGATTTAATTTAATGATGAAGTGTAGAATGAAGATATGTATTTTTATGCTATTGATTATGAAGAACCTTATTGGGGGGGGGGGGATTGACATGCCCCTGAATATATCTGTACTATTTTGGCAACTGACCAGATATATTTCTATGCCTATAATCAAGAATTAAACATTCTTGTGCCAAAAAAAAATTTGCATCAAACTGAAAAGAATGAGCCTTTGGCAGATAGCAGTATTTACAGTCAACATGATAGTAAATCATTGAAATTTTATACAAATATTTTACAAAAAAATTACATGTCATCTCAAAATATTTATTACATTTGAAACTTTGAGAGATGTAAAGTTGAAGCGAAATTGTAGTAGAATTAAAATTTCAGTGATTTATATGAATCTAGTTGCCATGGTGATATTCATTATCTGCATTTGCATATTACAAAGTTATCTACCCTTGGCGGTAGTTATTGATTGTTATAAGTCATGGTTTTATGTGTATATGTAATATTTTGTAGGGGAAACGACATAATATTTGCTAAAAAAAACTGTTGACATCAAAATCAATACCCACCTGCAAGGTAGATAACTCTGTAATGTGCAAAGGCAGACTTAGTATGTACCAGTGATTGCATGTTTCAGAACAAAATTCATGATAGATGGGAGCATTCTTTGAAACAATTACAATATGAATTTTATTAGTAATTCTTTTAAGTTTTTTATAAGTTTTTTAAGTTTAAGTCTTTTACTTACTGGGTAAATTTTACACAGTTCTGTATAAAAATGTTGTTTTTTTTTAAATTTTGATTATGATGAGAATTTATAGAAATATGAATTGTTTTCATCAAGTTACATACTTCTAGTACAATGTATTGATATCTGAGACTGTGATGACATTGTATAAATTATGATTTGATAGTATTACATGTGCCTTTGATTCCCACGTTCCTAGCTTGATAGTATTACATGTGCCTTTGATTCCCACGTTCCTAGATTGATAGTATTACATGTGCCTTCGATTCCCACGTTCCTAGCTTGATAGTATTACATGTGCCTTTGATTCCCACGTTCCTAGCTTGATAGTATTACATGTGCCTTCGATCCTCGTGTTCCTATAATGTTCTTTATAACCAGGCGTGGACTGGAAGTCTCTCACAATCCCTGCCTCTCTCCCCATCACCACCGACTATTTCCCTGACAAGAAGAGCCTACAGACAGACTATGTGTTTGCTGCGTACGGCTTGCTGCCGGAACAGGACAGCGACTACGAGGGAGACTATCAGAGGTTATTATACAATGTACCAAATTATTGTCATGATTACCATAGATGCTTTATAAATAGCTGGCTTGTTCTCTTTATCGTATTGTTATCTGACTCTATATGAAAACATACCATATTTGACCCAGTAAAGTATTGAAGCAAATAAGGGGGCGCTCAAAAGAAACAAATGTGGACTAGAATTTCATAAAATAGTTCTACAAAGTAAGTCATAAATCAATTTGTTAAAGAAATCAGTAAGGAAACCAACACAGTTTTCAAAATTTGCATTTAATTTGAAATAAGTGAAATTGAAGCCTAAAAAAGGGAAGGGACACTTATCGGGTGGAATATGGTATGTATAAATTCAGCCTCATGGAAAAAGTTCATATGGCCAGTACCTCAGGAAAGCTTTTCTAAGTGTTAGTTGATATGGCATGAAACAACTGTAAATTACCATGATATCAAATCTGTATATAAAGACGACCCAAGGGACAAAGGATAGCCAAGTGGTCTTTATATACAGGTCATATTGTATCCAAATTACCATTTGGAGCCCCAAGAAAGTGGTCTCCATACAGAGGCTGTCGCTATATAAGGCAGTTTTAACTAAATTTGTGATTTTAATTTTTTTTTTAGTCTATCAACAGACTTAAAGTTTTTTAAAAGGAAGAACCTAACTTCAAAGCAAGTGTTTAAGGAGCTGGTGTCCCAACGCCTATCTCAAGGTTTTCAAGTCATCGTCAATAATTCACAGCGATCTAAAGCCCAGCAGGTGGCGCTAGGCTCCAGCCCTCAGTACCAACACACGGTGGGACTTATCCGTGCACGGCCACGCACAGAACAGTCGGTAGGTCTACACTTACTCACGTATCATTTATTTTCATGGGACTTTGAACTTTTAAAATTTTTCAATTTCATTAGCACTTGAATTTATTGAGAAGTCTTTACAGTAAAAAAACTAATTTTGGTTTTGAATTACAGAACAATATAATGGATGATAAAAATGTTTGTATACTAAGTTTAGTGGGAATGTAACTTTGTTAATTTTGGTAAAAAAAAAGAAACCCATGAAAATTAAACCCCCATTTAATATGATTTTACCTTTATAACTTTCATTGAATTTGATGCTTTAAGTTGTTTTCACATGCTGTTAACTTAAATTTCAAAACTTAAGCGTAATCAACTACATGAAAGAGCATGAGTGTTTAAGGCTATGTATATGTTCTACAGGAGGAGTGTTACTTGAGTATAGGAAGGATATTCCATAAAGTTGCTGTTATGGGACCTGACATTACCGTCACGAGATACAGCCCAAGGTAAGTGTATACCTGAAAATATATCACCCGAGATACAACCCAAGGTAAGTGTATACCTGAAAATATATCACCCAACGAGATACAGCCCAAGGTAAGTGTATACCTGAAAATATATCGCCCAAAGAAGCCATAATAACTGCAAAGGTGTATTCCCACTTTGCTTATTATAGAGTTGTCTCCCTTGCTGGCAGGTATCCATTGCGACGTCATTATTTTGTGAGCATTTTCTCTGAAAAGTATGACTTAAGGCTTGTAAACACATGACGTCACAATGAATACCTACTCGCAAGGGCAAATATGAAATATGCGAATTAGGAACAGTGAGGTAGCCATCGGCACACTCTCCTGGTGGGCCATTGTAGCTGAGTGGTTAAGGAGCTAAAACCTACCTATTTGACTAGGGAATATTAATGGAGAATAAATTTGCACAGTTCATTGATTCCTATAATTTTTGGAACCATATGTCTTATGTACATCAATGAATTTTTAAATATTTCGCTGATATTCAAAATTTGCGGATAGCAATTGAAATGCGAATGTAGCCAAAATAAACGACTCATATGAAATTAAACCGCTATACAGTTACAAGCATCGGGAAATTATTGCCTTAGACATGAATTTGTAAACAGAACTTGAAGGCTTAGATGTTGTGATATGGTTAAGTACGATTTACCGTGGATTAGTCTCACATTCTCGCGATTATGACGTCATAAAAGTCTCGTCAAAAGATGTACTTAACCTACATCGTTTTGAGACAAAATAGATTATATGTTTATAATGTTTATTTTTATCCAGACATAATTTAGCCACACTAATTATCCTAACTGTTTGGGGTGAAGGGGAACAGAACTTGTTATAAAGACCGGGCTCTGACCCCCATGGGCAGAGGGGCGGGGTCCAATAGGGGTAATAGAGGTAAATTCTTTAAATCGCTACTTGTCAAAGAGCTCTGAATTGAATGTAACACAATTTGACAAAAATCCTAATTGAGGAAGTGAAAAAACTTGTATAAAATGATTTGCCAAGGTCCCCCGGGGGCAAATAGGGGCGGGGCCAAATTGGGAAATAGAGGTCTATGGCTTTTCAAATCGACTACTTTAGATTTACAAGGGAATTGTAACTAATTTGGCAATGGGTGCATCCTTTGGGGTGGGGAACAAAATTGTATAAATTTTGACTGGTTATGGGGCAGAGGGTCTTTACAGTAAAAAAACTGTCTTTTTATCCTTTAAATCGCTACTTTGAATTACAGAACAATAAATGGATGAAAAAATGTTGGTATACTATATTTGGGGTTAGGGGAATGTAACTTTGTTAAATTTTGGCTGGTAAAAAAAAAAAAAACCCATGAAAATAGGGGAAATAGACCCCCATTTAATATGATTTTACCTTTGAATAACTGTAACATGAATTTGGCCATGCATTTATTGGTTGTTTTCACATGCTTGTTTAACTAGGCTCTGATTTCAAAACTAAGCGTAATCAACTACATGCAAAGAGCATGAGTTGTTTATAGGCTATGTATATGTTTCTCTATGGAATGTAACATGAGTGTTACTTGAAACATAGGGGAAGGGGATAAAGATCCTGTATAAAGTTGGGTTGAAAAATTATTGGGAAATGAAGGGCCTGAAAATATATCGGGGGCAACAGATACAGCCCAAGGTAAGTGTATTCCTGAAAATATATATAACGCCCAAAGAAGGCATAATATATCGCTGCAAAGGTGTAATTCCCACTTTGCTTATTATAGAGTTGTCTCCCTTGCTGGCAGGTATCCATTGCGACGTCATTATTTTGTGAGCATTTTCTCTGAAAATATGACTTAAGGCTTGTAAACACATGACGTCACAATGAATACCTACTCGCAAGGGCAAATATGAAATATGCGAATTAGGAACAGTGAGGTAGCCATCGGCACTCTCTCCTGGTGGGCCATTGTAGCTGAGTTTTTAAGAGTTAAAACCTACTGTATTTGACTAGGGAATATTAATGGAGAATAAATTTGCACAGTTCATTGATTCCTATAATTTTTGGAACCATATGTCTTACGTACGTCAATGAATTTTTGAATATTTCGCTGATATTCAAAATTTGCGGAAAGCAATTGAAATGCGAATGTAGCCAAAATAAACGACTCATGAAATTAAACCGCTATACAGTTACAAGCATCGGGAAATTATTGCCTTAGACATGAATTTGTAAACAGAACTTGAAGGCTTAGATGTTATGTTATGGTTAAGTACGATTTACCGTGGATTAGTCTCACACATTCTCGCGATTATGACGTCACAAAAGTCTCGTCAAAAGATGTACTTAACCAACGTCGTTTTGAGACAAAATAGATTAAATGTTTATAATGTTTATTTTTATCCAGACATCCCGGTCCGGAGTTAAAGTTGCCGTACTGCTACCGATTCCAGGCTCCCGACTCTCACAGCTACGATGTGTCCTGGAGCGAGTTCCGGAATGAAAAGCTGGAGAACTACAATTGGAACTATCTAGATCAGTACATCTGTACTCGGGGAGAGGGGGACTACGGACTTATGGAGGTCAGTTAGAACACAAGGACAGTTTCCTTTCTGTGGTTAATTGGCTGGTTGCACCTAGTTGTTCAATTTTGAATTAATGACAGACCTGGTGATATTGTATTGCTTTCAGAAGAGCCAAGCTCCTCATGTGGTTACATTTTGTATAGCTGATTGCTTTTGCAAGTAAAAAAAATGTTACTTTTTCATCAAATATTGATGCATTTGCCTTCTTTGAAATAAATTGATGTTATGTCATTGCATTTTCACCACAGTAGAGCTACTTTGATTTTCTTTGAAATGAAAATTGAAAATTTGGCTAATTTGGAGCGGTATACATATTTTGCTACTCGCTTGACTGTATGATTGTTTAATGTGTTATTTTTTGTAAACAGTCCCTGAAGTTCTGGAGGAGTCGGTTCTTAATCATGCCGTGTAATAATGCTGCTACTAAGAAGATTATCGATGGTCACCCAAGGTCAGTTATAGAGGATGGATTCCTGATGTACTCATTTAACCTACTGTACACCAACTTTCTTTCGCGGCTTTTAAATTTTGCGATTTTGATTTCAATTAAACAAACTCGGCATCGATGTAAATGATGTGCTGTAAAACACACAAACATTGGACCTCTAGGGACCAAAAAATTACGTTGTTATAGGTAAAGTTTGTTATTCTGTATTTGCATATTACAGAGTTATCTGCCTTTGCGGGTAGGTATTGATTGTGAAGTCATGGCTTTGCGAGTGTAACGTCACACTTTTTGAAGAAAACGACATGAATTGCGCTCACAAAATAATGACGTAACAATCGATACCTACCCACAAGGGAGCTAACTCTGTAATATGCGAAGACGGAAATACAAATGTTACAGACATCTTATAGGAACCATGATGAGGAATGAAAAATGCATTTTTTAGCCATGAATTTGTTGTAAACATGTTTTACTGTAAATGTTGATTTGCAGAGATAAAGTTTCATGAATTTTCCCGAATCTAGAAAAATCTGAACGGGTCATAAATTCATTAAGTATCCAAATTCAATGAAAATTGTTCCACAAGGGTCTTGGTGACATTCCAGTTTTGCATGAATTATTGGAAGGTTTGTGACTGCAGGACCTTGGCCTGTTTATAACCAAAATATGTGTGTAATGCTCACAAAGTTACCAAAACATAATTTAGAGATTTGTTTTTGTATCAATTATACCAGATGTGATATATATGAAGAGAAGAGTATGGCTGAGAACCAAAACTTGATACATGGATTTGTACGCATGATGGAGATTCTCAACCGACTGAAGAGGACAGCAAAGAGGTCAAAGGTTAGATTCAGTTCAAATCTGTTAAAGCGTCAATTTAAAAGGTACAAATAATGAAAAAAGCTTACATCTTTTTGAATTTTACTTGCTTTACTCGATCCAAAAGTCCCCCATTCATATTAGTACCCCTTCTCTTTCATTATGGACTGGTCTAGTCTTTGATTTAGAAGAGTCAATATGTGTCTTAAGGGGTGAATATATTAATATTCTATTTGTTGCATTATATTATCTACTTAACATGTGAGGTGACAAGACAGGGTGCGGTTTTGACATCATAGCAATATGTTTTATTTCCATCAGCTGTCAGGAGATTCATCTGTTAGCAGTACAGCCTCCGAGTCCAGTAAAACTGCCCCAGCCACTGGAGGGGAGGCAACCTCAAGGTAATATTAATATGTGATATTGTTTTAGGGCTATAAATAGCACAGCTTTGAAGTCCAGTAAAAACTGCCCCAGCCACTGGAGGGGAGGCAACCTCAAGGTAATATTAACATGTGATATTGTTTTAGGGCTATAAATAGCACAGTTTCAAAGTCCAGTAAAATCTGCCCAGACAAAGGAGAGGAGGCAAACTCAAGGTAATATTAACATGTGATATTGTTTTAGGGCTATAAATAGCACAGCTTCAAAGTCCAGTAAATTTGCCCCAGACAAAGGAGAGGAGGCAAACTCAAGGCAATGTTAACATGTGATATTGTTTTAGGGCTATAAAAAGAACAGCCTCAAGAGTTCAGTATATTCCAGGAATAGAATATACTGTGATAATAACCCTTGGTATAGAGGATGCACCATTTCCATCACAATCGTACAATGTTGAATTACTTAATTTGCTGCATGGATGAACGATGATTATTTATAGTTCTATGTGGATAAATCTCTAAAATAAACCAGTTGCTGAGATCTGTATATAAATGTTTCAGACCTAAGGATGTGGATACGCTGACAGTTGGTTCCCCGCCGACTAAACTCATCGAGGCCATGTTAGACACTCAGTATGTATAAACAATACTTTATGACCTGAAATATCCCAGTGTACTTTCATTTATGGCTTGGGAGCTTTGATATTATTTCATGGTTAGTATATGGAACAATATTGACAATTTTGTAATATAAACAAAATGTGTTGTTTTTTTTCTCATGGTTTCACGGTAACCACAAAAACAATACAAATGCTTCTACACATATTTCATGTTATCCAGTATACCGTATGTATATAGGGGGTTAGATTTGCAGGAATAACATTTTTTTGCATTTGCTGGATACTACTTTTGACATGAATTTTAGTCTTGCAAAAAATTTAATGGATTTATTTTTGTTGACTTGATAAATTGAATGGTTTCAGACTAAAAAAATGCTTGTTATTTTTTTAGAATGAACAATCCAACACCATAGAAAAAGTATCTTTATTTTTGGCCGCAATTTAATAAGCCGCCATAAATGATCATGCATTTTGAACCTTTCTTTCAAGTAAACAAGTGCGATTTGAAAAAACTTGTTTTATCTCCGATCATGTCATAATGGTGACAAAAAGTGTTATTTAAATGTTTCATTGAAATTTGGCTGTCCGCCTTCTCAGGTTACATCATAAACACATTTTGGTTTTTCTAGGTTCTACTGGCCTGCCATTTCTAAACTTGGCATGCCCTGAATGATCCTGACATGGCTTGTTACAAATGTTGTTATTTTCTTCGGGGATGAAATCCATTGGTTGCCAGTTCGAAACATGAAATGAAATATTAATTTGTGAAAGTTCTTAAAGTTTGTAACGTTTTACTAAAAGTGCTACTAAACCTGACATAGGTCCTCCACCAAAGTTTGTTATTTTTCGGGTCAAAATCATCATGTTTGGCATCTTCATACCGTATCTTGGCATCTATTGTAACACATTTTTAACTTCAATACTTCTGTCATAGTAATCATACTGGTATATGCTGGTTTTCCTTTGAAACATTGCATGAATTGATTCACAAATGGTTAATACTCATTGAATAATTTATTAAATTTCAAGTCGATAATATGGGATACAATGCAAATGTTATAAGCATCATCACATTGAAAAATGTTTGATCCATGAATTCCAAGTTTATATGGCTTTGTTCCAGAGAGAGAAGGGCCTTATAATGCACCATGACAGTAAAAAAGTTACTACAGATTTTTTTAGAAGTTTATCAATCAAAAGTCGTCATGGCCGCCATGTGACAGGTTTTTTCTTGGATGAAAAAGTTTTGTCCACACCATCTGGAATCCAAACAAGTTTGGTGTACGGTTTGATACTTCTATGCATGAAATGTATCCATAGAAACAGGTCAAGGACAAGTGTAAAGTCAGTTTTTCAAAGGTCCTGGAAATAAAGATAGCCTTTACAATAAGCCATCATTGAAAATCTACAATTTTTGAACTTCTTCTCAAGTTCTTATGTGCGACCTAAATTTGCAAAAAATTTTTTCTGACATGGTCCATGTCATAAACAGTTTGAATTATTTAAAAAATGCTTTAAATTAACAGGATGAGGGGACAGTTTAAAACACTGATTTTAACATTTGAAGTATCATTGGTGCGATTTGGCTAATCGTTGCATAGATAAATGCTAAAACTGCCCTGAACACATGGGAGGCAACCTGAACAAAGATTTAAATTTATTTTTCTTTGTCGTCCATGCGCAATCATAATGGCTTCATAATGCCATATAAGAATAGTACATTTTTTCGGGATGCAATTAATTTCAAGTTTACAGGTGCATATTTGGCTTTTACTTGATTAGTAAAATCTGAGCTCAATCTTCCAAGATGGAACAGGTCTTGATAAAAGTAATTTTTTAACTTCTTCTCAAGTTCAACTGGTGCAATTTGGCTGAAACTACTTTTTTGATGATCCCCTGAAATGGTACATTTTAAATGGTTTTTTTTCGGGTCGATCCCAAATCAAAGATGGCAAATTGTTATTTAGGAATATTTTGAAAAAATTTAGCATTTGAACTTTCTTTCAAGTACACCGTGCGATTCTGACTGAAATTGCATTTAAATGATCCTTACATGGTAAACCCGAACAAAGTCTTGAATTACAATATTTCGGGTCGATCCGAACATAAAGATAATGCCACCATCTTGAAAATTTTAACTTCAAACTACAAGTTTACCTGTCATTAATACATAAATTGCATGAACATGCATCCTGAACATGGTTCCTGAGAAATTTCTTTTTTCGGGTAAATCCAAATGGCTGCCACAGTCGCCATCATTTACAGAGACACTGAAGAACGATCATTGTCTTCTCAATTTACCCCCGCGATTTGGCGAAACTTGGGATGGAAATGAGTTTGACATGGGTATGACAAAGTATAGGTATATCTCTGGGATCTTAATGGAAGTAGGCTACCATAAAACTAGGGGATCTAAATTAATTTCCTATTGTTGAAGGCCCTTGTGCCTCTGTTTGAAATAAAATTTTTGTATCAAATTGAAAATCAGATCCTGACATGGTTCCTGACATGTGAAATGCTTTTACACATATTTCATGTTATCCATGGTTTCACGGTAACCACAAAAACAAACAAATGCTTCTACACATATTTCATGTTATCCAGTATACTGTATGTATATAGGGAGTTAGATTTGCAGGAATAACATTTTTTTTGCATTTGCTGGATACTACTTTTGACATGAATATTTAGTCTGTGCAGTAAAATATTTAATGGTAAAATCATTTATAATCTTCCTGTCAAACTGAAAAATTCAAACCAACCTATCTGGTTTTCAGACTAAAAATGCTCTATCATCAATATTTATTAGAATGAGACAATCCAACAGTCATGTCATAGAAAAGTATCTTTATTTTTGGTTGGCTAATTTCTAATTCTTTTTCATTCTCACAAACAGATTTGGCCTACCATTCCTCAGTAAACAGCCAGGCTTGCCAAAAACAACAGTTTTATCTCGAGGAAAGCTGCGTCATACATGGTGGCATACAGAATATCCAGGGTGTCATGACAACAACAGTCAGGCTGTCAGCCTTCTTCAGGGTAAACTACATAGGATAAACACAGGGTGATGGTTTTACTGTAGGTACTCTGGGCTTTCCTCCCATCTTCTAAACTTGGCATATCCCTGAAATGGACCATGGCTGTTAAAATCTTATTCTACATAGGATGAAATATTGGTTGCAAGTTTGAAACATGAAATGAAATATTAAGTTTGCGTTATTGAAAAGCATTTGTAACGTTTTACTAAAAGTGATAAAAGTGAAGAGAGTTGAGGGTGTTTTGATTTCGGGATAGGTTTACCTATCCTCACCAACTTCATGTATACTACTTTTTGTTCACAATTTTTTTCATGGGTGTCTGCATCTCAATACCGTTTTCCATACTACTCATATATTTGAACACTCTTTCCTTACGTTGCCAACAATTAAGCTGTCAATTGTTATAACATATATAATTTTATTGCAGTTTTTTACTTATGAGGACATTTATTATATTGTGATTCCACAAAAATTAAGTTAATAACTCATTGAATAATCCAAATTTCATTGTAATATGGAGATACAATGCAATAATGTTTATAAAAGAATCTCAACATTGGTAAAACAATGTATGATCCATGAGATGGGGGATATTTTATACTAAGCTTTGGACTTCTGCAGAAGATCTGTGGAGGGCCTTATTGGGAGGAGGAGGCACTATTGTCAGGCAAAAATGGTTACATTCTTTTGTGTTTACAATTCGTTCGTCGTCGTCATGTGTTGTGTCCATGTGACAGGTCCTCGTGGATGATAAGTTGATTGTCCACACCTCATGGAATCCAAACCACAAGTTTGTGTACGGTTTCTACTTCTAACTGTATCCCGCAGGTCAAGGACAAGGGCTAAAGGTCAGTTTAGGGGGTCAAAGGTCACTGGAAATATTTATAGCCTTTACAATAAGGAATCATTAAAATCTACAATTCATTACTTCATCTACCATGACCTAAACAACAACAATTTTTTCTGCTTATTTAGTATAATGTCATAAACAGCTTTGAATTATTTAAAAGATGCTCCACTGCCGACAAAGCATAAATGCTATTCATCATTTGAACAATAATTGGTGTTTAATCGTGTATATATATGCCAAATTAACACAAAAAATAAATAACATAAAATAATTCATTTTGCGTTGGTGCATGCGCAATCATAACTTCATTCTATATAAGATATAGTGCCACGGAATTTTTTTCGGGATGCAATTAATTATTTTTCATATTTTTAACTTGAAGTAAAAACTAGAAGCTCAAACTTTTCAATGGTGGTAATGGTGTAAAGTAAGTAACTTTTTTAACTGAAGAAAAATACAAAATCGTCTGCTCCTGTTTTTGATAGTGAAAAATTACCATTTGTCAGCGGTGGAGCATCTTTAAAAAAAAAATTCTTAATTATGGACATAATATTTAGTAATATTTGTGAAAAATTTAGCTATTTTTTTCCTTCATACAAAACCATGCCTGCTCTAGAATGTATTAAATATAATAATTACCATTGGGAACACAGTCTGAATTCAATATAATGTTGTAATTACAGTAAAGATAGGTCCACTCTTTATCCACAAAATGTTACAATTACATCATTCCTGTCATTCTTCCTTAGATATAGAACAGCAGCCATTGAACACTCTGTTCCAAAGAAATTTCTTTGAGGTGACAGTACTACCAGTAGACGAACAGGAGGGAGTGACATCATCACACTTTACAGAGACCATGAAGTCACGATCATTGTCGTCAATCAACCCCGCCACGGACGACTGGAGGATGGACATGAGTTTGGATATGGAGTATGGACAACAGTCAGGTAGGTATATAAATAGGATCTTACAGGAGTAGGTGGGCTTATAAACAGAGGATTAAATGTAAGAATCGAGGTGGGTGAAGTGAGGGGATTCTGACCACCTGGAAGACAGTTTTTGTATCGCCCACAACGATAGTTTGCGAAGAGTTCGCGATGGCGATACTATGGTTTACTTTTCCGCTGGCGCCGGCAGCGCTATCGTCAATATTTAACTTTAAAGTTTTGCATTTAGCTCCATTTCTCAAAAAGTTTAAGTCCAATCCTAACCAAAATTTAAATATAGCTGGAGGACATCATTATCAACTCAACACACCTAATTGTTGCAGGATTCATTTCAGGGTGTGAAATTCATAGGCTGTGAAACTTAGTGATGCTTAACTATACTTTCTTTTTTTTTCTCAGATGCTTTTAAATATTCCATTATAGTTATGTAATAAATCAACAATATGGTACGAGCGATAATTGTAATTACAGGTAACTCTTGTAGTTAATCATTTTGTATTTATCATGAATTTTAAATAATTCTGAGAGACTTTTAACATCTTGAAACTTGAGTTACTTGAGCAATTTAGAATAAGCACAAAGCTCATTACTTGCAAACAAAAAAACATACAAAGTAATACCAGATACTGGCTATTTTGTAGGATTGATAGCATAATGAATAAAAAATTGTCGTTGGACAAATGGAGGCGATCAGTTTGATTTTTATATCTTTGTATAAGTGATTTCTGATTATAAAAAAAAATTTTTTGATGATTTAAGCAACACTTCTCCATAAGTACGTGTCGATCGACGTGGATGTACTGGACAAGAGTGACCGTCCGGAGTGGGCGTCGGTCCGGTACCACTCCTACTACAGCTCCACCTGTGCCTTCCAGCTACAGTTACAATGGATGGTGGCTACAGGCAGTATCCTAGGAGAACTGGTACGTACAACTCATCAGGCATTGTGTAATATATGTCATCGAACACTGTCCTTAAGGTCCAGAAAAGGTGTTATTTGAAATCTATTTTCTGGAATTGAAGCCATTGTACATACGATACTTTTGACTGTAGCATGTGTGTATAAGATTGTCATTTAGACTCTAGTAAGGCAGACATTGTTGGTCAGTGGTTTTTCTCCGGGTACTCAGACTTTTCCTGTCATAAAAATTTGGCCGCATCATCCTGATAGTTGGGCTTATTTTCACTATATTTGCAGCTTTCACGAAATCACAAATTTTAAACACCAGCAAAATATTTTGAATTTCACTACTAAATTTGCAGATTCCGCCAAAATAATGAAACTTGATAACATAAGAAAATTTTTGAAAAGTTATGGATTTACATAGCATACACTGTCACATAAATGATACTTGCAAAGGCTACTGAGTGATTTGTGAAAATAAACACCCCACCAATAAGTTCCACTACTGAGTGATTTGTGAAAATAAACCTCCCCACCAATAAGTTCCAAACAGTATACCATGAAACTTTAACCCACAATATTTAAGAACTATAATACCTCATGCTTTGATCCTACAGGTGTATAGCTGGGCCAGAAAGATGAGTAGTTGTGGCTTCCATATGATTCCTGTACCGGTGGATCCGTTCGCTCTGCCGTCTGCTCCGGACTCCGACTCTCTACGTGGCCCGATATTTGTACCCCTCGACATTGACTGTCTGACCAATGGTGGAACCAGTATCACCAAAGGTTTGTGATGTAATTCATTCACCCCTGAAGACACTTTGGGCTCTTCCAATTCAAATGCTTGAATAGTTCATTATAGACTTTCAGGGTTGAATGAGTTAAAAAAAAGTTTGTGATTAAACTCATTCACCCCTGAAGACACAATTGGAATCTTCCACTTCAATACCTGGGACAGCTCATTATGAAATTTCAGGGGTGAATGGATTAACTGTTCACTGATGTCTGTACTGTATACTGTTAACTGATTTTCTTTCACATCATGAAAATTAATCTCCTTGAAAACATTCCTATCACAGGTACATTAGGCTTGAAATTGCAAAATTAAATTGACGTGAAAAGCTTGAGGCATAAAAGGCAAAATTCAGTCACTGCAAAAATAAGTTTATAGTTGACAGTAGCTATCCCTATTGATTCTCTGTTGATGATGTAATAAAGATTATCTAATCCTTACGTTACACAGTAATTTAATTTGGTGTTTTACTATTAAAAAGTGTTCTTCTGTCAGTTGAAATATTTTGAAAGCGATTTATTTTTAGCGCTGATCACTTCCAAAATACCCTATACCAACTTGTTGTGTTTAGCCCTCGATAATCCAGACACCATTCCTAGCCTAAATCGTCCGGTTTTCAAATTTTCTAAACTGCCGAATTCGGTGTTCTTGGTCAATATGTAACATTATTTGAATCTGTTCCATGACATTTTTCGTCCGGACTGGGTTTTTTCAGCGTCCAGATTATCACTGACTCATTGTACTGTACAAATTACCTGTTAATGGTATACTTAAGATTATTTTGTCGATTGTCTTTGATCACAACAGGACACAGTCGGACCTGGAGGGAAAAACTATACAGCTTTCAAATAGCAATCATCAAACGGTCAGTATACAGGATGTTAAATTTTAAAACCATGCACTTGGTCTGGGCCTATTTTCATTAATATTCCTGTTTAACGTCTTCCCTTAGTTTCACCATGACACAACTTTTTGTTATGACCTCTCTATGACTTTTAAATAAAACTTATTTTTTTGTATAGTCTCTTTCCTTAATGAAAAAGAGATAAAAAATGTATAAGAGTCATTTCTGAAGTATTTATGTGGGAAGAGTAGAAATCCTTGTACTGAGTTAGCTTCTGAAGAAACACTTTCCTCCTCTTCAAGACAGTACATTGTAGAAAAGCTTTAAGCAAGTGAAGTCTAGATTACCAATTTGACAATAAACTAACTCATTGTACCAGGCAATTTATAATATTTGATAAACCAATGATTATTTTATTCTTGGTGTTAAAAATAAGAAGCACAATTAATGTCCTGTAATAATTGCATTTGTCCAGATTTGGGTTCATGCCTGGCGGTGTGCGGGACATCTCAGAGGACGCCTACCCCATGGGGCAGGGCGAGGACTACAGCCACTATGTCCACTGTACGGGGGGAAACTTTGTCCTAATGGAGGACAGTCACATCTCCTCCCCGGGGGTCAGAGACTCCCCATACAGCTCAAGTTTTACAAAGAAATCGACAGCGGAGCTGCGTAAAGACTACATCAAACGGTCACAGTCTAGTCACTTTCATCAACAAGAACAGGAAACAGAGAGTAAGATCGGCTATCTATGGTCATGGAACTTCATGTCATCGAAACGATGGCGGTCCGGAAATACTGGCGACGAGTTCTTCCAGGACAAAATGTTGGCTGATTTCAGGGATTTTTGCTCAAACAAGGAAAATAGACTGCAGGAGTTTTGGCTAGAGTGGTATAATCCGTTTCAGTTGCCAAAAATGCCCGGAAAAGAAGCTACCATGTGATGATAAGGTAATAGGTCAAAGTTATCCAGCAGCGATTGAGGTTATGAATAAGTCTTGGTGTCATGGGTTAAAGGTCTTGACCTTTCTTCATAAGCATCAATGTGATGAGACATTGTTTTTGCAAATTTTTGCTAAAATTGAGATAAAGACCTAGATTCATTAGGTTAGTGCTATAGGTATGTGATATGAATTCTTTAAACTGTGATATTAATTTTTTAAGGTGTGTCGTGTTCTTCTGTTTTACAGTATTTTCATTATGTCCCGAAGTTCTGGATATTTATTTGTATTAAACTTCCACTGATGAATACGGATACCAGAACTCTAAATTTGGAATAGTTATTCTGTCAAAATCCCAGAGAAACGGTTTCATGTTTGTCAGTACCATGACTGGCAAGCAAAAACATTTACGCTGTGCCATTTCACTCTTCAAATGTGTTTCTTTCTTACAGGAAATAGTATATATATAATAACGGTACTTGTTATTAAAAATGATAATTACGTATCAAAGAAGTAATTTCCAAAGTGGCTCAATTTACGTCCCAACGCTTGATGTGCTTGCTTTTTACCATCCTCCGCAGCCAGGTGCTGTATGCGGTGATTTATGTGATCCACTTCCACACATGAAAACTTATTCTATGATGGTTAATATAAATATTATTTTGCTCAAATTTTAATGCAAAATTAATTTTCGACATTTTAGTGCAATCATGGTATCAGAACTTCCTAAAATTTACAATGAAACTATATAGATTATAACTGTCCACTCGGAAGTGAAGGGTTAGAGAGAGAATGTCAGGACATCTCAATCACTGGACATGGTCACCAAAGGTAACCAATGGTCACTGTGGTCACTCTTGGTAGCCACTGGTCACTTTGGTCACTCTTGGTAGCCACTGGTCACTTTGGTCACTGAAGGTGCCAACTCATCACTTTGGTCACCCTAGGTAACCATTAGACTTTTTGGTCACTCTTGGTAGCCACTGGTCACTTTGGTCACTCTAGGTAACCACTGGTCACTTTGGTCACTCTTTGTAACAACTGGTCACTTTGGTCACTCTTGGTAGCCACTGGTCACTTTGGTCACTCTTGGTAACCACTGGTCATTTGTCACTCTAGGTAACCACTGGTCACTTTGGTCACTCTAGGTAACCACTGGTCACTCTAGGTAGCCACTGGTCACTTTGGTACCACTGGTCACTTTGGTCACTAGAACCACTGGTCACTTTGGTCACTAGGTAACCACTGGTCACTTTGGTCACTAGGTAACCACTGGTCACTGTCACTAGGTAACCACTGTTCACGTTGGTCACTAGGTAACCACTGGTCACTTTGGTCACTCTAGGTAACCACTGGTCAATTAACACAAGATGTTGAACTTGAGAGAGACATGTTTATTTAAATTGTTAGAAGGCATGAGAGATTGAACATGAAAGATATGATGTTTGTGAGAGGGCATGACAGATCAATTGTGGACAAAAATGTTGATTGTGAGAGAACATGAGATTCAGTATGAAAGGTATCGATGAGATTTTTAATGTAAGAGAGTATGAGATGTTGGAAAAAAGTCTTTGTTTTATTAGGATAATGAGAAAGAAATTCTTGGAAAATTACTACAAGCTGAATTGTTTTGATGTTTGTTAAAGATATATTAAGAAAACCTTGTAATGTTGATAACATGTTATGTGTGTGTACATCTAACTCTGCTAAAACGTGCAATAAAATTTATGATTTACAAACCAATTTTCATTTCTATGTTTTCTGCTGGGGATAAAAACCTACATCAGTAGTAGATGTGGTGGTACTAGTATTCATCCATGAATTATGAAGCAGAAACACAGGGACCTGGCACAAATTTCCAACTAATAGTATATACTGTATTAATACTGTAATACATTTACATATATCATTGGTTCGAAAATTTGCCCGGTCCCTGTGAGCATAAGTACACAGTATGTCACAGTTCCACAGCACATGGACAATAGTGAATTATATTATAGTTGAATATAAATATCAATGGAGTAAAAAAAAAATGACAGGAAACTCCAGTTTAACATTCACATCGCATTCTAAGACATCACATCTGACAAAAGAATTATGTGTATCTAATCAAACCTCAACTCACAAGTTATGGGTCTAAGTCGACTAATATCTTCATCTCTTCTCTTCTTCTTTACTGACTTTTCTTCTTCATAATATCTCGTTTGACACCGCCTCACATTCGGCCTAGAGCCCTGGCTTCTGTCTCCCTGACCCAGATACCATGTCTATATAAGTGATAGTTTCTGATCTTCTGTAGCACACAATAAACATAGGTTGGGACGACTGGTTTGTCCGTTGTCAGTACAATGTATTTGTGGGTGGGGGTTGTTTTGTGTAAAAGGGCAATGTTTCACTGTTACAAGGAACCATTACCAGTGTACCGCAGCCTCACATAACATTGATACTTACACACGCATCACATTTCATACATTGGAGGCTGTTTTTAAATGACATTAGCTGTTTAGGACAATCAATTAATGGTGAAATATTGAACCAAATTTATTTAAACAAGGGAGACAACTCCACCATTCTTCATTTCACATGTGTGCTCTAGTGGTCAGAATTTGCTTTCACGCGGATTTTCAGTTTCTTTTGCAAAACGAGACAAGTGGGAGTTTGCATTTTATTGTTGATTTCAAGGAATATTTAAGCAATAATCTGTTACCAAATGGGGTATACTGTTGATATGAAGTCAGTCCAGTGGAAGATAAATAGGATGACGCGCGTTAGATTGAACGATAGGCAGGTGAAGCCATGATAAATGTACGTAAATTCACAGGGATTTGAATTTTAGTTACAGTTTATATAATTATGGACCCACCAGAGTGGCCTTTGACCATTTTAGACGTTTTGGGGGTCTATCAAAGGTAGATAAAAATCATACTCTATTTTGTACTATGATTTTTACCGATTTTTTATCTAGACCACCCCTAAAACATCTGAAAACGGTCTATGGGCTCTGGTAGGGCCATAATTATATAATCTGTAACTAATTCTCAGGTCCCTATAATCCTTCTGCGGAAATATGCCTAAATATCAGTATACATGAAGAGCTGAAAGATCCAAATGGCCAACACCCTGAAGATACTGCATATCTGAGTCTTTCTCTATCACCTTGCTACAATATCTTCAAATTAGCTTTCATTGACAAAAACTGTGAGTGGTCCATGTGCGATTTTGACCTTTCCGGAAATTTGCCCCGCCATGACACTCGTGATTTATGTAGTATAGCTAGTTTCAGTGTAATTTACAGAGCCACTGTAGATTTATAGGTTATTTGTTCGCATTCCCTGTACACCCAATGTAGCATATTATTGTGTTGACGGACTTCATTCTGCAGGGTCATACAGTTCATTGCTCTTGTTGTTTGTGCCTTTCCGGTATAAATAATAATGCGATATGAATGTGTTTATTATTAAATATCCCCGTGGTATTTCTATACATTTATATACCATAAAATGGACGTCGAGTATAATAGCATTTATCGATAGGTATTTAGTTTCCCAAATAAAAAAAGATGATATGAATTCGGCAACTAATGAGCCGTGAAAAGGGACGCCCTTATATCTTGAAAAGTAATTGCTTGCAATAATGAACTAAATTTTCCCGTCCGTAGTTTGAACATCCCTGGCTTTATATGATACATTAAGCAAAAATACTGTCTCTTCACACGCTTTAATGATACTATCAATTCAATGGAGAATCCCTGCGGAACTCAATTAGTAAAACATTTATGTTAAATATTCCAGGTAGAATAAGATGTCGCTGTTACTATGTAGTCTTCAGGGCTTCAGATCATCAGAGTGCTTCTAGTTCATGTAGTTACTTTCCCAGTCGTTCTTTATTATCCGAGATGCTACGTCTACATTTATATTTTATGTCTGGACTGGGAATTTGTGAATCGAGTGTAGTTTGGTAGGAATTTCCAACGAACGGTCAATATTATAAGACTCTTTCATATGTGAATATGAAAAAGTATATTTTTTTTCTCACACCTCAACGTTTTGTTACAGTTTTACGTCACCCGGACGTATAATCATGAGAAACGTACCGGTCTAAGTGGAATAACAGTAAACACACGCAATAGAAAAACAGAACTTGTGTACATTTTGAATCACTTTTCGTTCAATTAAATAAATTATAACCAGAACATGTATAAACTGGTATAAAGTTTGCCTTCTTTCAGACATGCCTTGAATGGTCGGATTCCTTATGAAGTATTTATATATGGCATGCTTACTAATATCAAACGAATTTAATTAATATCTTCGCGTGGAAATATGTTCACTGGAAATAAAATGATAAATCATTATCTTCGTCCCCTACCTGTTTTAACTCATTCATCTCTGAAATTTCAAAATGGACTGGTCTAGTCTTTGATTTAGAAGAGTCTAAATGTGTTTTTAGGGGTGAATGATTTACTGACAGTCTTCATGTATGACGATTTTACGACTTTATTCGCTGGACTTAAGTGTCCTGTGCATGTCTATTTATGAATATCTTTATGACAAAATAAGACATGTTTTTGTGATCAAAGTACAAAATAACACAGTCTTTGATAAACTCTTTTTTAATAAATTAAACATTTTCCAAAGTCCAAAGCACAAAATAACACATTCTTTGATCGTCTCTCTTTTGATGAATTAAACATAAATATTCACATACATGTATATACATTTGATGTCTACGATTTTAAGTTATTTTGATGGACACCCTGTAATTGACTTAGATATGTTGTGGTATAGGGCTAAGGTTTAAAATGTAATATTGTACACCGTCAAGGACACAAAACTAGTAAAAATACTTGGGCTAAAAACGAAAATACTCCGATGTATACTTCTTTCAAATACATGAGATTAAAGCTGTTGTAAAAACGTGCGAAATTCGCATTTCTGATGTAACAAATAATATAGCAAATTCACTTTGTTTGTGAGTAATAATACCTATAACAAATGCTAAATTGAAGATGAATCAATGAATGAAAACACATGATGATAAATGTACTTTTATTTTCACTGAAATGTTTTACGTTATTTTTTCTGTACGCACAGGCAATCGCATAAACCGACTCAATATTTGACCATTGACTGACGAACTGAATGCCTGTGTCTATCTGTAGGCATGGAATCATGGATACAATTATTATCTTTGATTGAGGTGGATACGGATGTTCATCAACCTGAATGTTTTAAATGTCGATTGATATCACGATACTATCTAAGAGTACATAATATTCATACGATATGAATCACGACGTTTCTCTGTGTCATTTTCAAAAGCAACCTTGGTTTGAGTTTCGGTTCATTTTGTTTTACGATGATACACTAGAATTAGAATGTGGATGAAGCAATAAAAAAAGCAAGCATGTCTATAAAAGTACTTCAGAAAAATTGTCTCTATAGCTAAGTGGTCTTTGTACACAGGTCAAAATGTTTTATAAAGGGCCATTTGGACCCTAAGAAAGTGGAATGATCAAACAGGTGGTTTTAAACAAAAGTGGTGGCTTAGACAGGTTTCACTGTATACTGTATCAACTACCTTCAGATTCCCACGTGTCAACGTGTGTAGCCTTTACATTGTACATGTAGAATGATATAATTAGCCGGCGGTCTTTATACAGAGGTGGTCGCTATGACAGGTTTCAATATACTTCACAAATAAAATATATATATACATGAAAGTATAGTTTTAAGTCAATTACGAGTGAATATGTATTTTTTCGACATATAACTTTTCATGATTGTAATAAGGATACACGTGTATGTATAAAACGTACATATGGATCAATTTTGCCCAAGGTGACACAGATACAATTACCACGCCATTAGTAATACATTGTACTAACGAACCATGTTCGGATCGATAATTGTTTTTTAATGAATTGGAGAAACTATATCTATAGCACCTGGAGGTTTAATGCAGTATTGGCATTTTGTAATGTTTTAAAACATCGTATGTATCCATTAAATTTGAAGCATGTGCTTTTAGGAACAATAATTTACAAAATGACCTCGTCGCGAAATGAAATTGCTTAGACGTAAACAGCTGTTTTGATCACAATTATCAATGAATCGGATTAGACAGTAATGTCTTTTAAATGCGCAGAACGTATCAAAATAACCCCTTTTTGTAATAAACGACTAAAATATATTGCTACAACTCAAATTGAAAAAAAATGATTTGTTTCCTTAATTGAACGGTTACATATATAGTGAGGGACAAATGGTGCCACCTTAGCCAACACCCGTGAATGTTAGTGGAAAGTGCCGACGGTCCCCGTTTGGACACAATCAGACTTTCTTAAAACTCTTTGACATTTGGGTTAACAAAAACGTTTAACTCTGCCTTTTTTATCAAAATTGATGCATAAAACTAGGAAACAAAAACAGTCATTCGTGAAAACGCAATGATAGTGCACATGGATGAGATAAAATTGCATGAGAACGCTTAACTATCTCGTGAGTATAAAATGGTCATGCGTGTTTAGAATCAATGAAATGCTTTATAGTAAGATCAATTTAAATACTAAATTACTATAAAATCATACAAAAGTTATATTGCGTTCCAGCGCAACAATAATCTTTATCAATGTTCGTTCCCTTAAATATCCACGTTAATTTGGTACTCTTGGTGTAGGACGATTCTACCAGGTCGCCTGGTGCATGCTTGGTGTCCATGGTACTCACCACACATTTTGTATACGTCACGAGCACCTGCGTCGTCACCTTGACGACGGCGCACCTCCCTCATCAGTTGATAAGACGGAAGGTTAGTCTTGTCCAACGTAAGACAATAATTTAACTTCTTTATTGCTTTATCATATAGGCCGAACGTTAAAAGCCAGTTAGCTTCGTAATCCAGTATTTTACAGCTCGGCCCAAGTGGAATTTTGTTTCCGGTGGTCCGTAACCGTATTTCATCTTCAGGATTAAATGAACGTTTCAAAACCTTCATATCACCTGCCCGATAAACTTGACTGAATCCGACGTCCATGAAAGGGCGGTCTGTTTGTAGGACTAGATAATTATACTCTGGTTTGTTGATGAGCGTTTTTAATAGGTAGGGCGTGTTGTATACGGATATAAAATCAGACACTTGGGTCAGAACAGATAACGTCAAATTGTTCGTCCGACTGACGTAAGGCAGGACCGGTTTTTGAGAGTGTCTCGAGTCCATGTCAAACTCGTAAAACTCATTATGGATCAACGCAATCAAAGGCACGTTTCTGTGAAGCGTAACGAATGCACCCGTCTCGTGGATCGACGTATCTATAAATACACCAGTGACGTCATTCCGTTGACGTAAAAAGTCAAGACACATATTAACATTGTTTGTATTACGGAGACCTCGGAAAGCCCACCCAGAAGCGGGGCTGGGAAAATACCTCCACTGACTAGTAATCAAATATGATATTAATAGAACAACAATACCGTGCGATAAATGACTATTGTGTCGGAGATATTGTTTATAGGTTTTGATTATGATCACAATAAAACTGGCGTAAAATATCAACAATAAAACAATAAAATCGTGTAAAAATCTTACCTCTTTGTGACTATTTAACGAATGAATAATAAAAAATGTCAACAAACTAATAAATAATTTGGTGTTCGTTGACGTGAATTGTCCACGGTCCGCGATTCGTTTACACTTTAATGCTATAAACGTCAAGACACTGACTATCAAACCAATACACATGACCTCGTTCTGGATAAACAGTGCCCGGATGTAAAAACTCCAGTGTTTTTTACCAAAGAAAATAGCAGACTTGTCTCTGAGTATATTGAAATTAAACCATTGCCAAGGGGATATAACTGGTGTCCCATAACTAATATAATCGTCAAATATACCGAACGTTACTCCGGAAATTAACCCCACACAATACAATAAAAACGGAAGTGACGTCAACAGTTTGCATTTCGAAATAGTCTTTCCGTAGGGCAAAATAACCAATGTAACAAATATCAGAAGATCGGCCCTGACGTACATGCACAATGATAGGACAAATCCCGAGAATAAGTACGTCATCATGTGAAATAGTTCGCAAGAACCTTGATCGCAATCACGGGTGTCGACACACGTGTCTTTAACTTGTTCCTGTTTCACATTCGACTCCATTTTCTGTTTTGACACATTTTCTCTTGTTTTGTTTGTTTTGTGATCGTAAGTTGCCAATGCAGAATCTGTTAGTGTTTTGGTTTTGAACTGACCTATATCCTCTTCACACGTATTTGTGTTTATTGAGATGATGTCTGAATTCATTTTCATCGAGTGACTTCCGGTGACGTCATTTTTCTGCAAAACGTTTCTGTCAAGAGCTAAGTTATTTCTGGAGTTACTTTCCGTCTTGGATTCCACTGATCGGTTCGGATTTCTTTGTTGCATTGATTGGTTATTTGTTTTTTGGAGATGGTTAGAGTTAAAATCAACGCCATTTTTGCAATTCATAAAATTCAACTGGTCATAACAAGCTTCTTCTACATGGGGCACGTGGTTGTAGCCACCACCCATATATGTATTTTTCGCGTATCGTAAATACGGTGCAGACAATTGATTCGGTTTTGTAAAATGGTGCATGATTTCGTATATGATGCCCTTGTGCACGTTCGTCAACCTGTTTCCATTACATGGAAGTGCGGTGTATAGTTTATGTGTTGTAGCCACCTTTGGCATGCTGTCAGTATCCTTATACGTTGAACATTTAGTTGTTCCGTTTTCCAAATCGTCATTACGTGTTTCTATCGTACTGTCGCACTCCAATTCTCTTAGATCATGTTGTTGTTGTTTATTGCTGTCAACATGTTTGTTGTTTTCGGAATGCAAATTTTCTTCGTTCACATTCGGTTCCTGCTCCACTGGGTTCTTGTCTACTAAAGAAATATTCTCAACTACTACACTAGGCTGGTTCCCTTTCCCTAGTTCCCTACTCCCCACCAGGCTGCGCTCCGATCTGTGTAGCTTCTGCAAGGGAGGTAACTGAGGTGGAAACAATTTTTCATTTGCAGCAGATGTTGATGCACGAGACATGTTCTTCGTCTTTTTCTGTTCTTTTGAAATCTCTGTTTGTTCGTTCGCCATTTTGTTTGTCAATAATTTAAACAATGGCACCAGCGCCCAGAAGAAGAATGGCGAAACAAAACTGTTGACTAGAGTATGAGTTCCTAGAACGTACAAGAAAACTGAGGTGGATGAGAGGATAGACGCCAGAACCGCAACGTCACGTGATTTGTACAGAGTTCCACTGAAGGCGTATACAGCCAAGGGTAGGCATGACGTCACAACTGCGTGGAAAATCTTCCAGAACTGAAAAGAAAATCATGCACCAATTAATATTCTCCTGAAAAACACTGCATTGGGACATTTCTGCTATCGCTGATGTTTCACATACATTCAATTAAATTTTAATAGCTTATGTCGTATCGCAATTAATGAAAGCGACGCAATAGAACTGCAATCAATATCATAAACGCTTTTTTGGCGAAGACATATTTTTTTTCCACGTAGTCCGATAAGTCATACTTACTAGCATTGGCGAGCCGGTGTAACCACAAAAAGATGCCGCGTAAAGTGCCAACACCAGAACCTTTGGATACAGGAAGGATCGCAAACTGAACATCCCCAACACATTCTCCTGTGATCGTCCGACGGAAGTTGTGTTCGCGCCATCTAGCGGCGGCATGTATTCGTATGGCCTGAATCCATATCCGTAAAACTCGGAATGGGCAACTGGGGAAAGAAATGGAACAGTTTGTAATGCAGATAAGAAAAAAAATAACATGACTCGTCTTAATATAATTACAAAGAGTGTTGTTTGGTTACTGTAACGAGGTTCTTGATTGTTTTCTTTCGTGGTTTGAATTTTGATATGGTTTTGTGGGACAGATTCGTAGTTAGGCTAGACCTTAGAACAATGACAACTGTATTCTAGTAATGCATAAAACAATTATATCGGAACTTTCATGTCCGTGGTCCCATAGCAACCCCAAGTTTCTACTCAATGAATATTTCATGGTCTTCAGATGTACCGTTTATGTGCATTTTATGATTTTGGATTTTATTTAAAATTGAAGATCGTAACGATTGCCGTCAGATATCAATGACAACACAAACCATCTGATATTCACAATGATACATGTGTAATGGCGAACAGTGGCTGCATTACAAATGCAAAAGCAAAAGCAATTAAAAGGCAATGTAAGAACGAACTGTATATTCTCCATCGCAATAAGAACTCGTACGAATACGTGGAATTTAATCTCGCAAATAACGAGCATTTTCATTGGCTTCAAGAAATACTTCATCTTTTACGTAAAAATGACTTCTTGTTTATAACGACTTCTTAGAGAAAATTGCCCCTCGAGAAAATCTCCCTCGATAACCGGGTAAATTAAATCATTGTGAAGGCATTTTTATTTAGTATACATAAAATATTATTTAATATGTAGATTAGATAATATTTCAGAATAAACCACATGTAGATTCAGTCAATGGATTTATCTGTCTGACACCAGCTTTGTATTCTTCATCACAACAATTGAAAGTAAAACATTTAAAAAACATTTGGATAATAAGATATTTTATTTCGTACGTATCACTTGGCTTTTTGCTATGTGTTTATATTATCATAACTAAATCATCGTGATTTTTTACAATGCTGTGTAATTAAATTATTGGAGTAATACAGAAAATTGGAACAACTCTCTTTACATTGGAGTAATACCAATTGGAACATCCCTTTTTACATTATGTAGAATCGATCATGTTAACATATTAGTGAATACAAACAAACAACTATGAAGGAAGGTAAATAAACGGCCAATGCTTTAACTACTTGACCCGGGTTCTTAAGGTTATGCATACATCACATTTACCTCGATGTAGTTGTGTAGTGCCCATGTGACGTCACAGTTCTACAAGTCGTTCTAAAGACGTCTTGGTACGGACATACACCAGTGTAAATCGTGACCATCATGACACCAATGTATAGTTCAAATTAGGTTAAATGGAGATTGCAAAGAAATTGCAAAGTTTACAGTTTTATTGGCTTTTAGTCTCTAGTCATCTTGTGTAGATATGTCAAAGTATGTAGTTCACGGGATTATGAATGATAATGTGTGCCATTAAGGTGAATAAAAGCCTTGTTTCTCAGCTTTAGAATATGCCTCTAATTTTTATTCATCAAAGAAACTTCCCTTCGCTCCATTCCGTCAGCACATTTTACTGTCAGTAAAACTTCTTGTGATGCGTAAACGAATTTGAAGCGGTCATGGCCGTAATTCATTCATATTATTACGGAGATGTGTTATTGTCGTAAATAGGCTGTGGTTTACAAACGATAATGTCCGTCATCTCAAATTTCCATTAATAAATAGCAAAATTATCTATCATTAGTTATCCTACATATAACCTAGAACTTTACATAAATGTTATTATGCTCCAGAAGGATTCTGTAGTGCGTCATCTAAATCTAACCTAAAACTTATCTGGATAATGTATACATTACATTAAATGAAACTGTGATTAAACGACCGTGGTCATACAAATCCATGTCACGGTATCGTTGTCCAGGTTCGCGGTGGGCGGGGTGGCGACACGATCTGTGGACGATCTTCAGATAAGATCGAGATTTTAACAAAGGGTGTTTGGTATGTTTTGTTCGGAGATGACAGGCGGGTAGAACGATAGGGTATTCGACAGGGGTACTACTTATCTACAGTAAACATATAAACACATCTGATCTGTTACGGTTATAGAACACAGTGCCAAAATGTGTGAGGTCTCGTGTCAAAGAAAACAGTATACAAAATTTCGATAAAAGATCATAAACATCTTTCAAGATTTAAAGTTTTCAAGTTTTTAAACAAACGTAAAATGTAAACACACAAAAAATTATTTAACAGATACTTATGAAAAGGACCAGCAGAATAAAACCAGATGTTTCGGAATACCATGCGCTATGTACAATAGAATCTCGCTTACTCGAACTCTCACAACTCGAGAACCCTGTTTAATTTGAAGTATGTTGTTGGTATTCAAGTAAACTACGAATACTATAGGATAACTCGAAGTATCTCTATGATTCCGCCGACTTCGACTTAACTATGACTGTATTTGTATTATCTTTAAATTCAATCTAGACCGCTAAAACGTCTGAACATGTGCTAAAGACATTTTAAGTCAAATTATTTTACAGAATTGTCATATTCTGTGTCGAAATAGCGTACTCTGGCATATTGCTACCGTGCAGTATAAGAATGACAATAAATGTGTGTGTTTGATAAAATAAATAATATCACAATGGTAAACCAATATACTCTTCAGGAGACACGTTATGGTATATAGGAAAGAGGTTTAATGATAAAATATATTTTAACTAAATGCATTGCTGCCCTCTAGATATTTACATAGTAACCGAGTGAACATCTCGACAACTATTTTGTTTAGGATTTTTAAGCGACAATTGACGCGAAGGAATTTAGGTCCTCATATCGAATGTTCTTTTGAACTGTTAATGTTGCTTTTGCTCGTTCTTATTCAGATACCAGAAACATCTCTGGCCGGCGTTTCTGCATAAATTAGAATCCTAGTTTAAAGTTAAATGCTTCCTGTGAGGTATGCGGGAATACACTGAATGATATCCTACCGAATAATGATTACAAAATGAAGATAGTACATTAACACAGGGATATTGTTACGATCATTAAAGTGCAGGCTGAATTGTACAGCTAGGTATAAAATTTCAATATCTGGCACGACTACTGACTGAGGTATTATCAGTTCTCTTTACATTCTGAGAGGTGTATCATACGACAAAATCACTCGAAATAACGACATAATTATGCGACATAAATATTCTGTCGATATTGTGGTAGGTTACTGTTGCTCCTGGCGGGGAATTCTGTTACAATGAAAATTGTCATATAACGTAAGTCGTGAAGTCATATTGTCATTTTACATAAACAGCACCCTTTCTCTTTCCAAAACAACACAATCGTTCTTTCCAAAGCAACGATGTCGTTCTTTTCAAAGTAGCATTTTAAAGCAACACCACCTCCCTTCCCAAAAAAACACCACCTCCCTTCCCAAAGCAACACCATCTCCCTTCCCAAAAAAACACCACCTCCCTTCCCAAAGCAACACCATCTCCCTTCCCAAAAAACACTAACCTCTCTCTTCCCAAAACAACACCCTCTCCCTTCCCAAAACAACACAATCTCTTCCCAAAACAACAATAACACCATCTCTTTTCCCAAAACAACACCCTCTCTCTTCCCAAAACAACACAATCTTTCTTCCTAAAACAACACCATATCTCTTCCCAAAACAATACAATCCCTCTTCCCAAAGCAACACTGTCTCTCTTCCCAAAACAATACAATCACTCTTTCTAAAGCAACACTGTCGCTCTTTCCAAAGTGCAAGTGTGCTCTTCTGAAGGCATGCAACGATGTCGCTTATCCTAAAGGACAATTGCTTTTTTTAAATCGCATTACCGAAAAATTTAGTTTCAGGTGCTAACGAATTTTGCACTGGTATTTCAACTTAGGACATACAAACTTTCGTTGTTGGTTCAAAGAAAAACTTCTCCGTGGAAATTTGTTTATTGAATGTTACACGATTTTACCATGTTCAGTGTTCTACACATACAAATTGAATACTTCTAAGGCGATATTTACACATACAAATTGAATACTTCTAAGGCGATATTTACATAAACCCGCTTGAAGAAAGGCGGGGTCATTTTCTTAAATGAATTAGGGTATAAAAGTGTCATGTCGCTACATAAAAGGGACAATTTAGGTCAAGTCAGATTTTAGGTTTGTCCCGAAGTAGGACAGCGAATTCCAGTAATGCGCACAGACAATGCCCTTCGCGGCACCCCGCTGTGTGTCAAAGGGATTCCGAATGAAATGTTTGCTTCGAAATATCTCGAGGGCGGGGCAATTACTCGGTAATAACAAGTGGTATTAAAAACAGATCATTCAAAGAGACTGGACGTTGGCATACAAAGGAAAGGAATTCCTAAAGGTATTCAATGGGAGTTCATTATGTAAAGCGTAACAACAGGATGCGTTACGAATACCGTTCGGATAATCTCTACCCTTGTTACAGAAATTGAATTAATATAAGTTACATGCACATGAACAGAGTCTGAGAGTGTGTAATGTTGCATAAAAGCAATGAATCCAATAAATGGACAGGTGTGTGGTGTGTGTTATGGCAAAGTATTGATGAATGGGGTACGGTAAATATTCAACACTTCTGTCGGACGTAATTTTCAGAGCAGACGAAGACACAATGAGCTCAGATTTATTTTAGCTATTCTAGTCTTTTCAAATGTTTAAGCCATTTTTTTTCGGGGTCAGAACTTCTTATTTGACTTAGTAATGAACAGGTTGTATGTAAATATACTGAAACATCTGGCTAGTATTCGGCGGTCCTGGGGTCGAATCCCGAACATTTTACTGTGTCGTGCATTTTCAGCTCTTACTGGATATATTAATTTATATAGTATGTAGACTAAGATATTATTGGAACTGCTAAAAATTAAGAATACGATATGGAGTTTCTGATCGTGGACTATTATTGACACTTCTCCATGTTTAATTTCTCGCCCTTTGTCCTACTGGCCGAATTCCCACTATTTTTTTTAAAGTCCATTGACGGCTTACGGTACTTCAGAAAACGTCCAAATCAAGCACAAACAATACGTAAACCAATACCAGGGGAAAGTAATTCAAAAGGCACGACCAATAACAGTATATATTATGTACACTTGTATTTTAATAAAAGTTCAGAAACCTTGTCCGGAACTCTATGGGCCGTCCTTACTTACAAGCGATCTGTGTGCTTAGACATCACGTTACAAACTCGGATAATAGCTCGGGTTTCCGCGAACAATAAACGTTTTCGACATATTTACAAAAGTACAAATAGACATTCATGATTGACGCCCTAACACTGTGTTTCTGTCAGTTTACACTGTTAACCTATAGGCCTGCACAGAACTTGTCACGAACTCCAGGGTCAAGTTTCTCAGTTATACGATTTTGTTTGAAGGTGAAAGCGGTCGTACTCTGTGTGCCAAAAAAAATGTCGAGGGTCTCATTCAAATGCTAAATATCCTCATCAATTAATGAGACTATTCGTCTTTGGTCGTGAAGTTTTCAAAGAGAAGTTTTTCTTTGCAAGAACAGACGCCTGATGCTCGTGACCTTTACATTGTAAAGAAACTCTGAATTGTATTTCAGTCATTTCTGTAACTATTGTAAATTTATTGATTTATTTGTCGGATGGAAGAGATTTTGAGTTTGTTTGTGAGATTTTATGGCGTTCACAATCTTGTTGCACACCGCAGGTGTGGTTAAAAATGGTTCTTGGTACGATGGTAAATTGTCCAGATATGAAATGTTTTTCTACTGGTACAGTTCTTCATTTTATCAAAAGTCCATTCGCAAAGCAAAGTCGCAATTCTGGTTATTTTGTAGAGCAGTCTCGATTATTTTCATATTAGAGTGAATATACAATTATAGCCATATGATGAGGTCATGGCCTAGTTTTATTAACCTGAGGAAAAAATAACCTATGACGAAGGAGTAGTATTCATAGGTTTAGACATCCACAACATATCGAAAAACGTTATCCTTTACTGGTAAAATGCACAAATATTTATCGGTATAATATACAGAAATATCTGCATCATTGTGACACAGCGGAATCGGTCTCACTTTCTCTCTGTACACCCACTCTTTCCCTATTTTCACATCTTATCGCACCAGTTTGGTATCTGGTTTCGATTTATATCACATATCCTTCATATTCTCCCTTCGTGCAGAACATTTATTATTGACTTACATGAAATATTGCAATCACGAAATAGTTGGAGTGGTATGGCCTAAAACTGATACCAATTTAATGCGCGTAAAAAAATCGTTTTATGTAGAACAAACCCTCTTTTTATGGTATATACTTTGCATGATGGCGTCAAAGAACCTTGACCTTTATGTCCTTTGTTTTTCGCGCGATGGATTACTTTCCATTAATTTTCAAGCCCTATCGCCCTCGTTCGATCATCGATAGAACAAGTGACTCTCAGTTTTGTCGCTACACGAACGCACTCAGCTGTGAAGCGGTCACTATCCCTCTGGTAAAAATGACTTCATATCTCAAAACGTAATCATAGGATTTCTGATAAAATCTCACATTGAATAGAAATTAACATAAATCGCCAAAAGGGACTTGCTTATCAGATGTAGATCTAGACTGTATGTTATGTATTGTATAGGGATCGTGTTGATGGGTGTAACTGATTAAGGTAGTTCACTATGTCTTAATTTCGTACCTTCTAACAGAAAGAGTTCTCCTTTGTTTTATGCAAACGAAAAAATATATTTGGACGCTCAATGCAAAAAGACTAAAAGTTAAGCATTCCAATTGATTGTTTTGTTTTTTTGTTTTTCATTACTTTTATGTGAGCGAAAATAAACATCATTAATACAATATTTTATATATTTTGATGTTACATATCTCCCTTTAAAAGACTAAAAGTACAGTTGGTAGTAGACTAAAGGTTACACATTGTGCACACGGTGTGAACTACGAGTGGACACGGAGTGCACGAGGTTTAGACTACAAGTAGACACGGAGTGCACGAGGTTTAGACTACAGGTAGACACGGAGTGCACAAGATTTAGACTACAGGTAGACACGGAGTGCACGAGGTTTAGACTACAGGTAGACACGGAGTGCACGAGGTTTAGACTACAGGTAGACACGGAGTGCACGAGGTTTAGACTACAGGTAGACACGGAGTGCACGAGGTTTAGACTACAGGTAGACACGGAATGCACAAGATTTAGACTACAGGTAGACACGGAGTGCACTACGTGTGAACACGGTGTCCACTACAGGTGCTTTGCACTCTAAACTTCATTCCAATTGAATGTTTTGTGTTTGCTTGCTTTTCATTATGCTATGTGAGTTCATACCCCATTTAATTGATTAAAACCCTAGCTAACAAGATCGATAATTGTGGTTTGATTTCGCGTACTTGGTTACATAAACTGTATCAGTGTCAGATAGGTTTATAGATGGATGAACTACATTTTACGGACACGTACGTATAAAATCAAACTGATGACACATCAATTCAAATCAAGAACATACACATGATCACAGGGTTTTGAGAATTAGTTACAGATTATACAATCATGGACCCACCAGAGAGCCCTAAGACCATTTTAGAAGTTTTAGAGCTCTAGTTAAAAAACTCGATAAAATTGATATTCTACATGGTACTATATACGAGAAGGGTGGCAAGCTTTCGTATATAGTACCATTTAGAATATGATTTTTATCGGTTTTTTATCTAGAATAGAAAAACGTCTAAAAATGTTCTTATGGCACTCTGGTGGGTCCATGATTATAAAATCTGTAACTAATTCTCATATCCCTGTGCACGTGATAAGATATGCAACCCTGCCACATTTAGACAAATTTTAATAACTGTCATAAGAATTTGATATCATGTATCAAAAGCATAAAGTTTTCAATCATCAATTTATTAGATTTTAGACAGATGTAATGTTAGGTGTATTCCGGAGAGCTAAATTATCTGGCGCTTAGCGTGATGATGTCATAAATGCAGGCTCTAGCGATCAAATTAAATATAGATAATTATTTTTCATTTCTTACCACGACGGAGAGAAACGCATTAATGATAATTGGTTTTACTATATAGATTAATTACTATTATGCGTGTACAAGTAAATGGTTTTAGAAAATGACATTAGCAAAATTTGTGTCACAAAAGATGCACTTCATTTGACGAGTAAAAATTTTCTATAAAGCCGAAAAAAGCGTGTTGTATAATATATAGAGTATCTCTGACAAAGTCGAAAAAGTTGACTCGAAGCAATTGACTGGGAACTCGAAAAAATCATTCGAAACTCGAAAAAGTTGATTCGAAACTGACAAAACATAGACTCGAAACTCGAGAAAATAACTCGAAACTCGAAGATGTTAACTCGAAAAAAATAAATCGAAAATATTGACTCAAAACTCTAGATTCATCATCTCTGACACCGTAAATCACATTTATATATGCACGAAGTATTTTGTTTATACTATTGGATAATAAATTGGAAATATATTTTGAATTACATCAGTAAATGTTTATAATGTATATTTTGCTTGACGAATTCTATTTACCACAGAGCTTTACTATCTTTACGATATAATTGTATGCATTCATTAATTATGTATAATAAATTTTACGTTCCTGACAACACGTAATATATTAACCGCTAGTACAACCTAATTTATATACATTTCATTAAATTCCACAGGTGACTGCGTATTTAAATTAAAATACCGTGTTAATTTATAATTATACATATTTACATCTGGACACTGCCGCAAGTCACATCAATAATGTAAAACTATCGTCATTGTTCTGCCGGCTTGAAATCATTTCCCAAGATAATTTTGTCACAGGGACACGGCAATTAGCTACATTCTACATGTATTTCATATTATTAAAATTGTCTATATCACAGAGTACGAGAGGACATGGGTTATGTCCCCCTAACCACAGGCGTTTGGCTCTATATATATGTGCGACACAGTATCATATATTTGTACATAGAGAAAAATTTCTATAGAGTCTATAAACCTGTGCTTGAACATAGTCAAGAGACACGTCATAGTTTTGATATGTAGTTGTATCACACTGTCCGGATAATTGCTATATATTTGGTTCAGTATATTATAGTATAGTTTGTTTTCCGGATTTAGTGTCCCGGCGTTGTGTATAAGATTAGAGGGAGACAGATATGGTAATTTCTGCTCAGGACTTGCTTAGCGCTCTCTGTGTTTTACGCAAACGTGTATCTATGCTTCAGTGAGATAACGATAAAGTTGACAAAAGTTCCACTGTCAGAAGTTAAAGATACACAACACCAACACACCGCAGCCTCCCAACACACACGCGCATGCAACCCATTGCACATAGTAAGAGACCGTCTTTTTAAAACTGACCTTAGCTCCAATCACATGTGTTTGGCTTTATAGACATTTTTCTCTATATATTTGTATATGTAATATTGTGTCACAGTATTACATATATAGAGAGGACAATGGCTATATAGCCAAACGCCTGTGTTCAAATCAAACCCTCTATGTGTAAGCATCTAATTTCTCATGTCCCTGTGCATAAACGGAATCTACGTCATGTAAATTACGTCTCGTCATTTGCGGACATTTACGATTGACATGTCTAATGAGTATTCATGTGTGGTACAATTGTGTCACCTGCGTATAAGCTAGCTAATGAGCTCAGGTATTCACCGCGCACCTGCTGTCAGCCGATGTACCAAATAAAAAAGAACTAATTGCAAACGGCAGGATATTTATCGAGTACTTTGTTCTGCTGAGTGGAAAATCCTGCTCGAGCTAATTTTGTGTGATAATGCTAACGAGGTTTGCATGATCATAGAAGCTGTGCAGTGAAGCGTGGTTAAAGATGACTGTTAAACTGTATCTGTAGCGAGATGAATTCGTTTGTTCCATTTCTGATCAATAGTGTTTTTACTGTTTGTAAACTTACACATTGGCGTTCAATTATCCGGAGATAACGTTCGACGATAATATCGATTCTGACATCATAACAGTCGGTAATAGTAGTGTTATTGTGTTAACGAGGGAAACTGTATCACAAATAAGATGCATAATTCATACATGTGACAACGCGTCAGGTAACACAAGTCAATTACGGCAGGTATGACAAATGTAGAATTCATTAGATAATGACTGGAACCAAGTCCAAAATCCATCATCAACACGAACTTTTGGCTCAAATATCGTCATGGTGCCCGATTTCTACCCTTTCGTTTTTTCGTTCTGTCGCCCAATAACTACACGCAATTAGAATGTATTACTGTGTGTCTTAACTATCACCTTTGATTCCACAGTTAATGCTGATTGTTCAATAAATACCCAGGTTTTGTTTGCATTGAATGACGTTTAACTGCCATTAGACATGGGTCTAATAATGCTTCACCCTCGATATCCCAGAGGTTACTATCACTGTAACGACAGTGACAATAACCCCTGGAATATCGAAGATGACACTGCTTCGGCACAGCCGAAAATGGTGTAGACATTAAAACGAGATAAGTCCAGTTTTTATAAGTGGTCAGCATTCGTCTATATACACCCTCGATACTCCAGGGGTTCTGATCACTTACTATCTCTACACATTTTAAGTGATCGGAACCCCTGGAGTATCCAGGATGTCGTCTATACGAACATGCTTATAAAGACAAAGGTTTTGTATTGATCGTTTTCTTTTGAATTTAATTTGTGTTATCTCCCATATTGCTTAACATATGAAAAGAAAGATGAAAAGGCGATTAAAGACGCTACAAGTCTAGAACAATTTGAAACGTTTTTGGTGTTCAGTAAGCAATAACCGATTCCAACCCCTTCATCCCTTATTTCCATAAACCTGTAGACACTACAACCCGTTATATATGCTATTCAACCCTATTGTTTTAATTATTGACCAAAGTATTGAGTTGAATCCATTCCACGCCAACAAATGTAAAGCTCTCCTCTTTGCCATAGCAGACTATGTAAACTTGTCTGACAATGGCTATAATCCGGCTACAATGTTAGCCAATTATCAAGTCTTTCGCCAGGATTAGTTTTATTTTAGTTTTCGACAAAAACTTACCTCATATCTCATGTCTGGTTATTATTCTGATAACAAGGTGGATAATGTTTCGGTACTTGTTCGATATTTAGTCATTTAGACGATATTGTATTTGTCATTTATTGACGATATTTAGTCATTTATTGACGATATTTAGTCATTAATATTGACGACATTTATTGAGTCATTTAGTTGCTGACGACATGTCATTAACGACATTTATCATTTGGATATTTAGTCATTATTGACGATATTTAGTCATTTTGAGACATTTAGTCATTAGTTGCATGATAACCATCCTTTGGCGTCTGACTTATTCGATAGCAGTTATTGCTGATGATAACTTACCTTTGGGCAGTGTTTCTTCACTCATTCTATATTTCGTCACTTATTATCGATATTTAGACATTTATTGTCGATATTTAGACATGTATTGTCGATATTTGGACATTTATTGTCGATATTTAGACATGTATTGTCGATATTTAGACATTTATTGTCGATATTTAGACATGTATTGTCGATATTTAGACATTTATTGTCGATATTTAGACATTTATTTCGATATTTAGACATGTATTGTCGATATTTGGACATTTATTGTCGATATTTAGACATGTATTGTCGATATTTGGACATTTGCTGCTGACGATAACCTACCTTCCACCGACTGAAATATCTCGTCCGGATGCAGAATCCACCAATTTTCCACTTTGGACACATAACTTATCCTAAAGAACAGTGTCAATATAAACACGATCAATATACTGTGTCTTGGAAACAAATCCGCCGTGTGTTTCGAACTGTCAACCTGACATTTTAACTCCTGAGATTTCAACCCATCCTTCAAATTTTCACATCGACTGGAACCGTTCCTCTGACAGGTGGTCCGTTCGGACGGAGAACGTTTGGATGCGTTTCTTTTCGTCTGCTTTTTACCCATTCTCTTGCTTATCTGTCCACTGTGTTGCGTTCCCGTTTCTGGAACCGTCCGTCGCCATCAAAGACTGCTGATTCGTGACAGTTTGGCGCCCGCGTGATTCCTGTCCATATACAAGTCGCCGGTATCAATATGTTACTGGAATCAATCAGCGGCACGTGTCATTTTTAATTTCACAGAATAAACATACAAACGAAGCTCTGTTTGTCCGCTTTAAAAGTCGGCCACAAATATTTGTAGATCACGACACTATTTAAAATCCGGCAGCTGTTGTGGTTTTGGTAGTACTAGCTCTGACCAGATGAACTTTAAATTTCCATGAATTCTGTCTCTGTCTGACCAGATGAACTTTAAATTTCCATGAATTCTGTCGCTTATGTAGAGTTTGTTGTGCTAATATTGTTACGTTCAGCCTTGTATTGATACACCTGCATATTAGCTGGAGCAGGTTACTCCGCTTACCTTGGACAGGTATTGGAACTCCCGCTTTGATATATCCCGGGCTATCTGAGGCGACAAGCTCGGCCTACCAGACACGGTTGAGTGTAGACTCAGGCTCCCATCTGGCCGATGTGACAAGATATAGTCGTCACGCACCATTGATCCGTGTGGTTCGCGGGGCTGTAAGAAAGATTAATTACGTTTTTAATTGTTTGTTGTCTCCCGTAACTCATAGCCGTTAGCCGTTGTGACAGCTCGACAACTTTAGCAGGGGCTTTCCAATTATACATTCCAAATGATATACATCAGTCGGGTTGGAAATTCGTGGTACGTTTTGTAAGATGGAAAAAAAAACGAGGCGTTGTCATGGGCAAAAGTAAAAGAAAAAGATGACATTACAAACTAACATGTAAATTACATTATGTTTATTTTTTTTCTACCAGAATCAACACACTATCGTGTTCAACACCCGGTGTCATTTAGGGACAAGTCTGTTATTGAAGGTGGATAAAGTCGGTCAATTCGGAGGAAAACGATCGACCTGTAGTCGTGACATGGCATCTGCCCTTTGAGATTCCAAATTTGTGATCTAGGGCATGTGGTATAAAATGTCCGGACACCTAAACACGTGGGACCCATGTTTTTAACTTTTATCGCTCGTCCCCGTGGACCCAGTTTTGTGAAAGCCTTGAAAATCATTTTACCAAGCCAAGGCTGATTCTTGTTAGATAATAGTTAAACACCTCGGGACATTTACTTTTTATCGGGATTTTATTTCTGCGGAGAGAATACACTTCCTAGATTACATATGAGGAATACATAATAAAATCCGCGTGTTTAATACAGATTGGTATTTACATTTTATGACGCTTCTGTAAAATGAGCGGATTTAAAAATTATGTAACATTCCTCTGATTATGTTTACGGTAATGCAATGATATGCATACCAAGAATTGATTTCAAGAAAACACGTGACGGCTTATGAATTATAGATCATATTTCAATTTTAATAATTCATGTAAAACATGATGGTAAAATAAGTTATATCACAAAAATGATATATGTTTGAGGAAAAGGAAAACACATATCAAAGACTTATTATACATAATCATATCACTTATTAATTAAGAAACATGTATATGACATGTGATGAATCACATATTTAATAGTGGAAATGCATCTAATTAACATTCTTTGATCTTAATTGGTTACCATAATATACGTCTTTACGCTAGCGTACGGTATCAACATAAAAACAAAGCTCAAATTTTGAATTCAACTTTCTTTCGACTACCAAAAACTGTAAATTCAGTCATAGGGGAAATATAGTTATAAACAAACGAGATATATTCTGATGTTTACCACAGGGATTTGCGAATAAGTTACAGTTTATATCAATATGAACCCACCAGACAGTGTCCATAGACCATTTGTAGACGTTTTATGTGTCTAGATCAAAAATCGGTGAAATTCGTATTACAAAGTACATAACTAGATCTAGTACAGTACAGTACAATATACTTCTATGTAGAAATTGGTCTACAGCTATACGTAGTACTGTATAGAACTCCATGTATAACTCCAAACATCTGTGATATTTCTCTAATTATGAACAACGCACTTTGATATTTATGAGTCCGGGTTTTTTTTCGCCGCAAAATCCGAAACGATAACTTTTCTGTGGGGACAATCCAATAGTCGATAATACCCCAGTATGCTCTATATCAAAATTGGGCTTTTGACGATAATATATCTTGCGGCAAGATAAAAAAGGAATCCACGACATTAGTAGCTCGGTGAAGACATACAAGTAATAAACACATCGAAGGTTTTATATAATATGGTGATATGTTTTGTGAACCAAAGCAGAGCTCGGGGAACTTTTCAGGTAATACCACTTTGTCGCACGATCGCGGCTGTACAAAGGGGGATAACTCTAGAATTTGTTATAGTACAATTGTATAAATCCTTGGTTCTAGCTATAGTCACACTGGGTTTTGGGGAAGTACAAGGCAGGAGCTTTTGTGTTTGTGCACTGACCATAACGTTGGGCGACGACTGATTTTCTTTTGATATCCGCCAGCGCAGTCTTTGATGTAGCTTGCGGGTGCGAGGGTTACCGTCTTACTTTCTGAAGCGGGCCGTCATTACATGAGCTGTCGTATTTTTTTATCGAAAAAGTTAAGGCATATCCTCTACATCTTCCGTCCTTAAAGCAAGTGATATTGAAGTGATAAACGTTGTGAAATTTAATAAACTTTACATTGGTGTTTCGTTTGAACCGATAAGACAGGTATTTGTTGAGAAAAATGGTTTTTATTCCCGGTTCATTGGCGTCTCGCGTGGTGTTCTCACTTGGTTCTATATTTCAGAAAGGGCACAGAGACCGGAAATTTAAGTTTTAGATATTAAAATTCTCAAAATATACCCTTCCAATCCGACTAGAACAATGAAAGGATTTAGCTGTCATTCCACCAGAGAAACAAAAACAAAAAGCAATAAAAGTTGATGTGTCACCATCCTCGATACTCCCGGGGTTGCTATCACTGACGTTACATCCACCCCTGGATCATCCGCGATACTCCAGGGGTTCCGATCACTTACAATCTCTACATCATTGGACTATGTCATGGTAAAACCGGAGACAACAGAACATGTAATTTAGTCATTTGATGCACATAAAAGAGCCGTATAACGACACATTGCGGTTGACTGTGTGGCTTTGAAATTGAGCGTCTCTCTTTCTGTAGTCTTCAAAGGAATTTTTGCTGGCCTGTGATTGGTTCAGACTTTTTCCTCTGAGCTGCCTTCAGTTTTACTATGAGATAGCGCTTGGATGTAGAGATTTTTATAAGTGATCGGAACCCCTGGAGTATCGAGGATGATGTGCACAAGCTGGGTGTTATTTATGACATTATGCGAAAGAACCTTTAAAATACGCTAAAAAATAAAAAGATTCCACGGTGCCATATATAACATCCAGCTTGTGCAGGGGTTCGATTCTAGTCCAAATTAAAACCATCAACGATTTGATTGCCTTCTGGAAATCGGAAGCACAATGAAGCAACAATTTATTGTATTTTAAAAATCCCTGCCCATGAAACACACCAAAATACCATATTTTAAGGTACTTTTTAAGTCATGCGGAAGGCTTGAAACTTTGTCTGATTCCGAATAGATTGCAAAGGCAGATCGGACTTCAGCGCAGTAACGGAAAATGAAAAAAAAAATTGTAAACCTCACAGGCCAAGTGCCATTAAGATTAGTCTTTAAATCTCAAAAGAAATTCCTGCTTTGTTCTGTGCGAATTAAAATAAATGGTCTGTCATGGACGCGTTTTTTTTTTATCTAAAAATATACAATAATATAAAACATTTTGTTCAGATATTTCCACAAGATCCTAATACATGTATATAGACTATATATTAGGGGGACAACCTAATTATATAGGCAGGATTAGCGGACTAATATAACTACAGTAATATTAACCCTGCATGGAGTGTCGAGGATGACACACCAGAAAAAGAATTAATTTGATTAGGGTTCTGATAAAGGTTTTCGATCGCCATCATGATCTGGTAGGAAAACAGTTTCTTCTCAATATGCTGTCAGAATTGTTTTGTGCTTCTTAACATATCATGTAGACCCGAACCCAAACACCCAAACTCCCCGCCCCACCTTCCTCTCATTTCAGAGTTCATAAAAGTTTGCGTGATGGTGTCAACGAAACAGTCGCGTCTCTTATTTAGCACATTGATTTCTCATTGTTTTACTTTTACAGAGATCGAGACTTTGTTTTGTTATTCTATCTCATTATTCATATGAAAACTTAGGCAGTTATTAATTTTTCTACAAATCTATGAAAGGTTCCTCACATAACAATTTCCAAAAATTGCCAAAATAATAAATCTGAGCTAAAAACGGAACCCTGTTGTACTCTTATGACATGCAATTTTATAAAAAGCCAAAGCACGTGATCTTTTATCCTCGATACTAAAAGGTCACCTGACGTTATATCCACCCCTGGACTATCTCATAGTAAACCTGAAGTCAGCTTAGGAATCTGAACCAATCAACTGGAAAAGAATTCCTTCGTAGACTACAGAGAGAGCAAAGTCCAACTTCAAAGCCACACAGTCAACCACAGTGTACCGTTATACTATTGTTTTGATGTACATCAAATGACTAAATTACTTGTTCTGTTCTGTTGCCTCCAGTTTTACTATGAGATAGTCCAGGGGTGGATACAACGTCATTGATAGTAACCCCTGTGGTATCGAGGTTGATGTTCCTCTGACCGTTTTATTATATTTTTTAAACTTATTTGATTATTTTCTCAGAAACTGTATTTAATAACATATAGTTTTAATCAAACTCATTCTTGGACAAAACTCAATGGCTATCAATTTTGTATCTGCGACAACTTTAATTTGGCACTTTAACATCGCTCTTTGTAAGAAAGGCAAAAAGGAAGTTTCTGCTGGCATTTGATTGGTCAGTTTTTTTTCTCAAATCTGCCTTCAGTTTTACTACGAGATAACTTTATATAGAGTCTACGGCATATCTGAGGGATGATGAAGATGCTACAAGACCGGTATGTAAACTGGGGAAGCTTTTCTCCAAGATCATACGGGAAAGGGAATGCATCTTAGGTTTGTAGGCTTTGTAGAAGATATTCTGGAAGGATCTCGCGAAGCCAGTTAGATCAATTAGAACCAGCAAGTATGACAGCATTCAGGAGATTGACAAACTGGGTAGCAGTACATTAAGTGGAGAAGGAAGAAATGGAACCTAAGACACCTCCAAGAAAGCTGTTTTCAAGATGGTCAGTACATCTGCACGCACCCCAGAACAGGATTCATCAAAGATACAGATATTAAAAGCGATGATTAACCAAGCCGCTCGGCACAAAAGTGTCGACGCTAAGAACCTGGTAGGACAACATTGATTGAAGTGGGAAAGGGAAAAGTAAGCTGTCAGATCAGCAGCCTACAGGCAAGTAGGTCACCTGAAACAGAACTTTGCACGAGATTGAACCACCAATGTAAACCTAAACTTCAATGCACCCATAAGGTACAAGGAAGGTGTCTAGGTGTTTGTAAAAGTGACGCAAGTAGTTTAACTTCTAGAGACACTGAGGGCCTTGTTTGACAACCCAATGAGACAACCGCATTGATAAATGGGGTTGAGACAAGAACCCTTTTGGACACAGGATCTACAGTGTTCACCTTTAGTCACAGTTTTTATGAGATGTTTATTCAGGACCAGTCTATACAACCATTGAAGGATGTCCTACACGTAGAGTGTAGATGGAGAGACCTTGCCTCGTTATAGCTACATCGGAGCTAACATCTCTCCATCTGTCACAGGAACCCACAACAATGACTATCGGTGTTTATTCTTCGTGGTACTTGACAGCGGATACAACTCATTGGTACCCATACTATTAGGCACTAGCACTTGAACATCATCAAGGAGGAGCTTCAATTAAGAAACTAAGGGGTATAGATTTCTTCAGGCAGCTGGTTTAAAACCCCACGAAACTCGGCGTTCCGTTGTATGCTTCTAAGGGACTGTGAGTTTGAGCATCCTAACAACAGTTAGCACTTGTTAGGTCAGCGGAGGCCAAGCGAACAACAGTCATGCCTCACATCATGATGGCCTTACAGGGATTTAATGGACAAGAAACTCCCTTACATGCCGGTCTGCGCCATACTACAGCCTACACCAGACTCGATCATTACTGAGGACTCGGACATCAAACCCCCCTTGTACCATATATAACAAGTAGGCCAAGGCACTTGCACCAGTACAGATATCTAACCTCAGAACTTGTAGAGTGACTATATCTCCCGAGGCATGTCTATGTGAGCTGCAACCAGTGACGGTAGAGACCATCCAGAACACTTTTGAAGAACACATGGACTTGAGGTATCTAGAGGATATACCGGTTGGTATTAGTACTGAGGAATTATGTATGGACAGCACAACAGAGTAGCTGATGAAGGGGAAGTAACTCATCTGTAAATTCCATGATGTCTTTTCGAAAGACGATCTGGACATTAGGCATCCCAGGCTATTCATACACTTGATAGAGGTAACGGATGGATTATACATTTCAGAGCGCGACACCGAAGGATACCGCCATTAATGATTGATGAGTTCGCAGTCATCTTCAGCACCTGGTAGTAACAGAAATTACACGGAAGTCCCATTCACCATGTACGTCCTATGTAGTCCTATGCTGCAAGAAGGATTGGGAACTAAGGATGTGTGTAGACTACAGACAATTGAACCAGAGAACAATCAAGGATACCTACGCACTTTCAAGAATTGACGATACCCTCGACTCATAAGCTGGAAACAAATACTTTATTTTACTTGATATGAAATCCTGGAAGATGCCATCGGGTGGAAATAGACGACTCGGAGCGTTTACAAGGCGATAGTAGCATTCACAATTGGAGCGCTCGGGTTTAATGAATTCAACAAACTACCATTTGAACTAACCAACTCACCAGTGACATATCATCGACTTCTGGAGGAATGTCTGGGCAACCCTCCAACTCACGTATTGTTTTATTTACTTCGACGACTTGATAATCTTTTCCGACACTTATGAGGAAGCTCCTGCTGAGAGTGGAGAAAGTACTACAGCGGATACAAGAGTCCAACTTGAAGCTATTTCCGATGAAATGTGTTTTCTCATGCCGAGAGTCAAACATGTCGGACACATTGTCTGAGCAGATTGAGTAGGGCCGGGCCCTGACAAAGTGGAAAAAGGTCAAGAATACCATGGCTACAATTATTTCCAAATGTTCCTTATTGCTCTATAGTTTTATGGTGAGCGAGGTGCCATTGATTTTTATGAAACGTATACACGAAGAGAAATCATTACGTGTAAAAAGTAGCAAGTGATACAATCTACACCATCCAATTTCGGAAAAAAATCACTATATCATTCAACTCGAGCAAATTTCTTAGCTTTAATTAAAATGGGACCGTTGCTTCGGTTTTGGCCATATGTTTTCCTTTGTTAGTTTAGGTAAAATAAAATAATTCCAGTAGGTCTTAGAACAAATTATCTCGAATATTGTTGCACATAATATCCTAGAAGATATAAAATAATATTCTCGTTTAAAACATTCAAATGCGTTCACCAAGGAGACTTTCTTTGTGCTCACTTTTTAAAAGGCAAAGTTTTGAAAGTTCGAAAGTTAAAAACAATAATTAATATCAAAGAAAACTCTATATCAATGGTTTATGATGACGTAAAAAAAAGATTCCGTCCATTATCTATGTTTACAGTAAAAATTAATTTCGCCGTTTTTTCCGTCTGGTGCAGTGATATTAAACTTTCGAGCAGCAATGTTAAAACGACGATAGGAAACTTAATACGACCCGCATTATGAAAATTAACATTTAATACGTATTAATCAAATTGTTCAGAAGATAGTGATAAGTGTAGTATAATTAACGGTGAGCTAATAAGTTTTGCGACTCTACAAAATTATCAATCTCGTTTTACATTCCCATATTAAAAACTAAAAGGTACATATACATGTACATGTATAAAGCCTTTAAACTTTCGGACTCAGGTCACCAATTAAACTTGAAATAAAGGAACAGTTAAACTTAAAGATTTGGGTTAGAGAGGAGCATATCTCCCCGATACCAATTAATTTGTGCGGAGGTCCTAGAAGTGTCAGTTTTGAAAGACTGTTGTTTGACTATGGTAAGGAAACTGAATGAGAGGGATGCTGATCAAGGGAAGCAACTCTTTCACCTGATCTCTGTTTTTTTTAGCAATTAATTTCATTTAAAAATGTTGTGAGTGGAAATTTTTGGCCAAAAAGTCAAAATAAACACGACAGTTCACAAATTAAGTGCATTTTATATCCTTGTGATAAAAGAACCTGGATTATTCTGCAGGTGCAAATGGTAGAAAATTAAATTTCACTCATTTTTTTTTTTTTTTTTTGAAAAAGCGTATATCTCCATTGTAATGAAAATGATGATGTTTCCATAGGTTTATAAAGAGTGAACCAGAAATATGCATAGCGTGCTCATAATTACATCAGTTACCTAGGTCTAACAGTTAAAAACATGTTTCTGGTTGAACTGTTAATTATTATTTTCCTATAATATGAATGTATTGGGTAAATAGTTGATGAGAGAGCGCTCATAAATCTAGCTTAACACATATTTGGAATATAATTAACATGAAAACATTTTATGTTTTGGATATAAAGAAGTAAAATGGTTTGCTTTTCTTGTTGCTACCATGTACTTTGTGCATTGCAACTGGAGTGATGAGAAAAACTAGTTGTGTTATCGAACGCACCGACCAAATCAGCAATGGCCTTCACCTTCATGACTTCCGTTGATGCGAACTGCGCATGTGTATGTTGTACTTTCCCGGATCAACGCATGCGCATATGTAATGGCCGACATTTTGCGCCAACTTTCTGCTTTCTGAAGAAGATATATTCAAGAATTTCCTTTTTATTCCACAAAAAACGGGTTTGATGCAAATTTCTTGATAAAGAGTGTTTAGAAAATATATTTTTTCAATATGAATATATATATTATGTAAATGTCTCTAATGAATTTTGTCCTTAAATCGATTGTAATTTAGCCATATTCTCTCGGTCGCCGAGAAAAGAAGAATGGTTTTCGAGTAAAATATTCGGTTTACTCCAATATCGTGCTAGTAGCAGATATCTATAACACTTCATCATGACTACGGTCGAATATGACTTAGATACATCTGGCGGATTGATGGAGGTGAGTTATTTGATGTGATGATACGTATTTTGTCGATGATTAAGTTTTGTAGCATGGTCGATTTTGGTGAACAAACCGAAGAACGAGTAAAAACTGTCATGGCTGCTGTTTAGCCGCAATCTAAACATAGTAACGCATTTAAGTAATTTGTCCATATTTCACTACTATGAGTCTTTAATGAATGCAACATTCATTGGTGTTTGACCCTGGTAATTGTAAATCCCTTACAAAAGTTGATTCTTATGGATGTACAATTTTCGCAAGTTTTGGTCTCCCTTTTTTGTCTACCTCTAAAACTGTCTTATGAAGTTAACAACAGTCTGCAATATAAGGTGTGCGTCATGTTTGTTAAATTCTTGGTGAAACATAACTTCACTATTGAATGACAAATATTTACACATTTCATATACAAAAGAACTGATTATTTTTTCCCAAATTCATATGGCCATGAAATATTTTGTGTTGTAGCAAATCCAGAAGCTGGTGTCACCGCCCATCAGTGAGGAAGCTCTTCGTAGACAAAAACGTAGAGATCGTGAATACCGCCGTCCTGGACGGGCTATAAACCACGACTGTTGTGACAGCTGTAAAGAAGGCGGAGACTTGCTTTGTTGTGACCGTTGTCCAGCAGCCTTCCATCTTCAATGCCAGTAAGGATGTTAAAAAATTTGAGCATCATTTGTTATCAATATTGTGCACTAACCACTTACGTGTCAGTCTTATTCCTTTCAGCCAAATGAAATGTTTAGTGGGGAATCTGCAGATTTGTCTTAGAGACATCTTGAATGAAGTATCTTGAAAACTTTTCACCTATGTGTCCGTGAAAATTTTTCAAGATTTTTTTCAAGTATTTTCATAGCTACTATTGTAGCAGAAACGATATTGCACTTCTGATGACTTTTTGGAAAGATTCCCCTTTGCTGCATGATGTAGCTTTTGAACAGCGGACGTAAGATTTCTGACAGATAGTTGTCTGCAGAGCTACAATTCTATCTAATTGACCATAGTGTTGAAAATAATACAATTGATATGTATCAACTACATTTTTAATTATATTCGAGATGCTCCACCGCCGACAGTGCATAAATGATATTCATCATTTGAACAATAATTGGTGTTTAATCTTATATAACTATTTATATATATCTCTAATTAACACAAAAAATAATATGAAATAGTGTATTTTGGTGCATGCGCAATCTGTACTTATGGATACAGTGCCATGGAATTTTTTCGGGATGCAATTTATTATTTTTCATAATTTTAACGTGAAATAAAATTAGAAGCTCAAACTTTTCAATGGTGGTAATGGTGTAAAATAAGTAACTTTTGTAACTGAAGAAAACTAATAAATTGCCTACTCCTGTTTTTGATAGAGAAAAAATACCATTTGTCAGCGGTGTAACACCTTTAATATCCAACATTTCTAACACAAACTGATCATTTATTTTCCCACCTTCATGTCTGAATTATATCAATGGCTCAGTCACATCTCCAAAGCATCTCACTTGGCTGACATGATAGTTTTCATTAGAAAGTCTTGTGCTCCAAACAATGGCAAGTTTACCATATATATAAATGTTTCTAATGAATTTAGCCCTTAAATCAGTTGTAATTTATCCATATTCATAAAACCATGCAGCGATGCATTTACTGGGTCTTAAATGTGTTTAGAGAATTATACCAGTATTGTTGATTGATGGAGCGAATCAGCTTGATAATATTTCAGAAACTAGCCTAATGCCATCTTGTTTATATTCAACGTCATGCAAATTTTTGAATCATTTCAACATTATACATGTAGTTACAAGCATTTGTCAAACATCGGAATCAAATGAAAACGAAACGGATAGATGGCTTCATAATATTGGAAAGGAAAATAAATACAACTTAATGGTTTTGTTTTAGTTACAGGATGTTTTAATTACGGTATTCGACCCAATAAGCGCCCAGGGCGCTTTAAAAAAGTGATAAAAAATGAAAAGGTGCTAATAAGTTAAAATTATTTCAAATTTATACCGTTTTATGTAGTTTTGGTCCTTATTTATGCCTTGGCAATTGAAATTGAGGCCTCAAAAAGGGGGAGGGGCGCTTATAGGGACATGGGCACTTATTGGGTCGAATACGGTATATCTAATTACTGAAATTATGATAATAAGAAAAAATATCTTTAAAAACCGCTACAGGTAGACTGTAACAGGGTACAATATGTTTTTGTGGTGCATTGCAATACCCCAATATACTTGTTAACTGTTGAAGCCCTATTAGGCCAAAAAAAAAGGGGGGAAAAAAAATGTCTGTTTAGGGTTACATAGGCAAAAAAATAGGGTCAGTCGGTCGGGAGGATTTTTTTAGTGTCTTTCACTCTAAAAGGATGGCTGGAACTGGAGTCTGAGATCAAAATCCTGACTTAATTTTTTTTCATAACAGAGTGGGGAAAAAATTAGGGTCGGGAGTAAAAAAAATACGGTCAGTCGGGTAACCCTAAACAGACATTTTTTTTTTCCTCAGTAGATGGTGTTATTCTAGCTGTAGAAAAGAAGTTTTATCTTTGTCATCAGTATTTCATCAGATAATGCATTTGAATTTTATGTCAAGACATCAGTTAATCAGATTGCTTGATCATGTCAATCCTTGCAGGTTTGACTAATGTTAACTTGCAGAAAAATTATACAGTATTTGCTGTAATTAGCACCCAGGGTGCTTAAAAATTGTTACAAAGTGGGAGGGGGGATATAATGGAGCCTGTATTAAGTTATGGACAGCAAAAAAATCTCTAAAAAAGTCAGCTGCATACCATTTATTCTGACACATTAATCTTGTCATAATAAACATGCATATGCCTTCTTTTCTTTGATTCGTGCACAAGTAAAGTCAGCTGCATATTATAAGTATTTCTTTACTTAGTGTCACTAGGCCCCTGAAGTAACCTGAACATCACTAGACCCCTGAAGTAGCCTCAATGTCACTAGGCCCCTGAAGTAGCCTCAATGTCACTAGGCCCCTGAGGCACAAGGCCTAAAGTAACCTCAATGTCACTAGACCCCGGAAGTAACCTCAATGTCACTAGGCCCCTAAAGTAGTCCCCTAAAGTTGCCTGAAGTAACCTCAATGTCACTAGGCCCCCTAAAGTAAAAGTAGCCTCAATGTTACTCACCCATAATAATGGCCTTTGGGGCAGGGGGGGGGGGGCCCTTAATGCATGGCAGGGCTTTTTCTGAAGGCTTTTTGGTGCTATGAATGGGGAGGGGGTCCCATCAAAATTATGTTCATATTTTTAGCCAATTTACCAAAATTTGCAGTTTACTGACCATGAAAAAAATTGTATCCAAATCTAGATTTTCTATGGAGGCGCAAGCCTGCCATCATGTAATCACTCTGGTTTTCAATTATCACCGGTAACACTATACCTTGGTAATCCTATCGACAGTTTCCGGAACTACGGGAGATAACTTACACTGTGTTTTTACAACGTAGAGTTTGTGTGATTATACATGCAGATTCATTAGGTTCTCCGTTTATAACATGTTTCAGGTCACATTATTAATTTATCACCAACATTTATTACTTTAGACTTATTTTTCATTTGTTAGCAATTAGTTATTGCAGTTAAATACTTTCACAACGAGCGAAATGGGTCTCAATATTCGGTACTTATACTACGTGAGACCTATTGCGTAGCATTTCTCGATCGTGTTAGCGCAATCTTCTAACCTTAGCTGCAAGAACTAAACTTGGCTGAACCGTCGAGTATCTACTTTCTGAATTCTCATATAAAGGACGCTGTTTGTTGTAAAGTGTAAAAGAATAATCTTCAAACTGACTCAAATACAATCTTCACCTTTCTTCTACAATTTCACTGGTATCGTTAATTCGAATATCTGATTCAGGCTCTAAGTTCCAATAATATTGTGTTGATAATAAATGAAATAAGAAATTCCACGAAACTCAACGAACGCAATGTCAACAAACAACAAGTACGTACAAAGGAACGACAACTGTTACAAACATCTGCCGACGCACTCCAATGCAGAGTGTTAAATCACACATGTGTTCACTGCTTCACTCATGTTACCCGTGGACGCCATCATGGCTTCTGCTGTTGATATTACGGTATATAATTTGTAATTATAAGTACGATGTCATGATATTTAAATATCACACAGGCCTAAAAGGATATAATCTGACAATGATTTTGACGATTTTTTATTCAATTTGACCGAACGAAAAATCTGACGTACATGAAAAACGGCGAGGTCCCGTACTATCGCCATTACCTGACGCCGTGTTGGTCATGGAATGGCTGGCGAGTTTACAGCCGTGAGTGTTGATAATTTTGTTAAAAACTTGCTGTCAAAAACTTCAATATCCTATTATATGTTTCATTTACAGTTGATCAGATCATTTTCGTGCATTTTTCAACGGCAAATAATGTACTAACATCCTACAATAAACACATTACTCGGGAACGATAGAAAGTGAAAGAAGCGGTGAACGGACGGTGAATCGGCACGGACAAAGCAGCAATAACAGTGTTTTTACAGAGCAAATATATTGATGGAGCCACGATACAAATATTGATTAGTTTGTTTACGGATATTTCAGGTAATTTGCGCATATATTGTGTTTAAGTTATAAAAAAATCGGCAATATTTTGAGTATTTCCGACAAAGAAAATCGCCCATTTTTCTGACATGTAAACGTTTTTAATTAATTTTTGAAGTCCTCATGTCGAATAATATTTGGAAATGATAGCATCACTGTATAATTTGAATTCATTCTGAAAGCAACATTATTAAACAAAAACATTTCTCAAAAATAAACATAAAAGTTACGGCGGCACAGAAGTGACACGAAAAATTATTTTTTTAATGTAGGACCCCCCAAAAAAATATAAAATTTATATAGGGTGAAAAATATATTTTTTCTTTACGTGCTCACGTAAAACTTATTACGTGAGCACGTAAAACAGTTTACGTACTCAAGTAAAACAGTTTGTATAATGACAAGAAATATTTTTTATGTATGGTGAAAAATTATTTTTTTTTATGTTGGGACGAAAAAAATGTTGGTTTTTTTTTATGTAAGACAAAAATATTTTTTAATGTAAGGTGAAATATATTTTTTTTCTTGTTTTAACAATATCTGTATTTTAAATTTGTCAGATGTTGTATATTTCTTATACAAAGGGATATTCCGTTAAGATATTAAAGGATTTGTGCAGCCAAAATATTGTTTTGATAATACGTCAGGATATTGCTTTGGATGAATGAAAAATTAAGTCCCACCCAACGAATCGCCTAGCTTTTAGCGCTATCGGTTTTGGTTTTGGTCTAGTGATTTACGGGTAGTGTTCGACTACGGTTCAGAGATAATGAGATACTGATGTAGATATTTTCAGTTTCAAAACATTCCATTTACACCATTTCAAACATTCAAACAAGCATATATCTAACTTTAGATTAGATAATCTGTCCAATTTTGATAGCGATATCAAAATGATGTTCGGATCAGTCTGGACTGAGATTTAGATAGCATATTATATAAATTTTCTGTGTAATAAAAAAAAACCAGTATACAATGTAACACTATCTTATTACTTATTATTGTTTTTTATTTCAAAATTCTACCATAACGATGCAAATACGTCACAGTTTTTTTTTTGAGTAAAAGTAAAATGTGGACGGTTATTAGTTTATGTGATATTGGAGTGACAATACCGAACTTATACCGAAAATAATATGTATATCTATATTGTTGCCTTTGAAACTTTATCCATAACGTTTACTAAAAAGCAGAAATACATCATGATATTTCTGGTATGTGTTTTCTAAATTACAGTATAAGTGTAGATTTAAATTCATAATTTCAAAATTATACTAAATCCCTGTAAAAATAGTATATCTATTGTCGATCCTTTTGTAATATCATACCGATGATTTAATAGTATGTATATATGAACATTTATCGTATAAATCCAAAAAGTAAACACACATAGGTGTTCCAAATGGGAAAAAAATAAAATTACTTGTATTACAGGGCATCATATCAAGTAGATATGAAATGTTGTTACCTTTTCTCATAATTAGGAATTGGTGATATTTAATATAAATATAATTTAGGGGTGGTAATGCTTGTAAACCATCTTGTAATGTATTTAAATGTAGATTCGAAACAAGTGGATAAATACAAGAACGAAAATATACGTACCGGGCCTACTATAAATACCAATTCCTAAAGACGGACACCATTTTCTGTCAAAAAAAGTCCTTTTGAGATACCAATATTGCAGCTATGGAAATTACATGCTTAGAAATTATCCTCTAAAAACCTTAGAAATGACGGGTGTGTGCTATCTTCCCACGATTCCGTAATTACCGTACTTAGACTGGAAATAATTTTTAAGGTTTAAATCTATTAGTTGAAATAGTTCTTAGAAACATTTTTGTTTCTGAATAATGTCAACTTTCCATTATTGTTTTACCTGTTGTACGACATATATATATGTAATATATATTCATAGGTACATGTATGATCATGAGGATATTTTTTTCCATTTGCTTTTTACATCTTCATTTTAAAAATGGACTCTGGTGACAATAAAAAAACCTAGAGCATAGATGTACGGGATTTCCATAATTCAAGTCAACAATCCAATTAACGGATGTCCTAACCTGATTGACAGTAAAACAATAGCAAATACCCGACATAGTCCACCGAATATCAAATTGCCCTGCGGCCAGGTACTTACAGGTGAGTTCGATGAATGGCGTTTGGTACAGGTAAACAACATACTGGCCCAGGGTATTACAAGTAACCATCAAACCAAAGACATGGCTAATTATATATAATATATAGGGGTATCTACTCGTATATCGATTAAAAATTGAAAGCGACCGCACAGTCTGAAAAAAATAGTTTGTTTTGCTAATATCGCAATATTTTGATCTTTTATAATATCAAAATAAATTCTTTCTACCACATGTTGAAACGTTTTACGGTATTGTAATATATGTAATCTCAATTTTTATTCGGTTAGCAACACAAACACAATGTTGGTAATGATCAATCATCGGTGTGTATGCATACAGAAACATATACACCGTATTGTATTGGATATATGTTTTCATACGTATGTACGTCAATAACTTTATTATAAGACTCTTTCATATGTGGATATGAAAAAGTTTTTTTTTTTTCTCACACCTCAACGTTTTACTACAGTTTTACGTCACCCGGACGTATAATCATGAGAAACGTACCGGTCTAAGTGGAATAACAGTAAACACACGCAATAGAAATACAGAACTTGTGTACATTTTGAATCACTTTTCGTTCAATTAAATAAATTAGAACCAGAACATGTATAAACTGGTATAAAGTTTGCCTTCTTTGAGACATGCCTTGAATGGTCGGATTCCTTATGAAGTATTTATATATGGCATGCTTACTAATATCAAACAAATTTAATTAATATCTTCGCGTGGAAATATGTTCACTGGAAATAAAATGATAAATCATTATCTTCGTCCCCTACCTGTTTTAACTCATTCATCTCTGAAATTTCAAAATGGACTGGTCTAGTCTTTGATTTAGAAGAGTCTAAATGTGTTTTTAGGGGTGAATGATTTACTGACAGTCTTCATGTATGACGATTTTACGACTTTATTCGCTGGACTTAAGTGTCCTGTGCATGTCTATTTATGGATATCTTTATGACAAAATAAGACATGTTTTTGTGATCAAAGTACAAAATAACACAGTCTTTGATAAACTCTTTTTTAATAAATTAAACATTTTCCAAAGTCCAAAGCACAAAATAACACATTCTTTGATCGTCTCTCTTTTGATAAATTAAACATAAATATTCACATACATGTATATACATTTGATGTCTACGATTTTAAGTTATTTTGATGGACACCCTGTAATTGACTTAGATATGTTGTGGTATAGGGCTAAGGTTTAAAATGTAATATTGTACACCGTCAAGGACACAAAACTAGTAAAAATACTTGGGCTAAAAACGAAAATACTCCGATGTATACTTCTTTCAAATACATGAGATTAAAGCTGTTGTAAAAACGTGCGAAATTCGCATTTCTGTATGTAACAAATAATATAGCAATTCACTCTTTGTTTGTGAGTAATAAGTACCCTATTAACAAAGCTAATATTGATGAGGCATCAAATGAATGAAAAAACATGATGATTTAAAATGGTACTTTTATTTTCACTGAAATGTTTTACGTTAATTTATCTGTACGCACAGGCAATTCGCATAAACCGACTCGTTATTTGGACCATTGGACTGGCCGAACCGTATGACGGTGTCTATCTGTAGGCCATGGGAAATCATGGTTACAAAATATTATGTTTGAGTGAGGTGGATTACGGATGTTCACAAACACTGAATGTTTAAAATGTAGATTGCTATAACGATACTTATCTAAAGAGTAAATAATATTACATTGACGTATGAATCACGGGGAAGTTTCTCTGTGTTCATTTTCAATGCAACCTTGGTTTTTGAGTTTCGGTTTTCATTTTGTTTTACGATGATACACTAGAATTAAAGAATGTGGATGATAAAGCAATAAAATAAAGCAAGCAGGTCAATAAATAGTGTACCTTTCAGAAAAAATTGTCCTTCTTTATGCTAAGTGGAGTCTTTGTTCACAGGTCCAAATTGTTTTATTAAGGGTGCGGCGTTTGAGATCCCTACTGAGAGTAAGAAAGTGGGCCTGAAACAAATAGGTGGTTTAAACAAAGAGTGGTGTGTTAGACAGGTTTCACTGGATACCTGTATCAAAAACTAACCTTTCGGATTCCCAAGTGTCAATACGTGTGTAGCCTTTATCATTGTACATTGTAGGTAATGATATAAGTAGCGGCTAGGTCCTTTATACCAGAGTGTGGTCGGCTAAGAAGACAGGTTTTCCAATCTACTTTCACACATATAAAAATTTATTTTTACAAGTAAGTAATAGATTTTTTAAGTCAATTACGAGTGATTATTGTATTTTTTTCGACATATAACTTTTCATGGTGATTGTAATAAGGAATACTACGTGGATGGTATTTAAAACGATACATATGGATTCAATTTTTGACAAGGTAAACACAGATACAATTACCCACGACATTAGTAATAACATGTTTACGTAACGAACCAGGTTCGGAATCGATTTATTCGTTTTTTATCTGAATTTTGGAGAAACTATAATCATATAGCAACAAGGAGGTTTATTTGCAGATATAGGGCAATTTTGTATTGTATTTTTAATCTCGAAAATGTATACATTAAATTTTGATGCATGTGCTTTTTAGGAACAATAATTTACAAAAAATGGACCACGTCGCGAAATTGAAATTGCTTAGACGGTAAACAGATGTTTATGTGATCACAAGTATCAATTGAATCGGATTAGACCGTTAATGTCATTTAAATGCGCAGAAAGTATTCAAAATAACCGCCTTTTTTGTAATAAAACGACAAAAATATATTGCTAACAACCTCAATATTGAAAAAATGTAATTTGTTTCCTTAATTGACTCGGTTTACTTTTATAGTGAGGGAAAAATGGAGAGCACAACATTAGCCAACACCGGTGGACATGTTAGTGGAAAGTGCCGACGGTCCCACGTTTGGTCACAAATCCTAGATCTTTTCTTCAAACTCCCTTTTTGACATTTGGCGTTAACCTTAAAAACGTTTAACTCTGGCCTGTTTTTTTATCAAAATTGTTGTCATAATACTAGGAAACAAAAAACCAGATCCTTTCGTGAAAACGTATAATGTATAGTGCACATGAATGAGATTAAAATGGCATGAGACACGCTTAACTATCTCTCTGAGTATAAAAATGGGTCATGCGTGTTTTAGAGAATCAAATGATAATGCTTTATAGTAAGATCAATTTGAATACTACTTTACAATAAAATCATACACACGTTTATATTGCGTTTTCCAGCGACAACAATTATCCTTTTATCCAAGGATCCGTTCCCTTAATTATCCCACGTTTAAATTTGGTTACTCTTTGTGTAGGACGATTCTAACCAGGTCGCCTGGTGGCATGCTGGGTGTCCATGAGGTACACGCCTCACATTTTTGTATACGTCCAACTAGCACCTTTGTCGTCAACCTTGACCGATCGGAGCCTCCTCCCTCAATCTGTTGATATTACGGCTCAAGGGTTAGTATCTGTGCCAACGAGAGACATATTAGTTTAATCATTCCTGTAGTTGCTTATTATCATATCAGGCCGAACGGTTTTAAAAGCCCAGTTTAGCTTTCGTAATCCAGTATAATTACAGCTCGGCCCAAGTGGAATTTGTGTTTCCGAGGCTGGTCCGTAAGCCGTATTTCATCGTCTGTGTGTAATGGAACGTTTCTAAACTCCATATCACCTGCCCGATCAAAACTGGGTACTGAATCCGACGTATCCATGAAAGGGCGGTCCCTGTTTGTAGGACTAGCATAATTGTACTCCTTGTTAGTTGATGAGCGTTTTTTAAAAATGGTAGTGGCGTAATGTTGTATACGGAGATAAAATCAGACTCTTTGGTCAGAACAGATAACGTCAAAGTTGTTTTTCGTCCGGTCTGACGTATGCCAGGACCGGTATTTTGAGACAGTCTTGAGTCCAATGGGTCAAACTCGTAAAACTCATTCAGGATCAAGATCAAAACGACATTGTAAAGGCACGTTTTCTGTGCATGCGGGAGTAGCGAATGCACCCGTTCCAGTCATCGTGGATCGACGTATCGTATAAATACACCAGTGGAACGAGTCATTCTGTTGACGGGTAAACAAGTCCAGACACATATATTAACATTGTTTAATGTATTACGGAGACCTCGGGAAAGCCCACCACAGAAGCGGGGGCCTCTGTGGGAAATACGCATCCCCAACCTGAACTATTAATTCAAATATGATATAAATAGAGGACAACAATACCGTGCGATAAATGACTATTGTATCGTAGAGATATTGTTTATAAGGTTTTGATTATGATCATCAATAAAACTGGCGTAAAATAAATCAACAATAAAACAATAAAATCGTGTAAAAAATCTTACCTCTTTGTGACTGTTTTAAAGCGAATGAATTAATAAAAAATTTGTCAACAAACTAATAAATAAAATTTGGTGTTTTCGTTCGTGCTGACGTGGAATTGTCCACCGGTCCGCGATTCGCGCTTTACATCTTTTAATGCCATAAACGTCAAACACCCTGTGACTATCAAACCAATACACATGACCTCGTTCTGAATAAAACAGTGCTCGAATGTAAAAAACACCAGTGTTTTTTACCAAAGAAAATAGCAGAAACTTGTCTCTGAATATATTGAAAATAAAAACCATTGCCATGGGGATATAAACTGGTGTTCCCATAACTAATATAATCGTCAAAATATACCGAACGAATACATACTGTTACTCAGAAATTGAACGCCTACACAATACAAATAAAAACGGAAGTGACGTCAACAATTTGCATTCCTCACAAATAGTCTTTCCGAGTAGGGCAAAATAACCAATGTTACAAAAATCAGAAGATCGGCCTAGAACGTAACATGCACAACGAAAGACAAAATCCCGAGAATATGTACGAAGTAATAATAAAACCGTCATACATGGACGTGCAGTATAGTGTCGCAAAGAACCTTGATCGCAACCACGGTTGTCGACCTGGACGTGTCGTTAACTTGTTCCTGGTGTTGACCATATTCGATCTCCCATTTTCTGTTTTGACACAAATTTTCCTCTTGTTTCGTTTGTTTTGTGATCGTAAGTTGCCAATGCAGAATCTGTTAGTGTTTATGGTTTTTAAACTGACCTACTATCCTCTTCACACGTATTTGTGTGTTCAGTGAGGTGATAGTCCAGAATTCATTTTCATCGAGTTTGAATTCCAGTGACGTTTATTTTTCTGTAAAACGTTTCTGTCAAGAGCTAGTTTATTTCTGGAATTACTTTCCGTCTTGGATTCCACTGGTCGGTTCGGATTTGACTTTATTTCTTTGTTTGCATTGATTGGCTTATAAATCGTGTTTATGCGGAGGATGGTTAGAGTTAAAATCAACGCCTATTTATTTTTGCAATTCATAAAATTACAACTGGTTCATAACAAGTTTCTTCTACATGTGGTGCACATGGTTGCCGAGCTCACCATCCATATGATGTATTTTTCATCATAATCGTTAAATACGATGCAGACAAATTGACTCGGTTTTCGTAAAATGGTGCATGATTTCTGTATATGAGTGCCCTTGTGCACGTTGTCGTCATACCTGTTTCCATTACATGGAAGTGCGGGTGTATAGTTTATGTTCTATGTAGCCACCTTTGACATGCTGTCAGTATCCTTATACGTTGAACAATTTAGTTGTTCCGTTTTCCAAATCGTCATTACGTGTTTCTATCGTACTGTCGCACTCCAATTCTCTAGATCATGTTGTTGTTAGATTTATTGCTGTCAACATGTTTGTTGTTTTCGGAATGCAAATTTTCTTCGTTCACATTCGGTTCCTGCTTCCACTGGGTTCTTGTCTACTAAAGAAATATTCTCAACTACTACACTAGGCTGGTTCCCCCTTTCCCCCTAGTTCCCTACTCCCCACCAGGCTGACGCTCCCGATATGTGTAACTTCTTGCAAGGGAGGTAACTGAGGTGGAAAACAATTTTTTCATTTGCAGCAAGATGTTGATGCACGTAGACGATGTTCTTTCGTCTTATCCTGTTTCTTTTGAAAGTCTCTGTTTGTTCAATCGCCATTTTGTTTGTCAATAATTTAAACAATGGCACCAGCGCCCAGAAGAAGAATGGCGAAACAAAAACTGTTGACCTAGAGTAATGAGTTCCTAGAACGTACAAGAAAAACTGAGGTGGATGAGAGGATAGACGCCAGAACCGCAAACGTCACGTGATTTGTACAGAGTTCCACATGAAAGGCGTATACAGCCAAGGGATAGGCATGACGTCACAACTCTGCGTGGAAAAAACTTCCAGAACTGAAAAGAAAAATCATGCACCAATTAATATTCCTCCTGAATCGCTGATGTTTCACATACATTCAATTAAATTTTTAATAGCTTATGTCGTATCGCAATTAAATGAAAAGCGGACGCAATAGAACTGCAATCAATATCATAAACGCTTTTTTTGGCGAAGACATATTGTATTTTTTTATTTTGTTCCACGTAGTCCGATAAGTCATTACTTACTAAGCATTGGCGAGCCGGGTGTAACCACAAAAAGATGCCGCGTAAAGTGCCAACACCAGAACCTTTGGATACAGGAAGGATCGCAAACTGAACATCCCCAACAACATTCTCCTGTGATCGTCCCGACGGAAGTTTGTGTTCGGCGCCATCTAGCGGCGGCATGTACTCGTATGGCCTGAATCCAAATCCGTAAAACTCTCGAATGGGCAACATGGTGAAAGAAATGGAACAGTTTGTAATGCAGATAAGAAAAAAATTAACAATGACTAGTACTTTATTATACAATAACAAAGAGATGTTGTTTGGTTACTGTAAACGAGGTTCTTGATTGTTTTCTTTCGTGGTTTTGAAATTTTATATGGTTTTGTGGGACAGATTCGTAGTTAGCTAGACCTTAGAACAATGGCCAACTGTATTCTAATAAATGCATAAAAACAATTATATCGTAACTTTTATGTCCGTGGTCCATAGCAACCCCATGTTATTCTACTGCAATGAATATTTCATAATTGGTCTTCAGATGTACCGTTCATGTGCATTTTATGATTTTTGGATTTTAATATAAAATTTGAAGATTGTAAACCTATTGCAGTCAGCTATCAATGACAACACAAACCATTTGATATTCACAATGATACATGTGTTAATGGCGAACGGTGGCTGCATAAACAAATGCAAAAGCAAAAGCAATTAAAAGGCAATGTAAGAACGAACTGTATATTACTCCATCGCAATAAGAACTCGTACGAATACGTGGAAATTTAATCCGCAAATAACGAGCATTATTCATTGGCTTCAAAAAAATTACTTCACCTATTACGTAAAAATATGACTTCTTGTTTATAACGACTTCTTAGAGAAAATTGCCCCTCGAGAAAATCTCCCTCGATAACCGGGTAAATTAAATCATTGTGAAGGCATTTTTATTTAGTATACATAAAATATTATTTAATATGTAGATTAGATAATATTTCAGAATAAACCACATGTAGATTCAGTCAATGGATTTATCTGTCTGACACCAGCTTTGTATTCTTCATCACAACAATTGAAAGTAAAACATTTAAAAAACATTTGGACATTATGATATTTTATTTCGTACGTTTACATTTGGCTTTTTGCCATGTGCTTATATTATCATATAAAAATCATCGTGATTTTATACAATGCTGTGTAATTAAATTATTGGAGTAATACAGAAAAAATTGGAAAACAACTCTCTTTACATTGGAGTAATACCAATTGGAACAACTCTCTTTACATTGTGGGTAAGAATCGATCATGTTTAAGTGAATACAAAGCAAACAATTATGATGGACGGTAAATAAACAGCCAATGCTTTTAAATACTTGACCCGGGTTCTTAAGGTTATGCATACATCACAATTTACCTCGATGTAGTTGTGTAGTGCCCATGTGACGTCACAGTTCTAACAAGTCGTTCTAAAGACGTCCTTGGTACGGACATACCACCAGTGTAAATCGTGACCATCATGAAAACCAATGTATAGTTCAAATTAGGTTAAATGTGAGATTGCAAAGAAATTGCAAAGTTTACAGTTTTATTGGCTTTTAGTCTCTAGTCATCTTGTGTAGATATGTCAAAGTATGTAGTTCACGGTGATTATGAAATGATAATGTGTGCCATTAAGGTGAATAAAAGCCTTGTTTCTCAGCTTTAGAATATGCCTCTAATTTTTATTCATCAAAGAAACTTCCCTTTCGCTCCATTCCGTCAGCACATTTTAACTGCCAGTAAAACTTCTTGTGATGCGTAAACGAATTTGAAGCGGGTCATTGGTCGTAATTCATTCATATTATTACGGAGATGTGTTGCAGTTATAGTCGTAAATAGGCTGTGGTTTACAAACGATAATGTCCCGACATCTCAAATTTTCATTAATAAAATAGCAAAATTATCTATCATTAGTTATCCTACATATAAACCTAGTAACTTTACATAAATGTAATTATGCTCCAGAAGGTTTCTGTACTGCGTCATCTAAATCTAACCTAAAACTTATCTGGATAATGTGTACATTACATTAAATGAATGAAACTGTGAATAAACGACCGTGGTCATACAAATCCATGTCACGGTATCGTTGTCCAGGTTCGCGGTGGGCGGGGTGGCGACACGATCTGTGGACGATATTCAGATAAGATCGAGATTTTTAACAAAGGGTGTTTGTTATGCTTTGTTCGGGAGATGACAGGCGGGTAGAAACGATAGGGTATTCGACAGGGGTACTACTTTATCTACAGTAAACATATAAACACATCTGATCTGTTACGGTTATAGAACACAGTGCCAAAATGTGTGAGGTCTCGTGTCAAAGAAAACAGTATACAAAATTTCGATAAAAGAGCATAAACAATCTTTCAAGATTTAAAGTTTTCAAGTTTTTAAAACAAACGTAAAATGGTAAACACACAAAAAATTTATTTAACAGATACTTATGAAAAGGACAGCAGAATAAAACCAGATGTTTCGGAATACCATGCGCTATACATTATAGAACCTCGCTTACTCGAACTCGTACAACTTGAGGACCCTGTTTAATTTGAAGTATGTTGTTTGTATACGAATACTATAGGATAACTCCAAGTATCTCTATGATTCCGCCGACATCGAACTTAACTATGACTGTATTTGTATTATCTTTTAAAATCAATCTAGACCGCTAAAACGTCTGAAACATGTGCTAAAGACTTATAAGTCAAATTATTTTACAGAATTGTCATATTCTGTGTCGAAATATAGCGTACTCTGTGCATATTGCTACCGTGCAGTATAAAAAATGACAATAAATGTGTGTGTGTTTGATAAAATAAATAATATCACAATGGTAAACCAATATACTCTTCAGGAGACACCGTTAATATGGTATATAGGAAATAGGTTTAATGGTAAAATATATTTTAACTAAATGCATTGCTGCCCCTCTAGATATTTACATAGTAACCGAGTGAATTACATCTCGACAACTATTTTGTTTAGGATTTTAAAGCGACAATTGACGCGAAGGAATTTAGGTCCTCGTATCGAATGTTATTTTGAACTCTTAATGTTTGCCGATTTGCTCGTCCTTATTCGATACCAGAAAACATCTCTGGCCGGCATTTCTGCATAAATTAGAATCCTCGTTTAAAGTTAAACACTTCCTGTGAGGTATGCGGTGAATACACTGAATGATATCCTACAGAATAATTATTACAAAATGAAGATAGTACATTTAACACAGGGATATTGTTACGATCATTAAAGTGCAGGCTGAATTGTACAGTTAGGTATAAAATTTCAATATCTGGCACGACTACTGACAGAGGTATTATCAGTTCTCTTTACATTCTGAGAGGTGTAACATACGACAAAATCACGCGAAAAATAACGACATAATTATGCGACATAAATATTCTGTCGATATGGTGGTAGGTTACTGTTGCTGCTCCTGGCGGGGAATTCTGTTACAATGAAAATTGCCATATAACGTAAGTCTGTGAAGTCATATTGTCATTTTACAAAAAACAACACCCTTTCTCTTTCCAAAAAAAAAAAAAAAAAATACAATTGTTCTTTCCAAAGTAACACAATGTCGTTCTTTTCAAAGTAGCATTTTAAAGCAACACCCATCTCTTTTTCCCAAAACAACACCCTCTCATCTTTCCTAAAACAACACCCTCTCTCTTATCCCTAAAACAACACTGTCGCTCTTCCCAAAACAACACCACCTCTCTTCCCAAAACAATACAATCTCTCTTCCAAAAAACAACACTGTCGCTCTTCACAAAACCAACACCATATCTCTTCCCAAAACAACACTGTCTCTCTTCCCAAACAATATAATCTATCTTCGCAAAAGCAACACTGTCTCTCTTCCCAAAACATTACAATCGCTCTTTCTAAAGCACCACTGTCGCTCTTTCCAAAGTGCAAGTGTGCTCTTCTGAAGGCATGCAACAATGTCGTTTATCACAAAGGACAATTGCTTTTTTTTAAAATCGCATAACCGAAAAATTTGGTTTCTGGTGCTTACGAGTTTTGCACCGGTATTCCAACCTAGGATCTACAAACTTTCGTTGTTTGTTCAAAGAAAAACCTCTCCCATGGGAAATTTGTTTATTGAATGTTACAAACGATTTTACCATGTTCAGTTGTTCTACACATACAAATTGATAAACTAATTTGAATCAGCATCACGTGTAAAATACTTCTAAGGCGATATTTACATAAACCCGCTTGAAGAAAGGCGGGGTCATTCTCTTAAATGAATTAGGGTATAAAAGTGTCATGTCGCTACATAAAAGGGACAATTTAGGTCAAGTCAGATTTTAGGTTTGTCCCGAAGTAGGACAGCGAATTCCAGTAAATGCGCGCGGACAATGCCCTTCGCGGTACCCCCCGCTGTGTGTCAAAGGGATTCCGAATGAAATGTTTGCTTCGAAATATCTCGAGGGCGGGGCAATTACTCGGTAATAACAAGTGGTATTAAAAACAGATCATTCAAAGAGACTGGACGTTGGCATACAAAGGAAAGAAATTCCGAAAGGTATTCAATGGGAGTTCATTATGTAAAGCGTAACAACAGGATGCGTTACGAATACCGTTCGGATAATCTCTACCCTTGTTACAGAAATTGAATTAATATAAGTTACATGCACATGAACAGAGTCTGAGAGTGTGTAATGTTGCATAAAAGCAATGAATCCAATAAATGGACAGGTGTGTGGTGTGTGTTATGGCAAAGTATTGATGAATGGGGTACGGTAAATATTCAACACTTCTGTCGGACGTAATTTTCAGAGCAGACGAAGACACAATGAGCTCAGATTTATTTTAGCTATTCTAGTCTTTTCAAATGTTTAAGCCATTTTTTTTCGGGGTCAGAACTTCTTATTTAACTTACTAATGAACAGGTTGTATGTAAATATACTGAATTTAATCTTGCACATTTTGTAATCGAAATCTCTGGACTGGATCTTTAGCCGGCAAAATACGTTAGAACATCTGGCTAGTATTCGGCGGTCCTGGGGTCGAATCCCGAACATTTTACTGTGTCGTGCATTTTCAGCTCTTACTGGATATATTAATTTATATAGTATGTAGACTAAGATATTATTGGAACTGCTAAAAATTAAGAATACGATATGGAGTTTCTGATCGTGGACTATTATTGACACTTCTCCATGTTTAATTTCTCGCCCTTTGTCCTACTGGCCGAATTCCCACTATTTTTTTTAAAGTCCATTGACGGCTTACGGTACTTCAGAAAACGTCCAAATCAAGCACAAACAATACGTAAACCAATACCAGGGGAAAGTAATTCAAAAGGCACGACCAATAACAGTATATATTATGTACACTTGTATTTTAATAAAAGTTCAGAAACCTTGTCCGGAACTCTATGGGCCGTCCTTACTTACAAGCGATCTGTGTGCTTAGACATCACGTTACAAACTCGGATAATAGCTCGGGTTTCCGCGAACAATAAACGTTTTCGACATATTTACAAAAGTACAAATAGACATTCATGATTGACGCCCTAACACTGTGTTTCTGTCAGTTTACACTGTTAACCTATAGGCCTGCACAGAACTTGTCACGAACTCCAGGGTCAAGTTTCTCAGTTATACGATTTTGTTTGAAGGTGAAAGCGGTCGTACTCTGTGTGCCAAAAAAAATGTCGAGGGTCTCATTCAAATGCTAAATATCCTCATCAATTAATGAGACTATTCGTCTTTGGTCGTGAAGTTTTCAAAGAGAAGTTTTTCTTTGCAAGAACAGACGCCTGATGCTCGTGACCTTTACATTGTAAAGAAACTCTGAATTGTATTTCAGTCATTTCTGTAACTATTGTAAATTTATTGTGTATTTGTCGGATGGAAGAGATTTTGAGTTTGTTTGTGAGATTTTATGGCGTTCACAATCTTGTTGCACACCGCAGGTGTGGTTAAAAATGGTTCTTGGTACGATGGTAAATTGTCCAGATATGAAATGTTTTTCTACTGGTACAGTTCTTCATTTTATCAAAAGTCCATTCGCAAAGCAAAGTCGCAATTCTGGTTATTTTGTAGAGCAGTCTCGATTATTTTCATATTAGAGTGAATATACAATTATAGCCATATGATGAGGTCATGGCCTAGTTTTATTAACCTGAGGAAAAAATAACCTATGACGAAGGAGTAGTATTCATAGGTTTAGACATCCACAACATATCGAAAAACGTTATCCTTTACTGGTAAAATGCACAAATATTTATCGGTATAATATTACAGAAATATCTGCATCATTGTGACACAGCGGAATGGTCGGTCTCACTTTCTCTCTGTACACCCACTCTTTCCCTATTTTCACATCTTATCGCACCAGTTTGGTATCTGGTTTCGATTTATATCACATATCCTTCATATTCTCCCTTCGTGCAGAACATTTATTATTGACTTACATGAAATATTGCAATCACGAAATAGTTGAAGACGTATGGCCTGAAACTGATACCAATTTAATGCGCGTAAAAAAAATCGTTTTATGTAGAACAAACCCATCTTTTTATGGTATATATACTTTGCATGGATGGCGTCAAAGAACCTTGACCTTTATGTCCTTTGTTTTTCGCGCGATGGATTACTTTCCATTAATTTTCAAGCCCTATCGCCCTCGTTCGATCATCGATAGAACAAGTGACTCTCAGTTTTGTCGCTACACGAACGCACTCAGCTGTGAAGCGGTCACTATCCCTCTGGTAAAAATGACTTCATATCTCAAAACGTAATCATAGGATTTCTGATAAAATCTCACATTGAATAGAAATTAACATAAATCGCCAAAAGGGACTTGCTTATCAGATGTAGATCTAGACTGTATGTTATGTATTGTTTAGGGATCGTGTTGATGATGGGTGTTACTGTTTAAGGTAGTTCACTATGTCTTAATTTCGTTACCTTCTGACAAAAAGAGTTCTCCTTTGTTTTATGCAAACGAAAAAAATATATTTTGGACGTTCAAAATGCCCCCTCAATGCATAAAGACTAATAGTTTATCATTACAATTGATTATTTTGTTTGGGGTTTTCTTCATTACTTTTATGTGAGCGAAAATAAACATCATTAAAACGATATTTTATATATTTTTGATGTTACAAATCTCCCTTTAAAAGACTAAAAAAAGCTTTGCACTTTAAACCACATTCCAATTGAATGTTTTGTGTTTGCTTGCTTTTCATTTATGCTATGTGAGTTCATACCCCATTTAATTGATTAAAACCCTACAGCTAACAAGATCGATAATTGTGGTTTGATTTCGCGTACTTGGTTACATAAACTGTATCAGTGTCAGATAGGTTTATAGATGGATGAACTACATTTTACGGACACGTACGTATAAAATCAAACTGATGACACATCAATTCAAATCAAGAACATACACATGATCACAGGGATTTGAGAATTAGTTACAGATTAAACAATCATGGACCCACCAGGGAGCCCTAAGACTATTTTTTAGAAGTTTTTAGAGCTCTAGATAAAAAACTCGATAAAATTGATATTCTACATGGTAACTATATACGAGAAGGGTGGCAAGCTTTCGTATATAGTACCATGTAGAATATGATTTTTATCGGTTTTTTATCTAGAGCTCTAAAACGTCTAAAAATTGGACTTAGGGCAATCTGGTGGGTCCATGGTTATATAATCTGTAACTAATTCTCAGATCCCTGTGCACGTGATAAGATATATTATGCAACCGAACCCTGCCACATTTAGACAAATTTTAATAACTGTCCTTAGAATTTGATATCATGTATCAAAAGCGTGAAGTTTTCAATCATCGATTTATTAGATTTGAGACAGATGTAATAGTTAGGTGTATTCCGGAGTGCTAAATTATCTGGCGCTTAATCGTGATGATGTCATAAATGCAGGCTCTAGCGATCAAATTAAATATAGATAATTATTTTTCATTTCTTACCACGACGGAGAGAAACGCATTAATGATAATTGGTTTTTACTATATAGATTAATTACTATTATGCGTGTACAAGTTAAATGGTTTTAGAAAATGACATTAGCAAAATTTGTGTCACAAAAGATGCACTTCATTTGACGAGTAAAAAATTTCTATAAAAGCCGAAAAAAGCGTGTTGTATAATATATACAGTATCTGCTTGACAAAGTCGAAAAAGTTGACTCGAAACAATTGACTCGGAACTCGAAAAAAATCATTCGAAACTCGAAAAAGTTGATTCGAAACTGACAAAACATAGACTCGAAACTCGAGAAAATAACTCGAAACTCGAAGATGTTAACTCGAAAAAAAAATAAATCGAAAATATTGACTCAAAACTCTAGATTCATCATCTCTGGCACCGTAAAATCACATTTATATATGCACGAAGTATTTTGTTTTTATACTATTGGGATAATAAATTGGAAATATATTTTGAATTACATCAGTAAAATGTTTATAATGTATATTTTGCTTGACGAATTTCTATTTACCACAGAGCTTTACTATCTTTACGATATAATTGTATGCATTCATTAATTATGTATAATAAATTTTACGTTCCTGACAACACGTAATATATTAACCGCTAGCACAACTTAATTTATATACATTTCATTAAATTCCACAGGTGACTGCGTATTTAAATTAAAATACCGTGTTAATTTATAATTATACATATTTACATCTGGACACTGCCGCAAGTCACATCAATAATGTAAAACTATCGTCATTGTTCTGCCGGCTTGAAATCATTTCCCCAAGATAATTTTGTCACAGGGACACGGCAATTAGCTACATTCTACATGTATATTTCATATTATTAAAATTGTCTATATCACAGAGTACGAGAGGACATGGGTTTATGTCCCCCTAACCACAGGCGTTTGGCTCTATATATATATGTGCGACACACATATATTTGTACATAGAGAAAAATTTCTATAGAGTCGAACGCCTGTGCTTTAACAGAGTTCAAGAGACACGTCATTGTTTTGATATGTAGTTGTATCACCACTGTCCGGATAATTGCTATATATTTGGTTCAGTATATTATAGTATAGTTTTGTTTTCCGGATTTTAGTGTCCCCGGCGTTGTGTATAAGATTAGAGAGAGACAGATATGGTAAATTTCTGCTGCCTTGATTAGCGCTTCTCTGTGTTTTTAACGCAATAACATGTATCTAAGCTTCAGTGAGATAACGATAAAATTGACAAAAGTTCCACTGTCAGAAGTTAAAGATACACAACACACCAACATACCGCAGCTCTCCCAAAACACACGCGCATTGCAACCCGTTGCACATAGTAAAGAGACCGTCTTTTTAAAAATATGACCTTAGCTCCAATCACATGTGTTTGGCTCTAGAGACACATTTTCTCTATATATTTGTATATGTAATATTGTGTCACAGTATTACTTATATAGAGATGACAATGTCTATATAGCCAAACGCTGTGTTCAAATCTAACCCTCTATGTGTAAGCATCTAATTTCTCATGTCCCTGTGTATAAACGGAATCTACGTCATGTAAATTACGTCTTCGTCATTTGCGGACATTTACGATTGACATGACCTTAATGAGTATTCATGTGTGGTACAATTGTGTCACCCTGCGTATAAGCCAGCTAAAGAGCTCAGGTATTCACCGCGCACCTGCTGTCAGCCGATGTAACCAAATAAAAAAGAACTAATTGCAAACGGCAGGATATTTATCGAGTACTTTGTTCTGCTGAGTGGAAAATCCTGCTCGATGCTAATTTTGTGTGATAATGCTAACGAGGGTTTGCATGATCATGTTCGAAGCTGGTGCAGTGAAGCGGTGGTTAAAGATGACTGTTAAACTGTATCTGTAGCGAGATGAATTCGTTTGTTTCCATTTCTGATCAATAGTGTTTTTACTGTTTGTAAACTTTATACATTGGCGTTCAATTATCCGGTGATAACGCTCGGCGATAATATCGATTCTTGCATCATAACAGTCGGTAATAGTAGTGTTAACGAGGGAAACTGTATCACAAATAAGATGCATAATTCATACCTGTGACAACGCGTCAGGTAACACAAGTCAATTACGGCAGGTGTGACAAATGTAGAAATCATTAGACAATGACTGGAACTAAGTCCAAAATCCAATCATCAACACGAACAATTTTGGCTCAAAATGTCGTTATGGTGCCCAATTTCTACCCTTTCGTTATTTCGTTCTGTCGCCCAATACCTACACGCAATTAGAATGTATTACTGTGTGTCTTAAGTATCACCTTTGATTCCACAGTTAATGCCATTAGAACATGGGTCTAATAAAGCTTCACCCTCGATATCCCAGAGGTTTACTATCACTGTAACGACAGTGATAATAACCCTTGGAATATCGAAGATGACACTGCTTCGGCACAGCCGAAAATGGTGTAGACATTTTAAAACGAGATAAGTCCAGTTTTTATAAGTGGTCAGCATTCGTCTATACACCCTCGATACTCCAGGGTTCTGATCACTTACGATCTCTACACATTGTAAGTGATCGGAACCCCTGGAGTATCCAGGATGTCGTCTATACGAACATGCTTATAAAGAGAAAGGTTTTTTATTGATCGTTTTCTTTTGAATTTAATTTGTGTTATCTCCCATATTGCTTAACATATGAAAAGAAAGATGAAAAGGCGATTAAAGACGCTACAAGTCTAGAACAATTTGAAAACGTTTTTGTTGTTCTGTAAGCAAATAACCGATTCCAACCCCTTCATCCCTTATTTCCATGAACACGATGTAGACACTACAACCCCGTTATAAATGCTATTCAACCCTATTGTTTTTTAATTATTGACCAAAGTATTGAGTTGAATCCATTCCACGCCAACAAACAAAGCTCTTCTCTTTGCCATAACAGACTATGTAAACTTGTCTGACAATGGCTATAATCCGGTGTTGAGCTACAATATTAGCCAATTATCAAGGTCTTTCGCCAGGATTAGTTTTATTTTAGTTTTCGAAAAATAACATTACCTCATATCTCATGTATCTGGTATCTAGTTATTATTCTGATAACATAGGTGGATAATGTTTCGGTACTTGTTCGATATTTAGTCATTTTATTGACGATATTTAGTCATTTATTGACGATATTTAGTCATTTATTGACGACATTTAGTCATTAGTTGCTGATGTTAACCAACCTTTGGGCCATTGTACTGGCACTTATTCGATATTTAGTCCATTTATTGCTTATGATAACTTACCTTTAGTCAGTGTTATTTACTCATTCGATATTTAGTCATTTATTGACGATATTAGGACATTTATTGTCATATTTATTGTACGATATTTAGTCCATTTAGACAGTAGTGACGACTATTTAGTCATTTGTTGCCGATGATAACCAACCTTTGGCCGAATGAAACTGACATATATTCGATATTTAGCCAGTATATTGTCGATATTTAGCTGATGATAACTTACCATTGGGCACATGTTTTTTTTACCATTATTCTCCGATATTTTAGTCACTTATTGTCGATATTTAGACATTTATTGTCGATATTTAGACATTTATTGTCGATATTTAGACATGTATTGTCGATATTTAGACATGTATTGTCGATATTTAGACATTTATTGTCGATATTTAGACATGTATTGGTCGAGACATTTATTGTCGATATTTGGACATTTATTGTCGATATTTAGACATGTATTGTCGATATTTAGACATTTATTGTCGATATTTAGACATGTATTGTCGATATTTGGACATTTGCTGCTGACGATAACCTACCTTCCACCGACTGAAATATCTCGTCCGGATGCAGAATCCACCAATTTTCCACTTTGGACACATAACTTATCCCTAAAGAACAGTGTCAATATAAACACGATCCATATACAGTGTCTTGGGAAACAAATCCGCCGTGTGTTTCAAACTATCAACCTGACATTTTAACTCCTGAGACTTCAACCCATCCTTCAAATTTTCAACATCGACTGGAACCGTTCCTCTGACAGGTGGTCCGTTCGGGACGGAGAACGTTTAGATGCGTTTTCTCTTCGTCTGTTTTTTACCCATTTTCTTGCTTATCTGTCCACTGTGTTGCGTTCCCGTTTCTGGAACCGTTCGTCGCCATCAAAGACTGCTGATTCGCGACAGTTTTGGCGCCCGCGTGATTCCTCTCCATATACAAGTCGCCGGTATAAATATGTTACTGAAATCAATCAGCGGCACGTGTCATTTTTAATTTTACAGAATAAACATACAAAAACGAAGCTCTGTTTGTCCGCTTTAAAAGTCGGCCACAAATATTTGTAGATCACGACACTATTTAAAATCCGGTAGCTGTTGTGGTTTTGGAAGTACTAGCTTTGACCAGATGAACTTTAAATACCATCTATACACCATGGCTGCATTTTACATGGATTTCTGTCGCTTACGTAGAGTTTGTTGTGCTAATATTGTTACGTTCAGCCTTGTATTGATACACCTGCATATTAGCTGGAGCAGTTTACTCCGCTTACCTTGGACAGGTATTGGAACTCCCGCTTTGATATATCCCGGGCTATCTGAGGCGACAAGCTCGGCCTACCAGACACGGTTGAGTGTAGACTCAGGCTCCCATCTGGCCGATGTGACAAGATATAGTCGTCACGCACCATTGATCCGTGTGGTTTCGCGGGGCTGTAAGAAAGATTAATTACGTTTTTAATTGTTTGTTGTCTCCCGTAACTCATAGCCGTTAGCCGTTGTGACAGCTCGACAACTTTAGCAGGGGCTTTCCAATTATACATTCCAAATGATATACATCAGTCGGGTTGGAAATTCGTGGTACGTTTTGTAAGATGGAAAAAAAAACGAGGCGTTGTCATGGGCAAAAGTAAAAGAAAAAGATGACATTACAAACTAACATGTAATTACATTCTGTTTATTTTTTTCTACCAGAATTTAACACTCTATCGTGTTCAACACCCAAGTGTCATTTAGGGACAAGTCTGTTATTGAAGGTGGATAAAGTCGGTCAATCCGGAGGAAAACGATCGACCTGTAGTCGTGACATGGCATCTGCCCTTAAGATTCCACTATCTAGGGCATGTGGTATAAAATGTCCGGACACCTAAACACGTGGGACCCATGTTTTTAACTTTTATCGCTCGTCCCCGTGGACCCCAGTTTTGTGAAAGCCTTGAAAATCATTTTACCAAGCCAAGGCTGATTCTTGTTAGATAATAGTTAAACACCTCGGGACATTTACTTTTTTATGGGGATTTTATTTCTGCGGAGAGAATACACTTCATAGATTACATATGAGTAATACATAATAAAATCCGCGTGTTTTAATACAGATTGGTATTTACATTTTATGACGCTTCTGTTAAAATGAGCGGATTTAAAAATTATGTAACATTCCTCTGATTATGTTTACGGTAATGCAATGATATGCATACCAAGAATTGATTTCAAGAAAACACGTGACGGCTTATGAATTATAGATCATATTTCAATTTTAATAATTCATGTAAAAACATGGTAAAAAAGTTAAACAAAAATGATATATGTTTGAGGAAAAGGAAAACACATATCAAAGACTTATTATACATAATTATATCACTTATTAAGAAACATGTATATGACATGTGATGAATCACATATTTTAATAGTGGAAATGCATCTAATTAACATTCTTTGATCTTAATTGCATTGGTTACCATAATATACATTGTCTTTACGCTAGCGTACGGTATCAACATAAAAAACAAAGCTCAAATTTTGAATCAACTTTCTTTCGACTACCAAAAACTGTAAATTCAGTCATGGGGGAAATATAGTTATAAACAAACGAGATATATTCTGATAGTTTACCACACGGGACAGGGATTTGCGATAAGTATAAACAGTTTATATCAATATGAACCCACCAGACAGTGTCCATTGACCATTTGTAGGGACGTTTTAATATGTACTAGATCAAAAAAATCGGTGAAATTCGTATTACAAAGTTACATAACTACATCTAGTACAAGTACTAGTCACCATATGCTATAAAAATGGTCTACAACTTATTACAAGAATTGTATAGAACTCCATGTATATGTAAAAATGACATTGGACTCTATCCAATGGTGGGTCGAGATTTTATGTAAAGCTGCAACTATGTTCTCAATACATCTGTGATATATTTCTCTTATCATGAAACAGCGCACTTTGATGTTTATGATTCCGTTATTTTTTTTCACCGCAAAATCCCGAAACGATAACTTTTCTGTGGGACAATCCAATAGCCAGTCATGCCGAATAGGCCTATATCAAAATTGGGCTTTTGACGATGATCTTTATATTGCGGCAAGATAATAAAGGAATCCACGACAATTAGTAACTCGTTGAAGACATACAAATAATAAACACATCAGAAGGTTTTTTACATATGTTGATATGTTTTTATGAACCCAAGCAATCGGGGGTAAACTAAATACCACTTTGTCGCACGATCGCGGCTGTACAAAGGGGATAACTCTAGAATTTGTTATATAGTATAAATCATTAGTCTCACTGGGTTTTGGGGATACTAAGGCAGGAGCTGTTTGTGTTTGCTTGCACTGACCGTGACGTTGTTCGGGACGACTGATTTTCTTTTGATATCCGCCCAGCGCAGTCTTTGATGTTAGTTGCGGGTGCGTGGGTTACCGTCCTTACTTTCTGAAGCGGGCCTGTTAATTACCATGTGAGCGGTTCGTATGTTGTTTTATCGAAAAAAGTTTAAGGCCAATTGTATCCTCTATAACCCAATATATTCTTCTGTCCATTAAAGCAAGTGACATTGAGTGATAATAAACGTTGTGAAAATTTAATAAAACTTTACATTGGGTGTTTCTGTTTGAACCGATAAGACAGAGTATTTTGTTGAGTAATTATGGTTTTTTATTCCCGGTTCCATTTGATGCACATAAAAGAGCTCTAGCCGTATAACGACACATTGCGGTTTGACTTTGTGGCTTTGAAATTGAGCGTCTCTCTTTCTGTAGTCTTCAAAGGAATTTTTGCTGGCCTGTGATTGGTTCAGACTTTTTCCTCTGAGCTGCCTTCAGTTTAAACTATGAGATAGCGCTTGGATGTAGAGATTTTTATAAGTGATCGAAACCCCTGGAGTATCGAAGATGATGAGCACAAGCTGGGTGTTATTTATGACATTATGCGAGAGAACCTTTTAAATACGCTAAAAAATAAAGATTCCACGGTGCCATTTATAACATCCAGCTTGTGCAGGCCATCCAAATTAAAACCATCAACGATTTGATTGCCTTCTGGATATCAGAAGCACAACGAAGCAACAATTTATTGTATTTTAAAAATCCCTGCCCATGAATCACCCAAAATACCATATTTTAAGGTACTTTTTAAGTCATGCGGAAGGCTTGAAACTTTGTCTGATTCCGAATAGATTGCAAAGACAGATCGGACTTCAGCGCAGTTACGGAAAATGAACAAAATTTGTAAACCTCGCAGGCCAAGTGCCATTAAGATTAGTCTTTAGATCTCAGAAGAAATTCCTGCTTTGTGCTGTGCGAATTAAAATAAATGGTCTGTCATGGACGCGTTTTTTATCTAAAAATATACAATAATATAAAACATTTTGTTCAGATATTTCCACAAGATCCTAATACATGTATATAGACTATATACTAGGTGGACAACCTAATTATATAGGCAGGTTTAGCGGACTAATATAACTACAGTAATATTAACCTTGGATTATCGAGGATGACACACCAGAGAAAGAATTAATTTTATTAGGGTTCTGATAAAGGTTTTCGATCGCCATCATGATCTGGTAGGAAAACAGTTTCTTCTCAATGTGCTGTCAGAATTGTTTTGTGCTTCTTAACATATCATGTAGACTCGAACCCAACAACACCCAAACTCCCCCGCCCCACCTTCCTCTCATTTCAGAGTTCATAAAAGTTTGCGTGGTGGTGTCAACGAAACAGTCGCGTCTCTTATTTAGCACATTGATTTCTCATTCTTTTACTTTTACAGAGATCGAGACTTTGTTTTGTTATTCTATCTCATTATTCATATGAAAACTTAGACAGTTATTAATTTTTCTACAAATCTATGAAAGTTTCCTCACATAACAATTTCCGAAAATTGCCAATATAATAAATCTGAGCTAAAAACGGAACCCTGTTGTACTACTATGATGAAATTTTATAAAAAGCCAAAGCACGCGACCCTTTATCCTCGATACTGAAGGGTAACCTGACGTTATATCCACCACTGGACCATCTCATAGTAAACCTGAAGTCAGCTTAGGATCTGAACCAATCAACTGGAAAAGAATTCCTTCGTAGATTACAGAGAAAGCAAAGTCCAACTTCAAAGCCACACAGTCAACCACAGTGTACCGTTATACTATTGTTTTGATGTACATCAAATGACTAAATTACATTGTTCTGTTCTGTTGCCTCCAGTTTTACTATGAAATAGTCCAGGGGTGGATACAACGTCATTGATAGTAACCCCTGTGGTATCGAGGTTGATGTCCTCTGATCGTTTTATATATATTTTTTTTAACTAATTTGATTATTTTCTCAGAAACTGTATTAAATAACATATAGTTTTAATCAAACTCATTCTTGGACAAAACTCAATGGCTATCAATTATTGTATCAACATCGCTCTCTGTAAGAAAAGGAAAAGGAAATTTTCTGCTGGCATCTGATTGGTCAGTTTTTTCTACCATCTGCCTTCAGTTTTACTACGAGATAACTTTATATAGAGTCTACGGCATATCTGAGGGATGATGAAGATGCTACAAGACCGGTATGTAAACTGGGGAGATCATACGGGAAAGCATCCTCGATACTCCAGGGCTTCCGATCACTTCGATCTCTACACCCTGGACTATCTCACAGTGAAATTGAAGGCAGCTCAGCGGAAAACATTTGACCATCACGGGCTAGCAAATATTTCATTTGAAGACTACAGAGAGAGCGACGCCTAACATCAAAGCCACAGAGTCAACCACCAGTGTACGTTATACTGAGGCTCTTTTGATGTACATCAAATGACTAGTTACCTGTTCTACTGTTGCCTCCAGTTTTACTATGAGATAGTCCAGGGGTGTAGAGATCGTAAGTGATCGGAACCCTGGAAGATCATACGGGATGACGGGAAAGGGAATACATCTTAGGTTTGTAGGCTTTGTAGAAGATATTCTGGAAGGATCTCGCGAAGCTAGTTAGCTCAATTAGAACCAGCAAGTATGACAGCATTCAGGAGATTGACAAACTGATAGCAGTACATTAAGTGGAGAAGGAAGAAATGGAACCTAAGACACCTCCAAGAAAGCTGTTTTCAAGATGGTCAGTACATCTGCACGCACCCCAGAACAGGATTCATCAAAGATACAGAGTGAATTGTCCCTTTAACCAAGCCGCTCGGCACAAAAGTGTCGACGCTAAGAACCTGGTAGGACAACATTGATTGAAGTGGGAAAGGGAAAAGTAAGCTGTCAGATCAGCAGCCTACAGGCAAGTAGGTCACCTGAAACAGAACTTTGCACGAGATTGAACCACCAATGTAAACCTAAACTTCAATGCACCCATAAGGTACAAGGAAGGTGTCTAGGTGTTTGTAAAAGTGACGCAAGTAGTTTAACTTCTAGAGACACTGAGGGCCTTGTTTGACAACCCAATGAAACAACCGCATTGATAAATGGGGTTGAGACAAGAACCCTTTTGGACACAGGATCTACAGTGTTCACCTTTAGCCTTTAGTCACAGTTTTTATGAGATGTTTATTCAGGACCAGTCTATACAACCATTGAAGGATGTCCTACACGTAGAGTGTAGATGGAGAGACCTTGCCTCGTTATAGCTACATCGGAGCTAACATCTCTCCATCTGTCACAGGAACCCACAACAATGACTATCGGTGTTTATTCTTCGTGGTACCTGACAGCGGATACAACTCATTGGTATTCATACTAGTAGGCACTAGCACTTGAACATCATCAAGGAGGAGCTTCAATTAAGAAACTAAGGGGTATAGATTTCTTCAGGCAGCTGGTTTAAAACCCCACGGAACTCGGCGTTCCGTTGTATGCTTCTAAGGGACTGTGAGTTTGAGCATCCTAACAACAGTTAGCACTTGTTAGGTCAGCGGAGGCCAAGCGAACAACAGTCATGCCTCACATCATGATGGCCTTACAGGGATTTAATGGACAAGAAACTCCCTTACATGCCGGTCTGCGCCATACTACAGCCTACACCAGACTCGATCATTACTGAGGACTCGGACATCAAACCCGCCCTTGTACCATATATAACAAGGAGGCCAAGGCACTTGCACCAGTACAGATATCTAACCTCAGAACTTGTAGAGTGACTATATCTCCCGAGGCATGTCTATGTGAGCTGCAACCAGTGACGGTAGAGACCATCCAGAACACTTCTGAAGAACACATGGACTTGAGGTATCTAGAGGAGAACTTGAGGTATCTAGAGGAGAATTATGTATGGACAGCACAGAGGTAGCTGATGAAGGGGAAGTAACTCATCTGTAAATTCCATGATGTCTTTTCGAAAGACGATCTGGACATTAGGCATCCCAGGCTATTCATACACTTGATAGAGGTAACGGATGGATTATACATTTCAGACAGCGACACCGAAGGATACCGCCATTAATGATTGATGAGTTCGCAGTCATCTTCAGCACCTGGTAGTAACAGAAATTACACGGAAGTCCCATTCACCATGTACGTCCTATGTAGTCCTATGCTGCAAGAAGGATTGGAAACTAAGGATGTGTGTAGACTACAGACAATTGAACCAGAGAACAATCAAGGATACCTACGCACTTCCAAGAATTGACGATACCCTCGACTCATTAGCTGGAAACAAATACTTTATTTTACTTGATATGAAATCCTGGGAAGATGCCATCGGGTGGAAACAGACGACTCGGAGCGTAAGGCGATAGTACCATTCACAATTGGAGCGCTCGGGTTTAATGAATTCAACAAACTACCATTTGAACTAGCCAACTCACCAGTGACATATCATCGACTTCTGGAGGAATGTCTGGGCAACCCTCCAACTCACGTATTGTTTTATTTACTTCGACGACTTGATAATCTTTTCCGACACTTATGGGGAAGCTCCTGCTGAGAGTGGAGAAAGTACTACAGCGGATACAAGAGTCCAACTTGAAGCTATTTCCGATGAAATGTGTTTTCTCATGCCGAGAGTCAAACATGTCGGACACATTGTCTGAGCAGATTGAGTAGGGCCGGGCCCTGACAAAGTGGAAAAAGGTAAAGAATACCATGGCTACAATTATTTCCAAATGTTCCTTATTGCTCTATAGTTTTATGGTGAGCGAGGTGCCATTGATTTTTATGAAACGTATACACGAAGAGAAATCATTACGTGTAAAAAGTAGCAAGTGATACAATCTACACCATCCAATTTCGGAAAAAAATCACTATATCATTCAACTCGAGCAAATTTCTTAGCTTTAATTAAAATGGGACCGTTGCTTCGGTTTTGGCCATATGGTTTCTTTTGTTAGTTTAGGTATTTAATTAAAATAATTCCCAGTAGGTCTTAGAACAAATAATCTCGAATTTTGTTGCACATAATATCCTAAAAGATATAAAATAATATTCTCGTTTAAAACATTCAAATGCGTTGACCAAGGAGACTCTATATCAATGGTGTATGATGACGTAAGAAAAAATTCCGTCCATTATCTATGTTTACAGTAAAAATTAATTTCGCCGTTTTGCCGTCTGGTGCAGTGATATTAAACTTTCGAGCAGCAATGTTAAAACGACAGATAGGAAACTTAAAGGCCCATTACCTTTCCGGAGCAAAAAATATAAAGGTTTCTTAAAAAAAAATCATTAATAACATCAGAAAATGCGTACCGATGACCTAAAATAAGGTTACGACACACCAAAACATATGCAAGATTTCCTGCGTAATATATGAAAACAATGGAGAGTCAATTCGCTGTTTTGCCGTCTGGCGCAGTGATAGTCAATACTACCGCCCGGTATTAGGACGACGTCACGGCGGGAAACATAATACGACCCCCGCGTTATGAAAATAAACATTTTATTTATTTTAATCAAATCGTTCAGAAAGGTGATGATAAATATAGTATTAACGGTTAAGTTAATAATTCTTAAGACTCTACAAAATTATCGATTTTGTTTTACATTCCCATTTTAAAAATTTAAAGCCGTTTCGGAACGGTAGTGGGCCTTTGATAGACCGCATTATGAAAATTAACATTTAATACGTATTAATCAAATTGTTCAGAAGATAGTGATAAGTGTAGTATAATTAACGGTGAGCTAATAAGTTTTGCGACTCTACAAAATTATCAATCTCGTTTTACATTCCCATATTAAAAACTAAAAGGTACATATACATGTACATGTATAAAGCCTTTAAACTTTCGGACTCAGGTCACCAATTAAACTTGAAATAAAGGAACAGTTAAACTTAAAGTTTTGGGTTAGAGAGGAGCATATCTCCCCGATACCAATTAATTTGTGCGGAGGTCGGAGAAGTGTCAGTTTTGAAAGACTGTTGTTTGACTATGGTAAGGAAACTGAATGAGAGGGATGCTGATCAAGGGAAGCAACTCTTTCACCTGATCTCTGTTTTTTTAGCAATTAATTTCATTTAAAAATGTTGTGAGTGGAATTTTTTGGCCAAAAAGTCAAAATAAACACGACAGTTCACAAATTAAGTGCATTTTATATCCTTGTGATAAAAGAACCTGGATTATTCTGCAGGTGCAAATGGTAGAAAATTAAATTTCACTCATTTTTTTTTTTTTTTTTTTTTTTTTGAAAAAGCGTATATCTCCATTGTAATGAAAATGATGATGTTTCCATAGGTTTATAAAGAGTGAACCAGAAATATGCATAGCGTGTTCATAATTACATCAGTTACCTAGGTCTAACAGTTAAAACATGTTTCTGGTTGAACTGTTAATTATTATTTTCCTATAATATGAATGTATTAGGTAAATAACAATTGATGAGAGGCGCTCATAAATCTAGCTTAACACATATTTGGAATATAATTAACATGAAAACATTTTATGTTTTGGATATAAAGAAGTAAAATGGTTTGCTTTTCTTGTTGCTACCATGTACTTTGTGCATTGCAACTGGAGTGATGAGAAAAACTAGTTGTGTTATCGAACGCACCGACCAAATCAGCAATGGCCTTCACCTTCATGACTTCCGTTGATGCGAACTGCGCATGTGTATGTTGTACTTTCCCGGATCAACGCATGCGCATATGTAATGGCCGACATTTTGCGCCAACTTTCTGCTTTCTGAAGAAGATATATTCAAGAATTTCCTTTTTATTCCACAAAAAACGGGTTTGATGCAAATTTCTTGATAAAGAGTGTTTAGAAAATATATTTTTCAATATGAATATATATATTATGTAAATGTCTCTAATGAATTTTGTCCTTAAATCGATTGTAATTTAGCCATATTCTCTCGGTCGCCGAGAAAAGAAGAATGGTTTTCGAGTAAAATATTCGGTTTACTCCAATATCGTGCTAGTAGCAGATATCAATAACACTTCATCATGACTACGGTCGAATATGACTTAGATACATCTGGCGGATTGATGGAGGTGAGTTATTTGATGTGATGATACGTATTTTGTCGATGATTAAGTTTTGTAGCATGGTCGATTTTGGTGAACAAACCGAAGAACGAGTAAAAACTGTCATGGCTGCTGTTTAGCCGCAATCTAAACATAGTAACGCATTTAAGTAATTTGTCCATATTTCACTACTATGAGTCTTTAATGAATGCAACATTCATTGGTGTTTGACCCTGGTAATTGTAAATCCCTTACAAAAGTTGATTCTTATGGATGTACAATTTTCGCAAGTTTTGGTCTCCCTTTTTTGTCTACCTCTAAAACTGTCTTATGAAGTTAACAACAGTCTGCAATATAAGGTGTGCGTCATGTTTGTTAAATTCTTGGTGAAACATAACTTCACTATTGAATGACAAATATTTACACATTTCATATACAAAAGAACTGATTATTTTTCCCAAATTCATATGGCCATGAAATATTTTGTGTTGTAGCAAATCCAGAAGCTGGTGTCACCGCCCATCAGTGAGGAAGCTCTTCGTAGACAAAAACGTAGAGATCGTGAATACCGCCGTCCTGGACGGGCTATAAACCACGACTGTTGTGACAGCTGTAAAGAAGGCGGAGACTTGCTTTGTTGTGACCGTTGTCCAGCAGCCTTCCATCTTCAATGCCAGTAAGGATGTTAAAAATTTGAGCATCATTTGTTATCAATATTGTGCACTAACCACTTACGTGTCAGTCTTATTCCTTTCAGCCAAATGAAATGTTTAGTGGGGAATCTGCAGATTTGTCTTAGAGACATCTTGAATGAAGTATCTTGAAAACTTTTCACCTATGTGTCCGTGAAAATTTTTCAAGATTTTTTTCAAGTATTTTCATAGCTACTATTGTAGCAGAAACGATATTGCACTTCTGATGACTTTTTGGAAAGATTCCCCTTTGCTTCATGATGTAGCTTTTGAACAGCGGACGTAAGATTTCTGACAGATAGTTGTCTGCAGAGCTACAATTCTATCTAATTGACCATAGTGTTGAAAATAATACAATTGATATGTATCAACTACATTTGTAAATATATTCGAGATGCTCCACCACCGACAGTGCATAAATGATATTCATCATTTGAGCAATAATTGGTGTTTAATCTTATATAATTTTTTATATATATCTCTAATTAACACAAAAAATAATATGAAATAATGTATTTTGGTGCATGCGCAATCTGTACTTATAGGATACAGTGCCATGGAATTTTTTCGGGATGCAATTTATTATTTTTCATAATTTTAACGTGAAATAAAATAAGAAGCTCAAACATTTCAATGGTGGTAATGGTGTAAAATAAGTAACTTTTGTAACTGAAGAAAACTTGATAAATTGCCTACTCCTGTTTTTGATAGAGAAAAAATACCACTTGTCAGCGGCGGAGCACCTTTAATATCCAACATTTCTAACATAAACTGATCATTTATTTTCCCACCTTCATGTCTGAATTATGTTTGTAAACACATATCAATGGCTCAGTCACATCTCCAAAGCATCACACTTGGCTGACATGATAGTTTTCATTAGAAAGTCTCGTGCTCCAAACAACGGCAAGTTTACCATATATATACATGTTTCTAATGAATTTAGCCCTTAAATCAATTGTAATTGATCCATATTCATAAAACCATGCAGCAATGCATTTACTGGGTCTTAAATGTGTTTAGAGAATTATACCAGTATTGTTGATTGATGGAGCAAATCAGCTTGATTATATTTCAGAAACTAGCCTAATGCCATCTTGTTTATATTCAACGTCATGCAAATTTTTGAATCATTTCAACATTATACATGTAGTTACAAGCATTTGTCAAACATCGGAATCGAATGAAAACGAAACGGATAGATGGCTTCATAATATTGGAAAGGAAAATAAATACAACTTAATGGTTTTGTTTTAGTTACAGGATGTTTTAATTACGGTATTTGACCCAATAATCGCCCAGGGCGCTTTAAAAAAGTGATAAAAATGAAAAGGTGCTAATAAGTCAAAATTATTGCAAATTTATACCGTTTTATGTAGTTTTGGTCCTTATTTATGCCTGGGAAATTGAAATTGAGGCCTCAAAAAGGGGGAGGGGCGCTTATTGGGTCGAATACGCTTATTGGGTCGAATACGGTATATCTAATTACTGAAATTATGATAATAAGAAAAAATATCTTTAAAAACCGCTACAGGTAGACTGTAACAGGGTACAATATGTTTTTGTGGTGCATTGCAATACCCCAATATACTTGTTAACTGTTGAAGCCCTATTAGGCCAAAAAAAAAGGGAAAAAAATGTCTGTTTAGGGTTACATAGGCAAAAAAATAGGGTCAGTCGGTCGGGAGGATTTTTTTAGTGTCTTTCACTCTAAAATGATGGCCGGAACTGGAGTCTGAGATCAAAATCCTGACTTAATTTTTTTTCGTAATAGAGTGGGGAAAAAATTAGGGTCGGGGGTAAAAAAAAATAGGGTCAGTCGGGTAACCCTAAACAGACATTTTTTTTTTTGCCTCAGTAGATGGTGTTATTCTAGCTGTAGAAAAGAAGTTTTATCTTTGTCATCAGTATTTCATCAGATAATGCATTTGAATTTTATATCAAGACATCAGTTAATCAGATTGCTTGATCATGTCAATCCTTGCAGGTTTGACTAATGTTAAGTTGCAGAAAAATTATACAGTATTTGCTGTAATTAGCACCCAGGGTGCTTAAAAATTGTTACAAAGTGGGAGGGGGGATATAATGGAGCCTAAATTAAGTTATGGACATAAAAAAAATCTCCAAAAAAGTCAGCTGCATACCATTTATTCTGACACATTAATCTTGTCATAATAAACATGCATATGCCTTCTTTTCTTTGATTCAAGTAAAGTCAGCTGCATACTATAAGTATTTCTTTACTTAGTGTCACTAGGCCCCTGAAGTAACCTGAACATCACTAGACCCCTGGAGTAGCCTCAATGTCACTAGGCCCCTGAAGTAGCCTCAATGTCACTAGGCCCCTGAAGTAACTTCAATGTCACAAGGCCCCTAAAGTAACCTCAATGTCACTAGACCCCGGAAGTAACCTCAATGTCACTAGGCCCCTAAAGTAACCTCAATATCACTAGTCCCCTAAAGTTGCTTGATGTCACTAGACCCCTAAAGTAACCTCAATGTCACTAGGTCCCTAAAGTAACCTCAATGTCACTAGGCCCCTAAAGTAACCTCAATGTCACTAGAACCCTAAATAAGTCCCAATGTCACTAGATCCCTGAAGTAACCTGAATATCACTAGGTCCCTAAAGTAGCCTCAATGTTACTAGACCCCTAAATAAGTCCCAATGCCACTAGACCCCTGAAGTAACCTGAATATCATTAGGTCCCTAAAGTAGCCTCAATGTTACTAGACCCCTATAATGGCCTTAATGCATGGCAGGGCTTTTTCTGAAGGCTTTTTGGTGCCATGAATGGGAGAGCCCATCAAAATTATTTCATATTTTAGCCATTTTACCAAAATTGCAGTTTACTGACCATGAAAAAATTGTTCCAAATCTCAGATTTTTTTTTTCCAAAATGAGAAAAATTTAAGGTCCTATTCCAAACCAGTGAAAAAAATGTCCTGCACAGATAAATCCTAATAATAAGGAATAAGGAAGTGTACACAATATTTATCTAGACACCTAACCTAGAAATTATATGCAAATCAAGTTTATATAATAACTAAGTTAAATATTAAAATTTTGGCTGTCAATATATTGAAGCTTTGATTAAATGACGACTTTAAAAAGATTTCATATGAAATTATCACAAATGTAAGATACTTTTTATCACAAAACTACAACAACCTAGCTACATTCCAATGAAAATGTGTTATTAATAAAAATAATTTTGTCATGACATAATCAATTTCTAGCCAATGAAATGCACTCAGGCAGACATCGCACAATTTGAAAAAAATGGTCGGACATTGGGACTGGCAAGGACTGTGAGTAACCCGGACCGAACAAGATTTTGCCGGACCAAACATTAGTGTGAATTTTTTAAGTAAAGATAATTTCCTGCTATTAGTATCCAGGCAGCTGTTTTCATGATTATCTAATGAAGTTTACATTTTTGCCAGGTTCGGTACCTGCGTAATACTTCAGAGATGCCATTTTTACCGACTTCCGGTTCTCAATAATTGCCGGACAGTCAGTCCGGACCGGATTTTAAAATAGGCGGTGCGAGTCAAATTTTGCCGGACATGTCCGTCGGACCGGCAAATTTCGCAATGTCTGACTCAAGGTTATGTTACACTAGTAACATCCAAATATTATAATTTACCCTTAACTTCAAAGAAAAAGAAAACTTTTAACACAAATATTATAATTTACCCTTAACTTCAAAGAAAAAGAAAAACTTTTAACACAAACATTATAATTTACCCTTAACTTCAAAGAAAAAGAAAAACTTTTAACATAAATATTACAATTTACCCTTAACTTCAAAGAAAAAGAAAAACTTTTAACACAAATATTATAATTTACCCTTAACTTCAAAGAAAAAGAAAAACTTTTAGCACAAATATTATAATTTACCCTTAACTTCAAAGAAAAACTTTTAACACATTCAAGATGGTTTCCTTAACCTATTCTAGCTAATAACTAGGCTGTAAGATGTTTGTAGGATAGAGAAAGGAATGCTGTTGTACATGTGTAGCTCTGTTCCCACAGCTTAATCAGCATGTATCTCTGAGTTTCAAATTTTAATCCCATGTAGGACTGTTTTTAAGTACTGACTACAAGTTGATGGTTTATCCCTAGGTACTCTGGCTTTCTTTACCATCTAAACCATTCACACCTTAAAGTGATCTTCTACAACTAAGAAATAATGACAACCTGCATCTATGTCATGATATGGGTGGGTGAAATAGAAGCGGGAGTGTTGAGGTAGAGAAATTTATGGAAGATTTTTTAGGGCATTAAACCTTTGCTGTTAATTAAAGGAATGATTTTTAGGTCATCTGACATGAAGGGTCAGGATGACCTATAGTCATGTTTCGTCCGTCGTTGTCCGCTGTGCGCCATGCATTAACATTTCACATTTTGAACTTCTTCAAGTTCTACCGGTGTGATTTGGCTGAAACTTGCATGAAATGATCCTGACATGGTCCCGACAAAGTGTTGTTATTTTTCGGGTCGATCCGAAATCCAAGATGGCCCCACAGCTGCCATCTTGAAAACACATTTTGAACTTCTCAAGTTCTACCGGTGCGATTTGGCTGAAACTTGCATGGAATGATCCTGTCAAGGTCCCGACAAAGTGTTGTTATTTGTCAAGTTGATCCAAAATCCAATTTCTTTTCAATTCTTTTCAAGTATTACCAGTGCTATTTGGCTGAAACTTGCATGAAATGATCCTGATAAGATCTTAACTAAGTGTTATTACATCTCTGGTTGATCCCAAATCAAAGATGGCAATTAACCATGACACTACATACATCTAATTAATTTCCTATATGATAATTGTCAAGGTAGTCAGATGACCGCCCTTGGGCCTCTTGTTATTTTTTGTTGTGTACTTGTGTGTAAACTGCATTTGTTGCACAGATATTTTAACATGACGCGCATCAATGTTCCAATAAAATAAATAAGAATTTTCAACTTTATACGATCGCGACTGATGTAACAGTCGGTCAAATGATGAAATTCCGGAACAGCTGGCTCCAATTTGGCGGGAAATATTGTCAAGTTCATAAAGTACACAAAATATAGTTCGACAATAACACTATCATTTTCATTCTTTTGATGCAATATATCTCAAATAATTTATTTTCTGAAATATAATTTAAGATATTCATTACATTCAAATTGTTTAATTGAAGATCTAAAAAATACAGAAACAATATAAGCAAAGTCAGTGTTCCGGTGTATGTATTCATGAGCGACAACCGACTGCTTTTACACAAGTGTACATGATTTCACAGTTGGTAAGGTTACATAGCATAGAAAAAAGGAAATGTAAATATAGGGCATAAAATAAAAACAAACAAATCAACAGTTCCCATAGAAGTGGCAAAGGTGTTAAGTAAAGAGTTCAGAAAATTACAGTATATTGGCCAGTTGCTACCTTAGTTAATTTAACGACACCATCACATTAACTCATTCACCCTTGAACAAACTCTTGAACTCGTCTCACTCTATGTTTAGAACAGTTCATTATTAGATTTTAGGGGTGAATGAGTTACTTACAATAATATTTCACTGAAAATCAATGTTGGCTTCTTTCAATTTTCCTACAGAAAGTATCTACATGTAAGACTAATTTTGTGTCTTTTCAGTGATCCTCCCTTAGAGGAAGACGACATTCCACCTGGAGAGTGGATATGCCATAGGTGTAGGGTGGCTCCTACCATAGATGTAAGTGAAAATCAAGTTTTGTTAAAACCTGGTTAACTTAAGTTCAGTATAGATTTTCTGAAATAAAGTTTCATGACTAAAAAAAAAACACCAACAAATCTGCAGATAAAAGTAATCAAAAGATAAAGTTTTATGCCCAAAAAAGTCTTTTTCAACCTCTTCCATGATAACTGTTTAATTCTTCAAGCTGACATTGCAATGTAAATCATACAATTGAGATTAAAATTAAAATAAAGAAGTTCCACATTTCAAAAACTGTTCACTTTCTCCTGTTGTGTCCAAGGAAAAGGCAGCAATATTTTGCTGAGTTGATTTCTAAAGGCACTGTAGTAGCCCTGTAACTATTTGTGGTGTTCCTCCAGTCAAAGGATGATGACACAGCCTCCACAAAAAGTAGCAGCAGCAGTACAAACGGCCGTGTGGGGCCGGGTCGACCCCCAAAGACACAGTCTCTTCCCATGGCCCCTACCTTACCCCCGTTTGAGGAGATGGACTTTGATAAGGAAGATCTACAAAACCCTCTAAGGACCTTGGCCAAGGCAGCTAAGCTTATGAACCCCGTACAGTTTGAACTTCCTAAAGATATTGCCTGTACTACATCATTACCAGGTTAGTAGTAACAAATATAAGTGTGCATGGGCCTGAGACCCAAGTATTTAATTTTTTTTGGCCTAATTGAAAGGATAAAAAATTTGTAAACTACCATAAAGCCAGTTGTTTTCCTTGGTTAAAGATTTAGTGATTTTGACTCTATGGCGAGATTTTCACAAATTAATAATTTGCAATTCATGAGATTAGATCTAATAATAGTACATTCCTCTGAATATCGCAGTTGTGTCTGATGATTGGGAACATAATATTAAGAGGATTTTTCACTGTGCATGTCTATATATAACTAAATTTTATCTTATAATTTCTTTTAGTGTGCACATTGATGTTGAAATATGAAGTATGGAATGAAGGGGGTGAGGGAGGGGGATAAGGCATCAGTTGTATGCATATTGGTAAATTTTGAAGCTTAAATAAATTTTTCCTGGCGATTGGCACAGGCTCCAGTAAACGTAAATGGTGGGGTCGAGATAGAAGCTCACAGAAAAAGCTGGCTCATGAGCTGGATAATGGAATGGTACCTCTCCCTGCTAAAGTCTGCTTTTACTGCAGTAGGTAAGTATAAGATTGTGGTGTGAGGATAAAGGGCACGGAATCGGAAAGTTAAGGTAGATCTTAGAAAATGTGCAATGCACTTCCCATCATTTTCTGACCTAAGAGCTCTGACAAAGCCACTAGATTGGTATTCTGTGATTCATATTACAGAGTTAACTCCCTTGCAGGTAGGTTTCTATTGTGACGTCATTATGGATTTTCACATTAAGTTAGTATGACGTTATGCTTGCTAACAAATGACTTGACAACCAATATCTACCTGCAAGGGCAGATAACCCTGTAATATACAAATACAGAATTAACTGACAACTGTCCAACTGGCGACACGTTCAGTGACAGATATTAAGTGGTTTTCATTTTGTCTTCTATGATTGTGGAACTGTTGGAGAAAAGTTAAATCAGTTTAAAATCAGAGAAATCAGATAAAAAATGATTTATGTCTGTGGGTAGAATTGTAAAATGTTTTTGTCTAAATGGCCAGATAAATATTGAACATTAGGATGATGATTTTACTTGTTCAGCTGTAAGGCATTATTTGTGTTTGTAGGAGCTGTCGAGTTGGCCCATTGTTACAATGCGACTTTTGCCCGCTGGTGTATCATATGGACTGTCTCAACCCTCCACTGACATCTCTACCCACCGGTCGATGGATGTGTTCAAACCACCCAGAACATATCTCGGTAAGTACCAGGGATGTGATTCTTCCTCTGTTTAACAATACTTATGAGAAACAAATCCTATCAGTTGTGATTTGAAACAGCATAAAATGACACTTTTAAACACCACAGGAAGGGGTCATTTAGAAAAAAAGAGATTTCCTCCTTCTGCTCGTAGGTTCTATCACAGTTTTGTCTCTGGCTTGCTACTATTTGTTATTCCCCTCTTCACTGTATACTGTAGAACATTCTTTCGCGGTTTGGAGTTTTGGTATAATTTTGTGGAAATACAATCTGATTATAATACAGATCCTTATTATCACTCCGTTTGATAAGAGGACCTGAGAAAATCCCATTAGGGGTCATGTCCAGGTGACCTTTGAAAATGGCCAATCAAATTGCTACTTGCAAAATTTTGACAGTGAATTTCAGGGGATGAAATTGTTTGAAAAATCTGTCGGAATTATTTTGGTTTACGTAGTCATCTCGCCCAATGAGCACAACAAAGCTTATTGTGTATGTTTTCTGCGACGAAATATTGTTTTCAATTGATATAGCTAGGTGTAGAAAAAGGATTTGGTATGAATTCCACATGGTATAAAGGTCATCTGGACGTGACCCCCTATGGGATTTTGTCAGATCCTCTATTTAACGGAGTGGTTATAAGGATTTGTATTTTAATCAGATTGGTGGAAATAATTCTTTGTGGTTTGTTGTTAAAACAATAGTGACTATGTTATCTAAAACAAAATTTGTTGTTATATATGTGGTCCAACAACAACTACGTAAACAACGAAAATTTCTACAGAAGGAATATTTTGTGTCCTGCAGTATTATCTGTCTAGTTTATAGCCTGTAACACATTATCTAAGTATGTAACTTGTCTGAACAATTGTTTTACAGGACCAGAAGTTATTACAGTCAGTCAGTTTATCAGAGAGGGTGAAATTGTGGGACTCGTTTAGCGGTCACATTAACCAGCATAGTATCAAAGTCAACTTCCTTAATAAGATTCACAGACAAAGTCCGCCATTCAGGATAAAATTACGACACCCTCGCCGAAAATCCATTGCTGTAAGTATCCAACTGTGGCCCTTAATGGTTAATTTGCTTTCTAGGTAACAAAAGTTTCTCTATTTCTATAAAATGAAAGAAATAGCGAGTTTTTTAAACTAAAGCTTCAAAGTGTTTGGTTTTTGAAGTACAACAGGTATCTTTTTTTGAAGTAAAACAGGTATCAATTCTGAATTGAAACTGACTTAGAAGAAATGGTATACACCAAATAAGTTTCCATTGCTCTGTGAAAAAAAGAATTGTTGAAACTCAGAAACTAGAATCTCTGTTGTATTCCTGTTGAAACTCCAAAGAGAAGAAGGTAGACTTTTCAAAAGAGAAGTACATCATAGATGTAAACATATGAGACGTTTTGTAATCAAATTTACATTGAGATGAACTTTTAATGGAGTTGACAAAAATTTAATTTACCAGAAGCCATTAAATTCTAATGGAGTTTTAATTAATTTGACAAATCTTTTTAATTGATTTGACAAATCTTTTTAATGGAGTTTTGATTTACTTGACAAATGTGTAGATACCAGAAGCCATTAAACATCACTACAGAAACCCACCCCCTTTACTGCCACGGGTGACGGAGAGCTTATCCCAGGAAGCTCCCCTCACCATGGAGGGTAAACCAACAGCCACTCTGGAGGAACAGGAAGAAGTGAGTATAGACTCTTGAAAAAGACTAAAAAATATCCAAGTATTTTTCAAATTATAGATTTTTGTTTCATACTTTACGTCTAATGACAAAGTATTCAAGGAGTTCTCTACCCTTGTGTGGTAGGTATTGGTACAGGTTTGACTGTAGTTGTTTAGTTCGAATTTAACTCATTCACCCCTGAAATTCTGAAATGGAATGATCTAGTCTTTGATTTAGAAGAGGCTAAATATGTCTACAGGTGTGAATGAGTTAATAAGAAAATTCTTTGTTTTGAGTGCTGATATTATTGACTTTTGTAGTGGCTGACAGCAGTGGTTTCCTTGCAAACAAGTATAGCAAAACACCTGGCACAGCAACAGATCCAAAAATCATCTGATGGCAGTTCTCGTCTCAGTGAAACGTCAAAACCAGAAAAACCTACAGCCTCAGTTCAACCTGTGGTTCAGCGCGACTCATCTGAACAAGAAACTTCGTCATCAGTAGCACAGTCCTGTGATATAGACAAGTTATCTGCCCTTGATGGTGATAGGACTTTATTAAATGGCCCCGTCCCTCAGGACGGTGTATCTAACGGACCTTTAGATGTAAATAAAGGGGGCGCCATCTCATTGTTGAACCCCCCTGGTTTCTCGTCGAGTGTAGGATCTGGTTCCAATTCTTCATCACTTAATGGAGATGTAGAAATGACAGACGTTTCCAATGTAAAAACATCCGAGTCTCCATCTGTGATCAAATCTCGTAGTAACAGTACAGACAGTCCGAGTATTGTGCGTGTCAACTGGTCGTCAGGGGACAAACAGGGTGCAACCGTAACCACGGCGACAGGCGTGACAACTCCGTCAGGGAAGAATATCGTCATTAGTGCTATAAATAAATCCAATAATACGGTAGTGACTAAAGTGTTGGCGCCGAACAGTCAGAGCGCGAAACTAGCAGCAAACAATATGGCAGCAAAAAATCTGGGTGGTAGTAACCCGACGTCTATACTCTCTCCACAAGTCACAGGCAAGCAGATGGCTAAAGTGACCGGTATGACCATCGGCAAGACCACCACAACAGCATCAGGCAGCACCGCAAAGGTCATCACTGTGTCAGCTCCATCAGGTAAGGTCAAGGTCGTTAGTGTTAGAGCAAGTTCAAGTTCACTGATATTGAAAAAACCAAGGTCTTAAATGTCACAACAATGTCAATTTGAAGTCAAATATTTGAATGTCGACGCAATCCTTGGAACTTTGAATTTAATTTTGAAACCATTGTATAGTTCTGCGTCTTTTGTAAATATGTTTTTACCTTTTCCATGAAAGACTGAAGGGCTGCATATAACGTCGCCGCCGATGTCTACTCCCAATGTGTCGTTCAAATGTAGCTGGAGGTATTTTTGTTTGTCACACATTTCTTATAGTTGTTGTTGCTAATTAAATTCTGTAAACTAGATTTCAACAGTCCCTGTAAGACTTTAAGGCTATAGAAAGAAGAAGAAAAAGAGAAACATATAGTCAATTTTGAATGCTTGTAAATTGTTTTAAAATTATACATTTTGTGTTGCAGGTAAAGTGAGCACAGCTAATTCTCATGGATCTTCCAATGCAATTGTATCTCTGAATAACTCACTACAGCAATGTGTGGAGGGGGCTGGAGGTAAGGCAATAATTAATACAAGATGTGTATATGTCATAGCTGGTTGTTTATGATGTAGGGACAATATTTCACGATTACTGTTGAAATATTTGATCTAAAAGACGGATTAATTCAATAAACGCTTACTGTCAGATAAGAAATTCAGATTTGTTTAAAATTAGATTTTCATGTAAATTGCAACTTTACAGCACACTGAAATAACTGGTTATCCCTAGAAAAGTGATCATATTGATCGGGTGGCCTTAATTTACACAGAGGTGGTTTCTAAGTCAGATTTTGCCATATTCTGAAGTTGGAATTACAAAATATTTCTAATCAAGCAAAATTTTCAAGTTACGCAAGTTTGAGTTAATCAAATCAAAGTCAAATCAAACAAGGTTTAATATGAGTTAATATGGTTAAGATATTGATATTTCTTGTGATATGTTGATGGAAAACATTAATTTTCCACAGATAACGAACTCAGTAAGCTGGACGAGCGCCTCATACAGATCCTGGCCTGGCAGAGACTGCAGCAGCTGATGCCTCACAAACAGCAGTCAACAGCGTCTAAAAAGGGAGTGTTAAACGGTCTACTCACACAGCAAGGTAAACACCACTGAAGACACATTTAGGCTCTTCTAAATCAAAGACTAGACCAGTCCATTATGAAATTTCAGGGGTGATGCAGTAACATGGCCTGTAGGACACATGGATTTTATAGGTTCTTCTGAAAAATTAATATTTAAAAGGTCAGCAGTGTCATGAATCCATGCTACATTATCATGCGCATGCCTTTATATTTTCTGAGTTTTGGTTAGATAATTCCTTTAGTTCTTCTCAGGGTCATTATCTTAAACCATTAGAATTTGTCAGTTTACTTTCATGACCTTCTGACAAGGTATAACAATAAAAGTTGTTTGTCTAAGTCACCCATTCACATTGTACTTTATGGTAGGTATGTTTTGACCTTCATAATTCAGTGTTATAAAAAACCTGTATAATACGGTATCCTGGCTAATAATTCAGTGTTATAAAAACCTGTATAATCCAGTATCCTGGCTAATAATTCAGTGTTATAAAAACCTGTATAATACGGTATCCTGGCTAATAATTCAGTGTTATAAAAACCTGTATAATCCGGTATCCTGGCTAATAATTCAGTGTTATAAAAACCTGTATAATCCGGTATCCTGGCAATAACGACCAAATATGCTCAACTGGTTTAAACAAGTTATACTGTATAGGAGATGTTTGTTGATATTTTGTGAATTTTGTTGATGTGTTTTGTGAATGTTCGATTCCTAAGGTGACACTTGTATAGTTTAAATTGTGTATTTTCTCCTGCTGCTTGAAAATAATTGACTGAAAATTTATTTCGTGATGTTTCATTCCTAAGGTGCGGGTGAGATCAAGGCGCGTGCAGTGTTATGCCCCCTTACAGGGAAAGGCCAGCCGATTCCAATGTCTTATAGGACCCTGAATATTGGGACAGGTAAAGCAACAGCGTTATCCTAGGAACATCGTTTTATTATGTTCTTTCTCTATTCAAATCTTAATTGTTGTCGTCAATTACAGAGATATCAAAAGGATATATGGTCAAACCTGTCTATAAAGGCCTGATTGACCAAGACAAAATGATCTTTATAGCCAAGTGGTCTGTATACACAGGTTAAATTGTGTTATAATTGGCCATTTGGGAACCTGATAAAGTGGTGTTATTAAGCAGGTGGTCTTTATACAGAGGTGGTCGCTAAGGCAGATTTGACAGTATATTAATTATTGCACTTAGCATTGTGTTGAAAGTTTTATTTAAGAAATTTTGAAAAGTTTAAAAAAAATCGACATATGTTTTAGAAATTAATGATATTGATTTTTATGCTTTGAAGAGCTAAAAAATATCTGGTTTCAATAGATATGTATGTAAGTTTATTTATTTACTAAGCGACCTTGTGTCATAGTACAATAATGTTTATTTATTTACTAAACAACCTTGTGTTAAAGTACGATATTGTTTAAATGTTTGTTGGTTGCAGGGGCTGATATGGATGTGTGTTTATCCCAGTTTGGTCACTGTAATTTCATCTCACCAAAACATGCCTATATATTCTACGATGAGGTGAGTGGAAATGTTGTAGCTTAGGTCCAAAACAATTTAATTACTTGGTTTTCAGGCCAAGGCATTTATATTTGTGCCACAGCATTTCAAATTTTATCGCAAAAACAGTTGCACTAAAATCGTTTTGAATAAATAAATAAACTCCCTCCGGGACAAGTGGCTTGAGAACCATTTAATAGATTTTTGTGGCTTTAATGAAACAAAAACACAGCTATCCAGAATAGAGGGGAAAAAATTCAAATTTATTTTTTAGGTCATCTGACCCGAAGGGTCAGGATGACCTATAGTCGTCATGTTTCGTCCGTCATCGTGCGCCGTCCACCATGCGCCGTCCGCCGTTCGTTAACTTTTCACATTTTGAACTTCTTCTCAAGTTCTACTGGTGCGATTTGGCTGAAACTTGCATGAAATGATCCTGACATGGTCCCGACAAAGTGTTGTTATTTTTCGGGTCGATCCGAAATCCAAGATGGCCGCCACAGCCGCCATCTTGAAAACACATTTTGAACTTCTTCTCAAGTTCTACCGGTGGGATTTAACTAAAACTTGCATGAAATGATCCTGACATGGTCCCGACAAAGTGTTGTTATTTTTCGGGTCGATCCGAAATCCAAGATGGCCGCCACAGCCGCCATCTTGAAAACACATTTTGAACTTCTTCTCAAGTTCTACCGGTGGGATTTAACTAAAACTTGCATGAAATGATCCTGACATGGTCCAAACAAAGTGTTGTTATTACTCGGGTCGATCCAAAATCCAAGATGGCCGCCACAGCCGCCATCTTGAAAACACATTTTGAACTTCTTTTCAAGTTCTACCGGTGCGATTTAACTGAAACATGCATGAAATGATCCTGACATGGTCCCGACAAAGTGTGTTTTTTTTTCGGGTCGATCCGAAATCAAAGATGGCCACCACAGCCGCCATCTTGAAAACTTATTTTGAACTTCTTCTCAAGTTCTATCAGTGCGATTTGGCTGAAACTTGCATGAAATGATCCTGACATGGTCCCGACAAAGTGTTGTTATTTTTTGGGTCGATCCGAAATCCAAGATGGCCGCCACAGCCTCCATCATGAAAACACATTATGAACTTCTTCTCAAGTTCTGCTGGTGCAATTTGGCTGAAACTTGCATGAAATGATCCTGACATAGTCCCAACAAAGTGTTGCTATTTTTGGGGTCGAACCGAAATCCAAGATGGCCGCCACAGCCGCCATCTTGAAAACACATTTTGAACTTCTTCTCAAGTTCTACTGGTGCGATTTGGCTGAAACTTGCATGAAATGATCCTGACATGGTCCCGACAAAGTGTTGTTATTTTTCGGGTCGATCCGAAATCCAAGATGGCCGCCACAGCCACCATCTTGAAAACACATTTTGAACTTCTTCTCAAGTTCTACCGGTGCAATTTGGCTGAAACTTGTATGAAATGATCTATCTGGCTACCATGACACTATATCTAATTAATTTCCTATATGTTAAGGCCCTTGGGCCTCTTGTTTTAATTTGCCGAATTGAGTCATCTTATCTGTTTATTATTGATTGTGTGTTGGTCTGCATTGTAAATATTGTTAAAGCCAGTTCTTTTCACCTTTTAGTCATTTTGAAATTATCTGATGACTTTTGGCAACTAATCCATAAAATACTGTGAGTTACTGAAAGATACAAAATGATATTACAGACCAAAACAGTCATTTGATTTTCAGTTCAAGGAGAAGGAACATCAAATTTTGTTGAAGCTGAAATTTGATTTAAGTTTAAAATTTTATTTTCAGACGACAAAGCATTACGAGTTGCTGAACTACAGTGAGCATGGCAGTACTGTTGACAATGTTCTATATTCCTGTGACTTCTCTGACAAGGTAGCTACTACACCTCAGCCCACCGCTGTGGTAGCAGCGGTCCGCAACATCATCAGCAAGAGGAAGGAGACGACGGAGGAACGCATGGAGGATAGGCCGACCATGTGTTCTAAAGTCACAGATAACGTAAGTACAGTACACAGTACCTATATACCAGGTACTGACCGTTGGTCGGTGGTTTTTCTCTGGGTGCTCCCGTTTATCTTCCTCTACCAATAAACCTGGCACAACCTGACATGACTTTGGCACTTAATACGACAATCAGCCCAAAGTAAACAAAATAGAACAGGCCGATCATATGTTTTAAAGTCACAATTAACCTAAGTTCTCTGCAGTCTGTATACAGTATGGGTTTATTTTGTGTCGTCCTATTACAAGCCAGGGTCATTTAAGGATGTAACAGGTTGGAAATTAAATGATAAATGACTGAACTATGGTCAATACGGGACTAAAATTGGGAAAATAAATGGTCTTGAAAATTTTACAAGACATGTAAAGAATTTAGATTTATTATAAAAAAGGCAAAAAAGTTTATATTGTATGTTAAGGGACTGTAAACTGTTAACATAATTTCCTTGAAAAATTTACTGAACATTTGCACATAAAAAGAATTTAGATTTATAATAAAAAAGGTGAAAAAAAAATTATATTGTATGATGTTGTATTTTAGGGAAAGAAGCCATGCAATTGTAAGGCCAGTAGTTCTAGTCTAATCGGCGGTAGTGGTGCCGGCTGGGAAGGCACGGCTATACTTCATCACGGCAGTTATATCAAGGTTGGCTGTCTACAGTTTGTGTTCAGCATTGTCGACCATGCCACTAATGTTCCAGGACAGGACCGACGTAAAGAACCCATGTCACTCCTCAAGTCTACGCTCAAAGCATCTGCTCCGTAGGTTACATCACATCTCCGACAGCCTCAGGGAACAGACGGCAATAAGGGCGTGTACATCTCCATAAACTGCCCTTATGTAGTAATACATCATGATTAACGTTGTTTGGACGAGTAATTCTCATTGACCTGCCATTATCACCATAGACTTTATAACGATGATGTTCCTCAATTTATCTGAATCCTCCATCAACCTCTACCATTATAAATGCCACTTAATCCCGAACTATCAGTGAATTGTGTGCAATACTGCCAGGAATATAAAGATTGAAGCATTTATAATCAAACCTTTTGAGTTGTTAAGAAGAGTGGCTTTGCAGGAATTTCTTGCATTCAACCCTGTGAACATTATACTATTAATTTGAAAATTATCATAATTTGACGTAATGACCTTGAATTTTATATTAAAGATTGCAATCCTAAACCTGCAAAAGATTCTGTAAATGTTTCATTTTATGGTTGTCTAAAATATAAAGTTCTATAGTTTGCAGATATCGAAGTTACCAACCAGATTTTTTAACATTCTACTGTATGAAAAACCGTTTTCTATTTGTTATATTTGTACATTATTACATGTATTATAGTTGTATAGTACCACGGAGGTCAGTCGTCATACAATGTGATAGAATTGTAAGATATGTTTTATATATTTATCGTGTGTCACAAATCAACTCATTCAAAATGATTCATATATTAGAGTCCTTCTTCACAGTTAGGATCTACCAGTCAGCAGAAAACGTAGATTAGAATAGACATATGAAGAATTTTTCTCCACTCATTAGTTTCTTACTTATTTTATTTCTGATCTCCCATATTGTTACTATTAAAAGATTTTTATCTAAGGTTAAAAGGTCGAAACTCCATGATTTCTATACAGTAAACCAGCTTTCTTTGCAGCTATTAAATTTCGCGATTTTCCATTTTAAAACAAGTACGCAAAGGTAATTATTCGCGAATTTAACAATTGAATGAAACTTCCTATCAGTATGGACGATGAAGATAATTATTTTGCAGAGAAAAAACTTTTGAGAATTTACTTAGATTGGAAAATTCACGAAAGTAAATCGCACGCGAATGAAAGTTTGTTTACGGTATTTGTTTTATTCAAAAGTTGTTATAGAAAATTGTGTTTCATTGTTTTAGTGTAGAGTTCCAGTGGTCATCTAAGTTGTATTTGTTTGATGATTAATACACATTTAAGTTTTACCAAATATTGTCATGCATTGCTGTATGAATTGCTTGGAGTTAGTATAATTTTTGCAACATTTCAATCAGAAACTTTAATAAGTTAAGAATTTCTGGAAGAAAATGAGCAGTCCACATGTCCTGGTGAAAAAGCTAAATCTTTTAGTACGACATGTTGCTTTTAGTGAAAAAAAGAAATAATAATTATGCATGGTAAATTATAACAGAATTATAACCCTAAAATTCTATTAAACATTGAATCCTTGAAGGCAGGGCTGTAGTTTATTGAATGACTGACAAGTTCTATTTCTAAATTAATGGCTCTCTCTGCACAAGTTAAAGTCTTAATGTGTTTGAAATCATTCACCCCTGAAGATACATTTAGACTCTTCTAAATCAAAGACTGGACTAGTCTATCATGAAATTTCAGGGGTGAAGGAGTGAAAATAAAGTTGATAAAGATGGAACTGATATAAATGAAGATAGTGAATGTTTACTTCACCTGATTATAAATACTTTAATCATGTGATGATCGGACACTCAGAGGAGTCATAGACCATTGTTTGTTTGTTTGTTTGTTACTGTGATGATGTTGGATGACTGTGCCAAATTTCTCGTATCTTGTAGTTACCAAAATAAATGTGGTTTTATGTCATAGACACCTTCAATACTATTAGGGCGGTGATCACACGATTCTTTTATAGAGAAAGCATAATACCTTGGTATGATGACACCCACAGAGAATATGTAAAAGAAAACTGTAGCTCAACAGTTTATTTTTAACCACTAGAACAGAGACTAGAGTTTTGAATTTGCTGGGTTGATATTAGGTTACAATGATCTGTTTTGCATATGGTACACATACAAATGTAGTTATATTCTCTAAAATTTCTTCAAATTTCCCCCAAAATGATGTAGAAATCCCTGAAGATTAATATTCGTTGTAAAGCTTTCAGAATTATGTGAATAAACAAATTATTGTTCTGATAAGGTTTGATCAAAGGTGCCTGGATGCATCTTCATATTCCAGGGGTTACTATCACTGTCATTATATCCAACCCTGGACTATGTCATAGTAAAAATGAAGGCTCTGTGTTTGACAACAAATGAACAAGTAGTTTGGTCCTTTGATGTACATGAAAAGAATCAAATAACCATACACTCTGCGTGTAATCTTCAAAGGTAATCTTTGCAGACCTGTGATGGGTCAGTTTTTTTCTCCTGAATGCTTTAGGTTTTACTATCAAATGTTCTAGCAGTGGATATACTGACAGTTATAGTAACCCCTAGAGTATCGAGGATGCTCTGGATTATATTTCACATGTTAATGCTATTTTCGAGGGTGGGATATTTTATGGCTTTGTCTGTGTGTACATATCTGTTTACTCTGTTGTCGTTAAGAAATTACTAATTATTTAGTAGCTTTATAAAGATTTTTAAAGGGTTATCTACAATCATGTTGTATGTATTTTCTGTTTGTTGCAAGTCACATGTCAATGATGCCTTTTTCTGGCAGCTTGACTTAATAGGTTCTGCTGAATTGTGTTGAAAAATGATTGTACTGTAATATTGTCTAGTGGATGAAAAATCAAATATCACCAATCATGAAATAATATATACTGTATAGCCAGCTGTTGTCATGGGGAGGATTTTTTCGCAATTTTATAGACCATCACTTTGGTTGTGAAATTTTGATCCATGAAATATTAAAAACCAGTTGAATTATAATACACTTCAGCATCAATAGCGAAATTTTGATTGGCTGAAATTTAACATTCTCATTTTAAGCCTAAATAGCGAACATTTTGACCTGTGAATGTAACCGGCTGTATGGTATAAACTAAATAGTTTAATGTTAGAGTTGCAATGAAAGACTAATTATACTTGTGGTTTATACATCACAATTTGCATTTAAAAAAAATCATGGTATAAACTGACTTTTGAGAGATTCTTTTTCTATATTGTGAATACTTTTTAAGTTTTATAGATTTTTTTTAAAGCCTTCTCCAGAGACCTTATGAGAGGTTCTTGTACATTTTCGAGATTTTGACCATTATATCAAGTGGACTGGAGGAAATGTAGTGAACAAATCATGTAGCCACGTCATCTCTCACATTCTTTTGTAAATACCACGCAATGTAAATAGATTTGATACTAGTTTATACTGGCTGCAAACTGTTACACATGTATAGTTACGTCAGTGTTACAAGGACTGTACTAGACCCTATGGATATTTTAGACTGTAAAACATGGTTACAATAAATGATATAAGAATTTTTCCACCGACTTTAAGTTATTGTGTTGACTTCACAACAGAAATGCACAATCAGCATAAGATCATCTAACAACCGGCTGCCAAGTGAGTCAACGAGACTTTTCCGGAACTTTTTGTTTAAAGTTTTTTTCTCAATCACCTGGCCCGAAGGGCCGGTGAGCTTATGTCATGGCGCGGCGTCCGTCGTCCGTCCCGTCCGTCCCGTCCGTCAACATTTCCTTTAAATCGCTACTAGTCATAGAGTTCTGCATGGATTGTAACCAAATTTGGCCACAAGCATCCTTGGGGGAGGGGGAACAGAACTTGTATAAATTTTGGCTCTGACCCCCCGGGGGCAGGAGGGGCGGGGCCCAATAGGGGAAATAGAGGTAAATCCTTTAAATCGCTACTTGTCCTAGAGTTCTGCATGGATTGTAACCAAATTTGGCCACAAACATCCTTGGGGGAAGGGGAACAGAACTTGTATAAAGTTTGGCTCTGACCCCCCGGGGGAAGGAGGGGCGGGGCCCAATAGGGGAAATAGAGGTAAATCCTATAAATCGCTACTTGTCCTAGAGTTCTGCATGGATTGTAATCAAGTTTGGCCACAAACATCCTTGGGGGAAGGGGAACAGAACTTGTATAAAGTTTGGCTCTGACCCGCCGGGGGCAGGAGGGGTGGGGCCAATAGGGGAAATAGAGGTAAATCCTTTAAATCGTTACTAGTCATAGAGTTCTGAATGGAATGTAACCAAATTTGGCCATAAACATCCTTGGGGGAAGGGGAACAGAACTTTTATAAATTTTGGCTCTGGTCCCCCGGGGGCAGGAGGGGCGGGGCCCAATAGGGGAAATAGAGGTAAATCCTTTAAATCACTACTTGTCATAGAGTTCTACATGGATTTTAACCAAATTTGGCCACAAACATCCTTGGGGAAAGGGGAACAGAACTTGTATAAATTTTGGCTCTGGCCCCCCGGGGGCTGGAGGGGTGGGGCCCAATAGGGGAAATAGAGGTAAATCCTTTAAGTCGTTACTAGTCATAGAGATAGTGGAATGTAACCAAATTTGGCCAGAAATATCCTTGGGAGAATAAGAACTGAGTTTGTATAAATTTTGGCACTGGTCCCGGGGGGCAGGAGAGGCGGGGTCCAATAGGGGAATTATAGGTAAATCCTATAAATCGCTACTTGTCCTAGAGTTCTGCACGTATTGTAACCAAATTTGGCCACAAACACCCTGGGTGGAAGGGGAACAGAACTTGTATAAATTTTTGCTCTGACACCCTGGGGGCAGGAGAGGTGGGGCCCAATAGAGGAAATAGAGGTAAATCCTTTAAATCGCTACTAGTCATAGAGTTCTGCATGGAATGTAACCAAATTTGGCCACAAACATCCTTGGGGGAAGGGGAACAGAACTTTTATAAATTTTGGCTTTGGCCCCTGGGGGCAGGACGGGTGGGGCCCAATAGGGGAAATAGAGGTAAATCCTATAAATCGCTACTTGTCCTAGAGTTTTGCTTGGATTGTGACCAAATTTGGCCATAAACATCCTTGGGGAAGGAGAACAGAACTTTGGGCTCTGACCCCCTGGGGGCAGGAGGGGTGGGGCCCAATAGGGGACTTAGAGGTAGATATTAAAATTCCTTCAGAAAAGAAACAATGAACCTGTATTCAGAACATTATTTGGCATTATAAACCAGGTGAGCGATACAGGCCCTCTGGGCCTCTTGTTTTGTTAATCATTGGTGCACAATTTTGTACATGTATTCTCACTTTACAATATATGGTACCAAATTATGCTTTCTTACTTTACTACTGGATATTGATATAAGAAGTCACCCCGAGATATTCACTAAATTTCAAAGTTTGGCACATCAGGATTGTTTGAATATTTTATAAAATACAAAAGAAATGTTCATTCTTTAAGTTGTTTTAACTGTCTGCTAAGGACGTGTCTGGTTTAGGAGATTCTGTCTACCTCTTTGCTTCAAGATTCTCAACCGCCGACAGAGCATAACGATACTCATCAATTTAACAATAATTGGTGTTTAATTAAGGAATAGTTGTTTATTTTGTTGAGGTTATGAGGGTATAATGATAATGGAGCATGTAACCCCGGTGAAGCCGAGTTACATAAAATTTACAAGGGCTCCATTATCATTATACCCTCATAACCTCAACAAAATAAACATCTATACCTTATATTTACAGTTTTTCAAGTAAATGGATATTATTTTTTTCTAGCGGCAGTTGCATATTTTTTATTAGCTCACCTGGCCCGAAGGGCCAGTGAGCTTATGTCATGGCGCGCCGTCCGTCAACATTTCCTTTAAATCGCTACTAGTCATAGAGTTCTGCATGGATTGTAACAAAATTTGGTCACAAGCATCCTTGGGGGAGGGGGAACAGAACTTGTATAAATTTTGGCTCTGACCCCCCGGGGGCAGGAGGGGCGGGGCCCAATAGGGGAAATAGAGGTAAATCCTTTAAATCGCTACTTGTCATAGAGTTCTGCATGTATTGTAACCAAATTTGGCCACAAACACCCTGGTTGGAAGGGGAACAGAACTTGTATAAATTTTTGCTCTGACACCCTGGGGGCAGGAGGGGCGGGGCCCAATAGGGGAAATAGAGGTAAATCCTTTAAATCGCTACTAGTCATAGAGTTCTACATGGATTGTATCCAAATTTGACCACAAACATCCTTGGGGGAAGGAGAACAGTACTTTGGCTCTGACCCCTTGGGGGCAAGAGGGGTGGGGCCCAATAGGGGACTTAGAGGTTAATATTAAAATTCCTTCAGAAAAGAAACAATGAACCTGTATTCAGAACATTACTTGGCATTACAAACCAGGTGAGCGCTTGTTAAAATACCCATATTGTTTTCTCTCCTGTCATCGTCAACGAATTCGATTGAACAGCTGATTTTCAATCATATGTTCCTGCCAAAAGTGGGGTCATGACCTCACGTTGCTACGCCATCGACTATTCACGTAACAATAGAATAGCCGAGCGTGTTGTGCTAACATTATACGCTGATAATGATAATACTAGATAGCATGGTTATTGAGTCCATGTCAGTGCAAACTGTAAATATTCGTGTATATATATTCAAATTAACACAAAAAATAAAATAAAATAATTTAATTTGCTTTTGGTGCATGCGCAATCAATACTTCAATCTACATAGGACATAGTGCCACAGAAATTTTTTGCGATGCAATTAATTGTTTTCAATATTTTTGTCTTGGAGCAAAAATAAAAGCTCAAACTTTTCAGAGGTGGTAATAGTGTAAAGTAAGTAACTTTTGTAACTGAAGAAAAACAGTAATTTGTCTGTTTCTGTGTTTGATAACGAAACAATACCATTTGTTAGCGTTGGAGCATCTTTAAGATTTCAAAAGACACTCAACCGTATGATGCTAACAGGGATAGTTTCATATAATTCCATAGTTAACTATTTTATCTTTAGTCTATCTCGATTGGTATCCATAAAGATTAAAAAAAATTTTGACTTAAAGGCTTTTGTGGGAGGACCCATGCCTGGGATCCAACACATGGTGGTATATTTCTACTATCATGTTATTTTGGGTTGTCATGGTAACTTGATTATGTTGACAAGTCTAGTTATATAAACTTGTTCAAACACTTATATCAGTTAGTCAACTATCTCTTGAAAAGTGGACTTAAATTATTATGGGGAGATCCAGGATAGGCTGCTTCAATAATATAACTCAACTTTCCAAGATGATTATGTAAAATTTTATAACTTGACTTGCTGACAATGTTAACTCGACTTTGTTGACATGATCTAAAATAACACTATAGCAGAAATAATGTCACCACAGAAGTTTTATCAACATCACAAAATAAGAACAGGAAGACGTGTTAATTCAGTAAGCATTTTATTTCCAAGGTATACCGACTGCTGTTGACAATGACACAAAAACAGTAATAATATAAATATTGTGGGTATTTGGTTCATCAATATCAGTTTGTAAAATCTACAAACATTTTTATAAAATTAATCCAAAAGTGTTCTTTTTGAACTGTATTTTCGAACAAGGCTTATTTGACTACATCACAAATCGATGAAGGAAAAAAAAAATCAATAGTTAACAAGAAAACTAATAATTAGTGATTTTCTGGTTTTCAAAAATCATTTTATATATATCATATTCAGAATGGAAAGGTATATCCACCTTGGCACTAACTGATGATTAGCCCCTGAATCCTCACCGCTGGCAACTCCTATGGTATACATCAATATACAATACTCATCTCTCAAAAACATTAAAGCATTTTAAATTTGTAATACGAAATAATTAGGGAAACATTTCAATTGCTAGCCGTCAGCCAAAGCTAGAAAAATTTCAACTCTCAAAGAGGGACTCCTGCAGTGTAGGCGGCCAATGGGAATGTAGAGACTGGGAAAGGTATAGGGTACGATAAAATATGGCTAATAAACAACACAAAAATTATCAAGACAGAAAGTGAAAATAGTCTCTCGGACAAATCCTAGCACAGGGATTTGTCTCATCTGTTAACCCAGCTAATACATAATAGGTGTAAAAGCACAGGGATTTGTCTTATGTGTCAACCCAGTTCATAAATACTAGGTGTAAAAGCACAGGGATTTGTCTTATATGTCAACCTAGTTAATATATACTAGGTGTAAAAGCACAGGGATTTGTCTCATCTATCAACTCGGCTAAGTATCTGTATTGCTAGTTTAGACAATGGCACAATGTAACATGTTGGGACTTTAGGAAAGGCTGTCGTAGGGAAGCACCAATGATCGGTCAAAATGATAAAGGCACGTTTTATGACCCAAGTGGAGGCTATCGACAGCAAAAGATGTTCATACATATTAAAGACAATGAAATTATTCCACTTGATAAGATAATAAGTCAAATGTTAATTTAGACCTTTTACTGCAACGAAACTGTTTGACAGAGTAAATCGTTATACATAAGAGAACATGATATGAAAATGACGAGTTCTTTTCACTTTGTGGTGTAATGTCTGTGCATCTAATCGTAGAATAATAAAAAAAATGGATCACCTTCAAAATGAACCTACTTTAACTAAATGCTCCTCTATGTCCTAGGTAAATGCAATACATGTATTTTAAAATGCCCAATTTGAGACAGTATTTAAAAGTGTATGAAAAAAATATACAAAATTTTTTTCTTCCTACAAGCGCTAAAAGAATCATCATTTGGAATCACTAAACAAATTCAAATTGGGAAGTCCACAAAGTGATCTTCAGAAACAATTTTACCACCATCCAATCAGGAAATTGTATGATATACTCACTAAAATAATGATATTTTCTAGTTATAAATATTCAAAATTATACTTTATTCTGACATGGCTATTTTGTCCTTATCCTAATATAGAAATTCTAATGTATTTTCTGCTACAGTTTGAGTAGATGGAATGAAATAACAGTGAAATTTACAAGACACAAGAACTTTGTAGCTGTGATGGTTCGATTTTGTTTTAAAACCATCTTATCTAACTGAATGTATATTCCATAGAAGTAAAAATGAAACCTAAATGAAAATTGATACAGGAAATTTGGGACTTCGATATGAAGATGTCAATACCATTTGATAACTAATCCTGTGGAATTATTACAAATTCTACAAGTACCCCACAGACATAAAATATTGATTGAATAATTCGTTACTAGATGAAATAATTTGTAACTTGATAGAGAATAATTTGTAACTTGATAAACAAAGAAGAAATGTTTCAAGTCGCCTAAGCCATTTCATCACCACAGAATAAATCTATTATTGTCAGTATTACTGCACTAAAGAGATGTTAATGTTCGGGATAAATAAAACATGAAAATCTTTAACACTTGTTATAAGAGACAAGGACAGGCACCGATCACTGCAGGAGCCCACACACACTCAGTAGACCTTGCACACATCCACAGGAGGCCCAAGTGTTATTAAACAAATGTGTCCTTTTCATTTTCTTAGATATTTATTTTCACAAATATAGAATCCAAATATTTCAAATATGACCCGATTGATCGTAAAGACTTCATTAACTGATTGATAATGGCAGAAAAAAAACTGGTTATAAATTTGAAGCCAATTTTTACATGCTCTATGTAGGGCTTTGACTCATTCACCACTGAAATTTCATAATGGACTGGTCTAGTCTTTGATATAGAAGAGTCTAAATGTGCTTTCAGGGGTGAATGAGTTGTAAGGACAACCTAACTTTAAGGATATAAGCTTTTTAAAAAGGTCAATTCCATAAACTTGACATTTATATGAAATGTTATTTGAAAATTTCAAGTCATGACAATCTAATGAAGATAGAAAACAATCCATTTTTAAGCATATTATTAATATTTATGACAAAACGTCCCCAATTTTGAAAGTTTTCAGAAATAATTTATCTGGTTCTTCTAACAGATGAAAATGTTTTAGTGACCTCCTGTGGACAACATGATCATGTAACCATGGCAACATATTAAGGCCAATTTCTCAATATTAAAAGTGCTTTGATTGGTGGCATATATTTATATGTATATATCTCTAACACATATGATAAGATCTGACCAACTATTAAAAATTTGCTTGAAAAAATAATAAAATAGTTATCTAAATATTCAAATTTTCCAAAGACACATAAATAAATAACATTCAACCAAGTACTTCTTTGGTATTTATAAATTACGTTATGTTAACAGATTCATGTGTGTTTCTTCAAATCTTTTAAAAATATTTTGTTATGCTTTGTAGAAAATACATAATTAGGAGATTCAAGCCACTTTCAAAAAGAAATGCCCTTGGTGTTCTATCACCATGGTTACAATATCCAATCAGCACTTCAAGAAAAACAAAGGAACATAGCTTTTCGTATTGTTTTACCTCAAAAACAAATGTCTTTCTTGCAGATGATTTAACTAAACAAACAGAATTAGGAAAGTATAAAATGGAAAATAATTGCAAGTATCATCATAATTATATCATAATCATTTAACATTGTTCATATACACACAATCAAACACTCGTCACCGTGACCCAGCACTTGTACTGGGCGATAACACATTCATAGTTTTTCACAAATTACTACATTAACACTTGTACACTAGTTGTGGAACATCCTGTGCCCTTTCAACTTTAACCTCTGAACTTTGACCTTCTGTCATGACCTTGACCAGCACGGGCTTGTTCCACAACCCATACGAACACAAAACTTTTACACCTAGCTCCTTGCTAACCCCTAAATCCAATCGTTCAAAACGTTTTCCCATGTTTCCGATCTCAAAATAAATAAATTTCAATTATCTTCTTAAGTTGTTACCATTTTCTTTAATTAATCTTTTTTTAAAATACATTTCAAAATCATTAGAAGTTCTAATAATCACATCCATCTTACAAACATGAAACGAAAAAACAAAAAAGTTATCAAAATATTTTGTTGAGCAAATAAGACCTTTGAAGAATTACTTAGGTGAAAACAAACACAGGAGCCAGTTTATAAACAAATTATACGTTACGGATTAACAGCATTATATGCTAGTGTATATATAATATATATATTTTATCATTTAACAAATTTTAACAGATTTCTAATTAAACCAACACAAAATATTACATAGGGTAAAATAAAATTCTTCCTTTCAGATATGCGGTGCAAAAATATCAAAAACACATTTTCTGGGTATGAGGGAGTGTTTCTAGACTAAAATGCAGAAATTGTTTATTGTCTAAAAACAGACATTACAGCGATACGATGACCTATTTATGAAAACTGTGACAAGATCACAAAGGAATGTTGGTATCCATAAGAGAGAGTCGTCTCCCTTTGCCACAAGTTGTATACAATTACTTAATCCTTTGATATTGCTGAATTCCTAATAAACTCATTCACCTCTGAAATTCCATAATGGACTACTCTAGTCCTTGCTTTAGAAGAGTCTAAATGTTTATTGAGGGGTGAATGAGTTAAGATTAATCAGCGACTGGTTTATGCTGTCCGTGAAACTCTACTTCTTCTCTTACAAGCAATGTTTGTCTTCTTCATAATACATAAAGTCCTCGTTTTGCTTTATCTATTGGTAAAATCTACAAAATTACACCTGGTTGACTAGAGAGTTTGCTTACAAGTTTACTGCCGACGTAACTACACCTACTTTTAGGTTTACAGACAAAAGTCAATATTCTGCCAAATTCACATTTTCCATATTGTTGATATACTAACAAAACAATAGAATCAACAACCTACAAAATATTCTTTACTTATTACAGCATTTTAACCTACAGAAAGCTGTTTCTATGAGGCTTTTCAAATATCAATTCAGTCACCCCTGAAGTTTCATAATGGACTATGTTGGTAATAGAATTAGAAGAATTCAAATGTATCTTTAGGGGTGCTTGGGGTTAATAATTTAATGAAATTGAACTAAACATTTTTTCCCTTGATATCCCCCCATCCATTTTAATGTGTTGAGACTAAGTTATGAAAAGTGATGTCAACATCAACCCTGCTATGCGTTGTGACCAAAAACCCATCAAGGTGACCAATATATAAAAACTCAAACACAAGCTCGATTTTATGATCAGGAAAATAAAAAATATTTTTGAGTTTTAAGACGGTAAGGAAAATAACAAACATTCACTTGATAATAAACAATACATTTGATAAAGAAATAAACAAAATATAAAAAAAATCAACTTAAAACACTTTCTGTTTGTGGATTTTGATGTTACAAAGGGAGGTAATTGATATCAGTTTCACATCAACAAATGTTCTAAAACATTTAGTAACATGTGTCTCTCCGTAAACACTATACAAAGAGTTGTGCTAACCAACCGAAAACAGTTACGGAGTTCTAAATGGAACTAAATAAGAATCTTGAAGTCAACTAATACAATGGTTATGTTTAGAAACACAATCATTCTACGGAATATTTTTACGTTCCTTTTATATTTTCTTATAACCTGAGCTTTAATAACAACACAATGTTACAGAGATATTCTAAGTGGCTTGTTAATGTTATTTTGGCATTGAAGAATTTTGTTCCAAACAAAAGTCAGTCTCCATTGTAACAATCTTAACGATTGCTTATGTACATATTTATGTGCAGCACATTGGCACCACATTGCCTAGCAGTCATTTTTTTTTTTTTTTTTTTTTTTTTAAATTTTAAATTTCCATTCCTCTTTTCAATATCCATTTCCTCTTTTCAAATGTCCAACTGCAGAATTCATTTCACAGTCTATCAATAGTCATCTTCATATCCAAGTTTATATGTCTTCAAAATATAAAACCTTTGACACACATAGATATATAATGCCCTATCATCTATCTATGATAAGACAAGACAATCTAGAATATTAATTCTTCAAAACCAGATTTTGATAAATAAATTCATGGCACCATTTCTTCAACAAATATCTTATGTGGGCTTGTTTTTTGTTACATTACGAAAAAAAAAAATCTTATTTTTATTTTCTGTCATAATTAGCGAAATGCTCAATAAATACAGCTGCAAAAACATACAAAAATTTTCTGTTATAGATATGTTTCAGTAAGCTCCAAAGCTGATGAAACACACCTGCAATAATGTTACAAACACTATCAGAAGAAATTTTTCCAGGTAATTATTACAGCTGTTTCTTTCAGACCTGTATAAAAAAAAACAAAAAAACAGAAACTTTTACAAAGTAGACCATGTTAAATTACCCCTGTCTATACACTTTAAAACATTACCATATTTTTCTACCACTTGCACAAGAAATATCTGCTCATTCACTGACATTTGTATTTTTTAAAGCATTTTTTTTAATATAAATATTTTAATTTTGACTAATGGTAAAAACTGCATGGCAAGCAGTCGGTAAAAAATGAGACACATCACTAAGACATTGGTTGTATGTTTTCTCTGGTATATTATTATCTAACGCTTAAGCAAATCTTCCTATCCAAGCAAAAATTCAACAATTCAAAATATTTCTAGTAGCCTTCCTTCAGAAGTGCTAAAGCTTGAACATCCATAATCAATCAGCAATCTCCAACAATCCCTTCTGGTTATATCCCAATATGTACTACCTAAAATTCACATTTAATTCATCCGCTAATTATACTAATTTTAACATTATCTAATCAACAGATGGCAACAGGTCCATCAAAATAGCTTGGTGAACAAAAATACACATGTTTTCCACTCCATAACAAAAATACAATGCCTATATCAAATGCAAAATAGAGAACAGTGGCAAATAAATAGAAGGATTTATAAGGCTTGCACGTGGACACAGGCAGTAGGCAAACATAACAAGCTTATGTGTTTACAGATACATCGGGTGGTGTTGGGGAATGTGATGGGTTGTCTCCCCTCTTCCTATTCGCTGAACACTGTGTACTGTAACGTTGCCATGACAACTGGGTGGTGTGATGTGCTAATGCTGTGTTACTCAGAGCTGTTGTACACAACGACTGTGGCTGGATCTGTAAAGATATATGTTAAACAAACTCTATTATTCTTCCGGTAATGGCTGACCATATTATACCAGTAACACAGCTAACTGCTTGTCTTTTTAAGATGTCTGTTGATCCTCCTCAACCGAGATTAAAATACCAAGTAAATATGAAGTACATGTACATATATAGTTACATATTTGTATGGTATTTTATCTGTCTTAAAGATGCTCCACCGCCGACAGAACATAAATCATATACTCATCATTTGAACAATAATTGGTGTTTAATCATGGATATATATGTCTAATCAACACAAAAAATAGTATGAAATAATTCATTTTACTTTTGGTGCATGGTCAATCAGTGCTTCATTCCACTGAATTTTTTTGGTATGCAACTAATTATTTTTAATATTTTCATCTTTAAAATTAGAAGTTCGAACTTTTCAATGGTGGTAATGGTGTAAAGCAAGTAACTATTTTAACTAAGAAAAATACTAATTCATCTGCTCCTGTTTTCGATAGAAAAAAAAAACCCATTTGTTGGCAGTGGTGCTTCTTTAACTTATCGTAAATTCACCAATATTAGAACATTTACATATATATCCACACCAAAAGTTATAACACATATTTTTTTCATAATTATACATAAACTCAATCTACTTAGCCCTTAAAATCAGAAGACTTCAAATGTATCTTCAGGGATGAGTGAGTTAAACATGCAGATCACATGAATTCTTCAAAAAAAAATTCTTTTATCAAATCTTAAAAGTCACATTCCTGAACACCACATCACTATAAGTATAATCACATCACTTTAGGTTTGGATCACGTCAATTTGACAGATTAGCCGAGTTTCTCGATATTTTGCCAGGAAAGTACGTGAGATATCTGTGATCACCGAGTTAATGATAAAACTAAGCAGATCCCACAAGGATGATGAAATAATCAAACGTTTCCTCAGAAGGGTGACATCATGTTAGATATCACTCACTCATAGTGTTCACTCCCCTCTCCGGTGGAATAGACTGACCCATATCAAACTTTGGACAAGTCTAATCATGGAATTTAGGTATATCTAAAATTTACATGTCATATATCTCTCACTGATAGTCAAAGTGTTTACTACCCTCTTCAGTGGAATAGACTGACCCATGTCAGACTTTGGACAAGTCTAGCCATGGAATTTAGGTAACATTTCTACATACATAACAGAAACAAATTAACCAAGTTACTTTTTATCATGCAGTGATGATATAGGTATGATTGATGATTTTACTATAAACTTACTTTTCTCTTTGAACTGTAGAAATCTGTCCCAATCTGAAAAGAAAAAATTAAAGTGCTTGAATTGTGCATACATAATAAGTAAATAAAGGTTTATAAATACATGTGTCAACAAACTTCAGTCTACCATTTTCTCCACACACATGTGATACAAAGATAACACCTGATATTGAAAATTTGTCAATATATACCAAAATTATTGTCCAAGGTTATGAGGTGGAGAAAAGTAAGAGTACCAGAGAAGAAACCACCGACTTACAAGTCAGTACCTGGCACCTATCCAACATGGGATTTGAATTCACGACCCAGAGGTGAAGTAAATGCATGTAATATCTCTGGACATCTTAACCACTGCCCACTACGGTCCATATCAAAATGAAATTCATGAAACTAGATCTAGAATTGTCTGCAGAGTGAGACATGATGGGACAGGACAGGATGGATGAAATAAGATGGACGTGGGAAACATCCCTTGACTTCTGATATGTTGCTAGGATATCTTCAACCTTCACATGAATGACCTTGGCTAGCTCTACAACACATTGCCTGTGATTTGACATTACTTCATATATACAACATGGCCTCTATTTGGACAATGGATCAGCTGCCATCAAACCTATCAGACAATGTCATATCGAAAATGTCAAAACATCCTTTATCAAATACACAATACAAATCGTGCCCCGCATCACTTTCATGGAAGAAAGGGTTTAGTGCTCAAAATGATCGAAACATCAGCTCTGTTTGGACATGTTTGCCAATTACTTAATGATTTTTCTGTCTAGTGTTGTTTTTTTACGGGATGACAAGCTCCTCTTTGCTGTCTGCTGGCTCCATAAAATGAGAATTTTTATAATCAAGTGTCCCAATAGGCCTGTATTCAACATGTACTCATAATACAACAAGTGCAATTTCAAAACTGGTTTTATCACATACTTAAGAGCCACAATAGACCTGTATTTCACCTAGTAATGTTACCATAGAGCTTTCAAAGTTTCATATTGTAATTCTCAATCTAACCTGTCTATAAAGACCCCCCACAGGAAAAATTGCCATAATGGCCAGGTGGTCTTTATACACAGGTTGAATTGTGTTGAAAACTGGTCATTATGGACCCTATAAAAGTGATCTTATTAAGCAGGTGGTCTTTATACAGAGGTGGATGCTAACACAGCCAGGCTTTAGTGTTTTAATGAATATATGGATCCTTGGTCATACGATAAATTCTATCCTATTTTCAGTATGACAGCAGATGAATGTTGTTATGGTTATTTTGTAGCATAAAAAAAATTAAGCAGATAAAAAAAAACATTTGTTAACATTAGTTCCAGATTCACCCTTTGTGGATAAAACATCAGGACTCTTTTTTTTTTTTAACTTATTCACGCTTGAAAAAGCTTAAGCCAATGAAGTAGAATGGTAATCAAAATGCATCTTCAAGCATTTGGTGAGTATGTTCTCATATTGAATTGACACAGCAAATTAATTTTTATCTTGTGATAAAATGTACAAAATATCCAATAGTTATAATCAATTGCGACCCTGACTTTCCCTCTCGATAGCTTGATATATAGATTGGCTCTGTTGACCTTGGGTCATAGATTGAAGATTCTAATGTCGCGATGCCATTAATTGTTTAGTCCATTGAAGCCCTGTATAATATTTAATAGGCCACAGCGATTATTTTGGAAAAAGCCGACACCGTATGCAAATCATGACTGTTTATAATTATATACATCAAACTTTTAAGTAATTTATATTATTTAATTTAATACGGAAAAATCTAATTAAATTCTGTCATAAGCAGCAGTCATTCATACAATTAAATGGAAATTAAGAAAGAAACTAGCAAGAGCCCATTAGAATTTCTCACCTGGTAATTATGGTGCATAAGAGAGTTAAATAAGATTGTCTATGTATGTATGACTCAAGCTCAGGTAAATTTCAATTTAAACAAACTTTTTTTACGTTTCTTTGCAGCATGCTATATGGGGCCAGTATCGGGTATCTAGGCCATAGTTATTGACAAAAAGTCCTTTTAAGATCTTAGCCTATTTAGATTCCTTTGACTTTGAATGATACGTCATTCTTCAAAGGCAGTTATTTGAAGATTTTAGCCCTGTGACATTGAATGAAGGTCAAGGTTATCCATATGCATGTCAATGCATATGCATGTCACAAGCCCAATATCAGGTTGTTAGGCATCTTAGTTATTGACAAGAAGTTGTTTTAAAGATTTTAGCCTATTTGATCCCTGTGAACTTGAACAAAGGTCAAGGTCATTCCCTTGAACAAACCTGGTAACCATAATCGAAAAAATAAGAGATGCAACTCCTGAGCCAGGTGCAAAATAGTATATTCTAGGTTCATCTGGTGCTGCTGGTTGCCAACATGTTTCGGCTTTAAAGGCAGGCCGTCATCAGGGCACAGCTTACATGGTGTACAAATAGTACAGTAGGACAACAGAGGTCATGTGATAATAATGTATTATGACATCATAGATAAGTTGCCAAGGAAGTAATGGAGGAAATGATACAAAGCTAAATGGTGATTGGTCTAAAATCTAGGAATATGAATACAAAAAGTTTCATGAATTTTTAAAGATGAATGATACAATAGAAATAATAAATTACTTTTATGAGAATATGTGAGTAGGAATAAATTAAATATGTATAGTTCATAAATTTCATATAGTAAATGTGAGCTGTATGAGTATCTCATATAGGGCTATGTGAGCCAGCTTAAGGGCTAAGTCTGAAAAAGTATTGGTTATGGTATTTGAGTAGGAAAGGTCTTTGAAAGTTCAGAGAGGAATATCCCAGAAGAAGAAAGGGTCCTTGCATCAGAAAAAAACTGTTGGGATTCCTGTTGTTCCATCAATGGGTCTGTTATAATTATTGTTCATCTGAAGGACGGCATCAATATATGAGTGTTCGCATGTAGATAGAAAAGTTTGTTGGTACACTTAGTACCCTGGCAGCCCTTTATTCCATCATGCCACAGGCCAAATATCAGGTATCTAGGTCTCTTGTTTATCGAAATAGAAGTCATCTACACAATTCAAAAACCAAGTTGATCCCAGATCTGATATTTGGGCTGTAGCGTGTTGGTATGAGGGCTACAAAGCCTAATTTACTGCTAGTGAAAATGAATGTTAGGAATGATAATTGTGGTATTTTGTTTTGATTGATTGAATTAATGTCTTATTAACAGCAAGGGTCATTTAAGGATATGGTAGTCCCCCATATATGTATGTATGCAGCGTGTTATGTGTGAGGTGCATGTTTTAGAAGACTACAGCATTATTCACACGGTGTTTTCCCATAATAGAGTTCTATATCCCACTGAAGCATGGTAAGGATTAGAAATGTACCTGCTGCCCCTATTGCATGATCACAAAAGGTGACTAAATTTAAGATCTTATATTTGTTTCTTGTAACTTATAAGTGTGGTAGAGATTGGATTATAACCAGCAGAATTTCTTGATGAGCGTACTTACCTGCTGCCCCTACTACATGATTGTAAAAGGCGACTAAATTTAGGATCTTATATTTTCTCTCCAAACTAACTGTGGTAGAGATGGAATTATAACAAACAGAAGAACTTACCTCTGACAACATAGGACACTGCCTCAGCCATGTTGAAGCTTGTCTTGTTTACATCCTTCTCTGGAACAAACCGAAGCTGCCTGCTGACACAATCAACACTAGCACTGGGAATAACTAAATCTTTCAATTCACTAATAGAACCGCCATAGCTTACAGCAATACTGTTTGGTCTGAAGTTATTTCCCTTGGGTAAATCAGGGTCACTAGAGATCTTGTTTTCTATGGTAGAATTTGATGTCTGACAACTATGCACTGGCGTATTGCTTGTTTCTGATAATGAGGCAGATTGAACAATTTCACAGTTGTCTATTTTAGGTAGTACAATTCCATTTTTCCCGGACAGGGAATGGCTAATTTTAGAGATGTCTTTTGATAAATTTGTAACAACACTTTGTTTGCATTTCTTATTATCGAGGATTAAATTAGAAGACGTACACATTTCACTGGAAGTGTCTGCATGACTATGTTGATGTGAAGAACTTATCACAGAATTCGTATCCACATTGGGCACATCACTGTCACTAGACTGATGACTTAGAACGGAGGGGGTAGACACAAATGAAGCAGATGAAACACTTTTATCACCGACAACAACATTACACGGTTCGCCAGAGCTCCCAATGGGTTCATTATCTATATCTAACTCAAAGCCAAATGTAATTCCTAAGTTTTTCGGCACCTGGTTCAGTCGTTTATCTAAGAATATGACAGATTTGTTTTTGTGGACCTTCTTTCCGTTTCCAGTCTGATGTTTACTAGGAGGCACATGTGACTTAGTGGTTGGTTGGCCCCTACACATGGGGCTGGGTTCCTTCAGGGCCTGAACACACTCAACTTGGACATTGTCAACAACTGCCTCCACAGCAGGGGGAGCAGCACTCCCCATATCACCATTTCCACTGACAGGGGCAGGGACACCGATATTCCCTTGTAGCGGAGTGTTCTGAACGGTCGCGGAGGATGAAACCTGATGATCGGATAGTGAATTTGTCTTTTTATAGCTATGTGAAACATTGTCCATTGTAACGTCACCGAACATGACTTTATTACACACTGGAGCACTAGCAGACGGCACCAAAACTGTCTCCAGAGGGTCTTCTGACATGAAAGAAGCACTAGGACTAACTACTGAGGACGTCTCATCGCCTCGAACACTGGACTTGTCCTCACCCTCACCGGGCAAGGCCAGAAATTCCTCACTGCCAAACTTTTGACGGGAGGGCAGAACATTGTCTGTCTCCTTCAGGTTGTTTTCCGGACTGGAGCCTATGGAATGCCTCCTTTCTGTGGGACTGCCCTTCCAGTTGGCACATTTCCATTCCTTGTTGGCGTCCTCATACACCTCTTCCGGGTCTCCACTGCTGCTCACCAGCGACGTGTTACTAGGCTTGGGCGAGGCAGCCATCTTGGCATAAGAAATTGGAAGTAGCGGGCCACCCTGGGCAGCCGGGAGTGATTTGACAGATTCTATGTCACTGCTGTCGTCTTGAACCTTTAGGACGATCTCCTTACAAGGGACGTCCCCTGTGGAGTTCCGTCGACCCTCCCTGAATGTTTGACGGCCACAGTTGATGCTTGAGCTGGAACTGCTCAGAGCTGGGAATGAAGATGGGCTGAGATCACGCAGCCGTTCAGAGTCTATACTGTCGGTTGTGGACAGACTGTTACGTGGAGGAGGAGTTACTGATCGTGGCACCGGTTTACGTGGACGTTCTACACGTCCAGTTGTCCTTTGAGAGGCATGCACATTACTGTTTTTAATACTGTGATTACAAGGTTCTTTGATGGTCTGTGGCGTTGTGTGTCCAGGGCCGTTTACTGGTCGTTTCTTTTTCTTTCCGACTACAGTAAACTCTGGCTCTACGACGGGTATATCCAGGTCAGTGAAAATGTAGTTTTCATAATTTTCCTTAGTCAATACCACATTGTTTTTCACATTATCAGTTGTCGCAGCTGTAGACTTAGACGGTGTTGCCCTGACATTATCTGATTTTCCTTTCCCACCACTTTCCAAAGCCTCCATTTGGGCGGATTCCCCTTTCACCTTGGAATTTTTATTGTTTTGGTGTTTAACGTGATTTGTCGCTCCAGCAGCCATTTTATCCTCACTGGTAGCATTTTTAACCTTTTCTGTCTTTTTATTATTGAGCTGTACTGTGGCAGAATTTGCCACAGTAACACTTCCCATTTTCTTTTTGTTATTTTTCACCGATTTTTCCTCCTGTATCTTGTCATCTTGGTGTAAACTGTTTATTCTTACTTTACCTATACCGTGCACCACGTGGTTGTTTTGGGCAAGCTTTGAGAAGTCTTCGTTATTTTCACATGATATGTCGTTATTTAGTTTCTCGCAAGCTCCTATAACACTCTCCTCCGAACCTATCAATCCGTTCTCCTCTTTTGAGGTTCGTCCATAGGAATTTCCCATTGTATTCACAGTAACACTAGAATTTTGAATGAGTAGAGGAGAATCTTTTTCCTGAGTTGGATTTTCGACAATTACGCCTTCCAACTCAATATCCTCCTCCTGTTGTACGCTCGATGGTCCCTCCTCAACTTTCTCTTCCTCCTCCTCTTTACTACTCAGTGCACTGACACTTTCACTTCGTTCGCGTTCACTACTTTCTTCTATCACTTTGCTGCCAACAGAAGGCTTGTGCTTTTTGTCCCGACTCTTTTTAGCGTTTTTCTCTGACGTTTTGACAGAGTTCGTAACAGTGTCCGTGGTTGTGGATGGGTGGGCAGCAGTGACTTGGTTAATCTTTTTGCCAGCTTTTTTGGCCGCCGGCCCGCCATTGTCTTGTTCAATAAATTTGACAAGTTCACTAACTTCTTTATCCCCTACATAGTTCTCAACCTCCTCGGCACGAATAATTTTTTCTTTTTTCACCTTTTTCCGTGTCTTTTTGTGTGCGGTATCGGCAGAGCTCTGAGCGGTGGACAAGTCCTCGAGTTCCTTCACCTGTTGACCACCGAGAGGATAGTTTTCAAATTGATCAAGTTTGGTAGGAAAACAACCATTTTGGTTTTGACGAAATCTGTTCTTGCTTGGCCCTCTATCAGCAGGCTGGGGTGATTCTCTCATTTGCCTATAATTTTTTGGCAAAAAGTTGGAAACATGCTCGCTCAGACAAGGGTTGCCATTCTCATCAAAGTCAGCTTTCTTTCCCTTATCATCCAAATCATCTGGAAAATACAAAAGACAAGACAAAATTAGGATTGATATAACATTTATGGCTTTTACTAAACTTTAATAGCCAGTTGACAAATTCAGCATTGTAAAGTTTTATTGGCCACTGTAGACAAAAGTTCTCCTGGGAATAAACAAAATTTAACTGTTCTCATAAACATCATAATCATTCTGAAAATAAATCCTTTAAGCCATTTAAAGACACAGTCACCAAGATAGGATATTTAAACAAAATTTACCCTGAAATGAAAACTAACGATCTGTATAGGTATAGAGATGTCGGACAATACTGCACTGGAACCGGATACACTAGATACATGCACCAGGAAGCTTAACTCTTTCACCCCCCAAAAAGTGTTTAAGCTCTGCCAATTCTAACGCTGGAACAGTTCATTATAAAACTTAAGGGGAGATTGAGTTAATAATCCCAGACAAAACGGCCTTCAGACCTGAAGATTAATCACATATGATGTTCCATTCAAAAGGATACAAAAGTTGATACGTTTCTTTAGATTACATATCTTACAGTCTTCTTATCTCGATTTATCCCCAGAAATAAAAATGCACTGTTGGTATTGATCTGGCTTAGTGTGTCATGCCATTAAGAGATTCAACAGGATGCAGATATCAATATTTTATACTACTGTAACACACCTTTGAGAGATTCATATTTTATTGCAAAACTGAACTTTTTTAAGACAGTCCAATTTATATGTTTTTTTTTGGTTAAACAGTTATAACAGAGCGCATGATTTGATATAAACATAATCACTGCCTCTGCTAGGAATCGAACTTGGGACCTCTAGGTTACTAGTCTGCCGCTCAACCGATCTAGCTATAGAGAAAAGTTCTCTATATAGTCAAGGAATATATTGTTGCTAGTTCTGACCAGGATTACACCATAAAACATGTTTATAACAAACCCGCTTACAATAAATTCATGGTTCTAACTTCATAATTTTCATTCTCAGTCAAGGTTCCTATAGGATGTCTGTAATGTGTATACTGAATGCTTATAACCAAGAGATTTTGTTGGTCCCCATAGAATCAATATAACTACATGTATGTTTAATATAGCTCAATTATGCTAGTGTTTCCAACATGTTACTACTGTTGGGAATAACGATAAAAAGAAATAACTACCCTGTATTACCATATTTTAGTAGTTATTAGAGTGAAAAGTTATATCATATGTATATCGTAGATTTTAATCAAGACATTGTTAAATAGATTTCGTTAAATAAAACATCAACTTCCTGAATAACACTTTCTCTACGATACATTATGTCAACAATTCTATACAGTTATATAAGCAAAATTCTCCGTTAGTGTACAGTATAGTCACTATCTCATAATTATAACACCTGTTTGTCTTATTACTTACGATGAAATCAACTGACCCTTTACCGACCCTGAACAAAAGTTTCTCGACACCACATCCCGAGAACATGCCGTAGATTAGCACTCAGCGTTACAATATTACACTTGAATGTGTTAATTCATTCAATGTTGACATTTGAAGAAGTCGTCAATGTTGAGTTGAACCTTGTCCTAGTTTGTACTTTATCATGTTACCACACATGTGTGCATCTTTAATCCAGCATATTCAAGGACAACTTGTGATTGTGTAAGTGGGCAGCGTCAGATTTATAGCATTAGTCATAGAGACTCATCACCAAAAACAACCCCAGACGACATATATAGACGTGTTATCAAAACATGTGATCAGCATCGCAAATTTACATTACATAAAGATATAATTAACCAGGACAACCCCAGACCACATATATAGACTTGTCATCAAAACATGTGATCAACATCGCAAATTTACATAACATAAAGGCATTTTGACCCGGATTTGCTATCCTGGTGTTATAAACTAAAACTGTACACATAGATAGTTGTACACATTCACAATATGATGTACTCAAACAGCTGATATCGCCCCCAAAGACACATTTAGACTCTTCTAAATCAAAGACTAGACCAGTCCATTATGAAATTTCAGGGGTTAATGAGTTACCACAAGGCAACAGTCAGTGAAGAGGTAAAGGTATCTTTTCATTCTAAAATTTGCCCCCACCCTCTGTGTGTAAAGCTCCACATGGGGCAACCAGTGCTATGTACAGATAGTAGGTTGTTGATTTTTTTCTGAGTACTCTGGATTTCCTTCACCAAAAGGTTACATGGACAGCTTTGTACTTACCATGCCTGTCTATATTTCTAATTATAATGAAGTGATAGCGTACATATATAACCACTGTATAATAATCCCAAACTTTTATAACCTCCTATAAATAGTTATATGAAAACCTCACATATTTCCCTCGTATATTACACCACACAACAATGCTCCAGGGCCAATGAAGTAATCATACATAGAATTTTATTTGTCATCGTTATAAACCAATATGAAGTCCATACATCAAGTTTCCTTGTAAATGTAAATTCCACTACATACACTGGTAGTTATCTTGGTCTCGGAGCTGTTGTGGTCCGACATCCTGTTTAGTAAATCACAATAAATTGAGAAATACATTTAAAGTGTACGCCTAAAGGTGTTGATATAGTCATCTGAAACTCAACGGCCACTACTGAATGGATATACTGACAATTAGAACTACTGACCCATGCATTAACTAAAAGTGTCTATAAGGTACAATTCAACAACATTTTCATTGACATTACATGATGACCTGAATCAGAAATACTTAAATATTGGTCTGATGTCAGAGAAGTGAATAGGAGAAGATAAAGCTGACAGTCAGAAAATCTACAGCCTGACGTAATATGTCTGTTCCAATAAGACGGGGTTAAAATAAACATTGGTCCTTTCTGACATATCAAGATGGTCCTTTATAACATCAACAATTCACATCTTAACATGGTTTGTTCTCAGTGATCTAGATGTTCTACCCTTTATAGTTTTCCTGTCATATCACGACAGTACAGTGTCTCCCTCCTCTTGATCCCCACAATCACACTACACCCCTGACAGTGTCCCCCTCTTCTTGATCCTCACAATCACACTACACCCCTGACAGTGTCCCCCTCTTCTTGATCCTCACAATCACACTACACTCTTGACAGCTAGTGTCTCCCTCCTCTTGATCCTCACAATCACACTACACCCCTGACAGTGTCTCCCTCCTCTTGATCCTCACAATCACACTACACCCCTGACAGTGTCTCCCTCCTCTTGATCCTCACAATCACACTACACCCCTGACAGTGTCTCCCTCCTCTTGATCCCCACAATCACACTACACCCCTGACAGTGTCTCCCTCCTCTTGACTACACCCCTGACAGTGTCTCCCTCCTCTTGATCCTCACAATCACACTACACCCCTGACAGTGTCTCCCTCCTCTTGATCCTCACAATCACACTACACCCCTGACAGTGTCTCCCTCCTCTTGATCCTCACAATCACACTACACCCCTTACAGTGTCTCCCTCCTTGTCTCCCTCCTCTTGATCCCCACAATCACACTACACCCCTGACAGTGTCTCCCTCCTCTTGATCCTCACAATCACACTACACCCCTGACAGTGTCTCCCTCCTCTTGATCCTCACAATCACACTACACCCCTGACAGTGTCTCCCTCCTCTTGATCCTCACAATCACACTACACCCCTGACAGTGTCTCCCTCCTCTTGATCCTCACAATCACACTACACCCCTGACAGTGTCCCCCTCCTCTTGATCGAGTCCCCAGTTTTCTACCCCTATCAGTTCACTCTTGCTTTCCCTCCTTCCCTCCCCAAGTTGTCATCCCATCATCTCTTACCTACCCTCCCTAGTTTTCATCCCTCAACTTGCCATTAAAACTGAAGATACAGAATAAGTTAGGCGTTGTCATCCCATCAAAGTGCCCCAACCTTTATCCCCTGTAAGTTTCATCCCTCAATTCACCGCTACAGAACAGTTAGGACGTTGTCACCCCATAAACTTGTCCCAGCTTTTATCCACTCAAAGTCTCATCCCTCAAAAAGCTGTGACCACAGAATAAGTTAGGCGTTGTCACCCAATCATTAAGCCACAACCTATATCCCCTCTAGTTCTCATCCCTCAGCACATCACTAAAAACTGTGACTACAGAAAAACTTAGGCGTTGTCACCCCATCAATGTGCCCCAGTTATTCCTATCCTCTCCAGTTCCCATCCCTGAAATCACCACTAACAACTGAGGTCACAGAAAAAGTTCGGTGTTGTCATCCCCAGTTCTCATCCCTCAACTCACCACTAAAAGCCAAAGAAAAAATTGTTGATTTTGTGGAGGAATTTCTGATCGAGATCCATGTTGTTGTCCTAGCAGTAGGAGATCACATGTATCATGAATGTTGGTTTATGTACACAACAGTGCAGACCTACTGTGACTGAGTCAGTAGATTTCATAATCACCACAACATGATCACTGCAGTCACGTGAATTACCACCCAAAGGTTACTGCAGGAAAATACAACAGATCATACTCACAAAACTACGACAAGATCAATGTCTCGGAGAATATATCCCACCGCGATGATGTACAAATGGATCGGTGTCTCCGGGAGTATTGTGGAATGAAGATGTGTGATAGAGTTGTGGGAAATGTTCAGTGTAGACTGATAAATGTGCGACACCACCCACAGGTACTGAACACACACCGGTTTATCTCCCCATGGTCTAACAGCCATGTGTGTATATACCTGCTTTACATAGCTAGCATATATATATATATCTACCTACAGCCAGTGTATATATATATATTTATATACTTACCTGCTTGCTAGGTAGATAGTTGCTCACATATGTGGAAAATGTGTCGGAACACTGTCATGCTTCTTAAATGTACACTATATAATAGGATCTGTGGGCTGTACGAATATATCAAGTCATACAACTCAGATATCATTAACATCTCTCCCTAATACAACATTAAATATCAAATGACCACTGGACCAGTTAATGTTTTTTTACCTTACTGACCTGTAACGCTAGATGACCTAGACCTCAAGTGAACTTTAAGCTAGTGACCAGGAGTCAGGGTCACTTAATTAAAAACCTTCAGTCTGTAGGATACTAATGCTAGCCATGAGACCACAGTCACAAAAATTGCAAATCGTCCTATTACTGACAATCTGGGCCCAATTGTTCAAAAGGTGATTTGGCTTATCACAGTTTAATGACAATTTTGGAATCAAGATAAAATAATTTCTGGTAATACAAATTTTATAAAATTTCATAAGTATCTTAAGAACTCCATTCTTAACTTACTTGCTGAGCTAAGTGAAGATATAACCAAAAATGTTGCTGCATAAGAGAAATGAAAATTTCATTATAATCATATGATTATGGTATAATCATCCATTGAACAGGCCGCTTTCGAAAGAAGAACACGATATATTCCATATACCTCCAATACAGATGTAGAACTGTGTATGTGTGAAGCTTTCTTACATGAACTCCATACCTTAGTGTCCCTTACTTCAGACCTATTTCTACATACCCACTACTCCCATACATAGCCCCCAGCGGAATTAACACCTTCATACTAACAAGCCACTTGACACTAGCCAGGGGAGCTGCCCTGCAGTGACAACTGTCCATAGCTTATTTATATAGAAACACTTGATGTAATTGTCGATAAACAATATACATTTACACCCTACAGCATGCCACACAACTTATAATGAGAGCAGTGACTCAAAATAAAATTCAAATGGCCGTCATTAATCCTTCCATCACTAGTAAATTGTGAGGTTTTTTTTACAGGGAAACATGCGTTATGAGTTTCCGATCCACTAAACTGCTGAATTGGACCCAATAAGTTGCTTTTTATTGCCACAACCCATAAACTAATGAAACCTTCGTAAATAAAATGACTTATTTTTTTCTGTCTAACTAGTAATAATTTGGTGTTATCCATTAATTAGCTTGTTTTCATCTGCCCAGTATAACTCATTTAAACTTATTGCTATTTTTCTAAATATATAGTTATTGTCTGTCAAGGTTACAAACTTCATTGTCACATTCACACACTCTTTCACCCCTGAAATTTCATAATGGTCTGCTCTAGTCTTTGATTTAGAAGGGTTTAAATGTGTCTTCAGGGGTGAATGTTTTATTATTATTATTATTCTCTCAGTTGAACTGCTGCTGTAATATGGTAACATTTAAGGGTCATCTCCATCAGTGGACCAGGGATGCTGGTCCTCTCAGCTGGCTATATCACACATTGTGTTATCTACAACATGTGACCCACATCTCCCACACTCATTAGCAGTGATTGGTAAGTAATTGAATAAGATCATTAAGTTTAATTGAAAATCCAGCAAGTCTATTGATTCATTCTCAAACTGCCATCACAGAACAACGAAATCTTAGATACAGGCAACTGTGGGCCATTTCCTTAATAACCAGAAATTAATCATTTAATGCAATTTGTTTTTGTTTAAAATTTGTATAAATTTTTTCAAAAATAAGATATGAAAATACTTAATAACATGTGCCCAATAGCGCAATTTTTTTTTTTAATTTGCATAATTAAAAAAAAATAAAAAAATATGAAATAACTATAAAATGTGCATAATTTAAAAAAAAAAATAAAATATGAAATAACTATAAAATGTGTCCGATAGCGGCCCTGTGAATGGCCAGAGTTCCCCAGACTTTAGTTTATCTACATTGGTTGTATTATAATGTATCAACACTGCCTTATCAGTACAGTTTATGTCGAAGTGTGCATGTGTATTATACAGCTAATCTGATAATGTACTCTTACCCCTACCCCAAACAATATCCTACTCCAGCTGACTGAGGTTTAAAGGACGATTACAGGTCTATTTACCCTCAGTCGAGGCCGATAATGTTAGGCCTATAAGTTAGTCATGGTAATATGAATCATAGAATCATATTCTCAACTGACCACACTTAACTGTCTGCGATTTCAACATCTAACTCACTCCCCCCCCCTCCCCCCAGTAAAATGTTTAAAAAAAATATATTTCAACAGTTCTTGCTGTATATGGACCAATGCACATCAAATGGTTTGTATACATGATACATGTAGTATTTTCTACTCGGTTTACCTCACTTAACTATCTTCAGTGACCTTGAAATATACGCCAGTCTCACAAACTATGTAGCGTGTCTGTCAGCTGATATAAAGAAGAGAAATCACTAACCATGTGAAATAGTCGGGTCCAGTGTAAACCGAGTATCCATTATCAATGTGGCATGCTGGGAGATATTGAAGGAAAGATGACAACCTGTTACAATGTAAGACCTGCCTGTATAACACTAGTGTATGAGTGTGTCAGAAAAGTGTGAATAAATCCCGCCGTGTAAGGAGAATTCCGATCAATGAATCAATGAGTACTGTGCAGTTTTCTTCTTTAGAAAACAGACCGAGCCAATGGGGTCAAATGATCAAGAAAACAGTATTTTTTAGTCATCTGATCAAGGAATTGATCGAAGCACCCCCTTCTTTAATAAAACAGAGTCAAACGATCAAGAATTTCTTATATTTTTTTTTTTGAAGAATTTTTCAGGGTCATCTGAATGGATTGAAGTACCCCTGGGTTATCCACCTTGATTTCTGATCAATCGAAACATACAATAAGCAAAAACCCCTATCGGGGACAAAAGGGATCCTACAAATCAAATTTGAGAAAGATTCCTTCAGTACTTTCCAAGGAATTGCCATAACAAATATTGTTTATGGACAGATAGAGCATGGACTGCAGACGAAAAGCAATTTAAATAGCCTGCATGATGATGTTGAGCTAATAAAGGCCATGCGTTAGGCTAGACTAAATTCACTGACCTTCTGATCCCCATTTCCTGACAAATTCACACCTAAAATACCATAATGAACTTTTTCAGTCTCAGAATAATAAGAATTTGTCTTCAGGGTGAATAAACTGTCATGAACTGTCCACGTCTAATGGTCCAAGTTATTATATACCGTATTCATCATGATAAGTAATCTATGAAGAAAGAGTTGAAATTATATTAATAACCCCTTCCCCATCACATCATTGCTACCCAAGTGTATAGGTGTCAGCAATGTTTCAGAACAGAGTCCCCAGAGTAAAATCTGCAGGAGACTAATGTGAGAACTGCTCGAATAGCAACAACAACAATACCTGCCATGCAGAATTTTGTTCAGACAGTAAGGTTCTGCACTCTAACGCTACAATACGAATTCCTAGGGACCAATACAGTCACTAAATTATGGACCAGAACTGGGTACAGTTGAAGGCATAATCAGGCATATACATGTCCCTACCGTATTGTCCATGATAAATGGTGTCAGGGGATATACTAAAACATGGTAAAAGAGACCAGGCTAAACTCAATGCTGAGTTATAGATGATAGAACTTAAGATATGCCAACGTAAACTGATAAAATTGGCCCTCCCGACAGTTGAAACAATTGGCATCCTTTGAAGGGAAATTGGAGTTTGAACAATAAAGTAAAGCTGTTCTTTTGTCGAGCGTATCTGCCTGTAGAGTGTCTGCTGAATGATCAGATTATGTTAACTGTTCCTCTGATGAACATGTACAATGCTAATGGATGTTTTTAATCAAAGACCTGGGTTCAGAATCGTCTACATTTAGCTGTACATGTATTTTAGTCCTTTACTACCAGTAGTTTTTCCCATCTATAAATAAAGCAGTTTTGAATACAAAAACTTACTGATTATGTGTTAAAGTTATCCATTCAAGGTTTAAAACCAACAGGTATAAAGGGCCTGTATCACTTGGATTTACAGAATACATCTTGCGTACATCTATACACACATATGAAACTAGGCTTCTTCAAATAAATTCACATTGGATGAGTCTGTGCTTTTTCAATAAATAACCATATATATACAAATTGTAGGTCAAAATTGAATATTCTAGATTTCATGGAATGTGAAAACACTCAACTAGAAATTATTTCTCTTCTAATAGGTACAGCAACACTGAAAAAAAATCTATTTAGATTGTTCAGATACTTCAGCTAGATAGTCATCAGCTTCTATAAATGATCTTATTGGATTTTCAAAAACAATCAACAAGCTTGGCTGACATACGTATAAACATATCAACTTTTACATCTATTGTAAAGATGCCTGCAGTCAAACTATTTTTTACATGATTTGAGTTGATTTTTAGCAATTTAATTCACATGGGCAGTCAACCAGTTGCTTATAGCTAGGCTGCAAGTGCAGAAATTGACTCTATACAATTCATGAGAATTTAAAGACATTCACCCCTGAAATTTCATAATGGACCGTCCAAGCCTTTGATTTAGGAGAGTCTAAATGTGTCTTCAGGGATGAATGAGCTGAATGAAATTATTCCTACTGAGATTTTACCATCAATCAGATTTAAAGGGTTTTCTCAAAGTCTATAGCTTTATGAAAGACTTCTCCAAAAGTCCATATATCTGTATGGGCCATTACATAAGTGGGACACAGGGGAAATGGCTGGAATCCAGTAACTAGTCTGATGTATCCAACCATTGATTTGTTAACCCTGGTGACCTGAAATAGCCGTTGACTTCATCAGAAATTTAAACATGAACTAGAGAGGTAAAACTAGAAATGTCTGAGCCAATTATTTGTCTATTGGCATAAAACATGATGTCATCATCTCATTATAAAATCAGGTCTGTCAGGACATTGTAGGATATGGACATAGGAAACAATGTACCACCCCAATTAATGAATTGTATCTTACAAGTATTTAACATGGCCTGGCCTCATTATACAGGTAAGGAGATGAGGTTGGAAATAGATTTAACATGGCCTGACCTAATATTTTTACAATGTTAAGTCTTATACAGGCAGAGATTTACATGGCCTAGCCTCCTTGTACAGGTAAGAAGGTTAAGATGTAGATATTTCACTTGGTCTAGCCTTCATATCAATGCTCAGGTACGAAGATGAAGATGTATAATATATATTTCACATGGCCTGGCCTCGTTATACAGGTACCAGGTGAGAATGCAGAATAGATATTTTACATGGCCTGGCCTCTGAAGGCACATGTAAGGTGAGAATGCAGAATAGATATTTTACATGGCCTAGCCTGGCCTTGATGCACAGGTAAAGAAGGTGAGGATGTGTGTCTTTGAGTGAGGTGCGGTATTGATTTCTAGGCAACATGTGTAAGCCTGCCCACATCCAAGTCAGCCCAGCATATCAATTAAAGATAAAACCAATCCGGATCATCGACTCATGAACCAAGTATATAGTTCATTACAACACGATACATAGTGAATAAATCTTGTGACATTTCATTCAAGTTACAGTATTAAACATCAGCATCTGTCATAGTAATCTTGCTTTAATGTCCGTGAAAACAGCAAAATGATTTTCAATTAAAAACAGATTGGAAGGATAATGGAGTATTTAACACCTTACTATATAATAGGTAAAGCAACACTTGTCAATGGTTTTACTGGGTGATCCTGTCACCATACGGGTGTCACTCACGTACCGTGGTCTATGTGGAGGGGAGATGTGCGCCCACGTACCTTGGTATGTGTGAAGGGGAATGAAAAATTGTGGTGCCAGTTGACTTGTATGAAACCACATGGTCCTGACTCTACCCCACCACGATGTCCTTCTTAGTCACGTGACTGGACAGCCCCTACCAGCACGACAGTAGCTCCAACATGACACTTATAGCACCGAGATATAGGACGGAGACAGCTGTGTACAAAGTACATATACAATATCTACCTCTGTATGCAGCCACCTGTGTACCGTAAATATCCTACAGAGACGTTGTTTGTATAAACCATGTACGGTAAAGATACTAAAGAAATGTTATAATCTGTGTACCGTAAATATCCTAGAGAAACGTTCTCAGTCTAATGCATGTACCGTAAATATCACACAGATTTGTTCCCTGTCTAATCCGAAAGAAACATGTGCTCTAAATATCCAACCGAAATATTCTCAGTGTAATACATATGATGTACCGTAAATATCCCAAAGAAATCTTCTCTGTCCAATACATGTGCCTTAAATATCCTACAGAAATGTTCTCTGTCTAATCAGTGTACAGTACATATCCCACAGAAATGTTCTCCATCTTATCTATGTACCGTAAATATCCTAAAGAAATGAGCAAATATATATCATTCAGAAATTACTAAAACTGTCTAAACGTGTACCGTTTATCTTTCAAAAATGTCTCATATTTTCTTTTTTACCATGTATGCATGTATCTGCTAAGAGATTCATGTAGCCAATCGATAATCCATGTACCATACATATTCTAAGCACACAGTATTATGATATATCCATCATAATTGTAGACTAATGAATTCACTAAAACTGATCCAATGGTCCCAACATAGCACAAGTTCCGTACACAGTAGAACTATCCTTTAGAAGTAATCCTTGCTAAGAAATAATGTCAAGATATTTTCCGTTGGAAGAAACACAATAAAAGTATTTGCACATCAGAGATCTTCGATCATGTCGAAGTTCACTGTGGCAATATTAAGCTGTATTAGCTGGTAACATGTTTTAAGGATGAGAATGTGTGTAGAACAAACAGATTTTTACCAACAGCCCAACAGCACACATACCGATGACACATATTCTGTTTGACATTTCCTATAGATAACAGTCGTCTGAGGGTCAGTCCGGGTTCAAGGGTCAAAGACCATGACCCTCAGCAACATTGCCATTTGTGAGACAGAGGTCAGAAATAATCAAAAAATTAAATAATCCAACGAGTGCATGGGATCGCCGTTTTCATTATGGTGCAATCCAGAATTTAACTGTAACACAAAGTCTGCCGGTCCCTGGTCACTGCTGTTTGTCCAACACCATTAAATACCTGCTCGCATTTTTCAACTATATTCCCAAATATTTCGGCCACATCATCAACTCAAGATATTGCCAAGAGAGATATAGTAGTTAATTTACTATTTCAAAATTTCAAGTGTGAATTTCAAAAACTTCAAAAGTGTAAGTTGTATGGGGAGCTTAAGTGCATGCTTATAAATTATGTATTTGAAACTTCTATGATGCACTGAAATCAGTAGAAGTGAAGTGACTGCCATGCTCGGTACATATTTGATGCGTTTGACTTCTGAAATATTTAGCAATTATGAAGTGCAATTCGTTAAAATAGAAATTGATGACTACATGGAGAAAATAGGGTTGAGAGAAGGTTGATAATATCTGAACCTAATGACCTATGAAGGATCACATATGCCACAGAACCAGGGACCAGCTTCATAAATATTCCTTTTAACTTTGAGGAATGCCTTAACTTAAACCTTTACATAGAAAAGCATTACATAAGTTAAGGTACATACCATAACTTAAGGAGTTTTCCTTAACTTCTTAAATGCTTTCCTATGTAAAATTTTAAGTTAAGGAAAGTTGATGAAACTGAGCCCAGCTCCAGTCAGCTATGATCCTTATAACATCATAGATTCAAATATTATCGTATTTGACCTGAAGCACCCAGGGCCCTTAAAATTGAAGCAAATAAGGGGGTGCTTAGAAACAAATCTGGACTAGCCCTCACAAAATTATTCTACAAAGCAAGCCATAAATCAATTTGTTAAAGAAATTGGTTGGAATATTAACCAACACAGTTTTTATATTTTCGGCTTGTATTAATTTTAAGTACCATATTCGACCCAATAAGCGCCCAGGGCGTTTAAAAAATAGAAAAAAAAATATGAAAAGGTGCTAAGACGAAATTATTGCAAATCTAGACAGTATTTTGTAGTTTTGGTCTTTATTTATGCGAGGACAATTGAAATCGAGGCCTCAAAAAGGGGGAGGGCGCTTATAGGGACACGGGCGCATATTGGGTCGAATACGGTAAGTGAAATTAAAGCCTAAATATGGTGGAAGGGCACTTACAGGGATGGGGGCTCTTATTGAGTTGAATATGATATGCTATATCATATAATGTTATGTTGTAACAATTAATTGAGCTTCTGTATAATGTTTACATAATCTAGCATTAGAATGAAAACTGCTGCTTGAGTTTCCATACAATGATTAGAGTTTATGGAATCTAGCACTAGAATGAACATTTTTTATCTTCCATTAACTAAAACTAAACAGCTAGAAACCCTTTACATTTATTTATTTAGTACGAACCAAGTTGTTAGCATTATCCTTAAAATTCTAGCTTTTGTAGACACGCCATGTTATAACAGAAGTGACAGAAGCACTATTGAAGTGATGCTGAACAGAACATAAATTTGTGTCTATGTAAATCTTATTGGCAAAGCTACACAAACTTGAGCTTGGTATGTCGAAGTTATATACTTTAAGCCATTATTTGCTTGATATGCCAAAGGAGACATCAAAATTGTACATGCTAATTTAGACACTAGAAAATTGCCCAGAAACTTGTGTTTAATGTACCTGCTGATATAGACGCATTGTGATCAATATTAAGTTTATGTGCCGCCGGGTTCCTGTATTGCTGTTTATTTTCGTGGGTCATAATTTTTGCGATTTGGATTAAAAGTGATTTGATCTAAATTAATTTCAGTGGATTTAAAAAAAACCATTATTTGGTTATAAGAGTATTTATAATTCATTATTTCTCAATGTTTCCCTAATCAAATTTTGGTGGCCATAGAAATGTTTCGTGAAAACATTTTCCCCGCAAATGAACACCTTCACCAAAATTTTTCAAATCAATGGAAAAGTATAAATATGCTTTCTTACTCTTGAAAGAAAACTTGTAAACTGTGAAAGAAAATAACTGCAATTTCGAGGAATTTGGCTAAACATGAAGACACTTCCATGGTTTTGTAATGGGGCTCCATTATTAGGTGATTCATTATCACAGTGGCTGTATTCTGAAAATAAGCTTAGCTGTATCTATGTAAATGCTGTATCTATGTTAGAGAGAGTATGGTAATACGTGACTGTAATTCATCTCCGCGTCCAGCACCAGTGGCCAGGCCTGATGATGAATGAACAGTTGTCATAATTACACCACCAGGACATTCAACGACCAACATTTGATAAACTCCATAACTTGTGTTAATGTCACACAACCCAAAACATCCATTTACTTTCTGTCCTCGATTTACATATATTGGCTTACACAGTTTATACATGAAACTGTAGAAAATATACTGGGATGATGGGTTCATGTTACAGACTGTTGACTATTATGGAGATCACATGCAACAAACAAATAACAAGAGGCCCAAAGGGCCTATGTTTCTCATTTAGACAAAGAGCTGCCATAGAAAACATGTTCATTGGAATATGAAATAAAGTATTTTTTTATGAGAGAACTTACAGTACAGCTAACCATTACAGATATAGGTTTGTATATAAATCTATAATGACAAACATTATGCCTCAAGTTTTATTGCTGAAAATGTTGTTCTAGATATTCTGTGATGAAAATATGCAGAAATGGAGCAAACTTAATAGTAGATATTTTTATACTCTATACAACTCCCATTATCTTGAATGAAGTTTAAGGTCATCGATTTGAACAAACTTTTTAGTCTTTTATCCATACCTGCTACTGGCCAAATATCACAATCCTGGGCCTTTCTGTTGTTGAAAAGAAGCCGATTGAATGAAAAGCTTACGAATGACATGATATGAAAACAGGACTGATCAAGATGGCTATGTCATCTTGACCCTTCCAAAGTCAAATGGACACAAAACATATATCTAAATTTTGATATAATGGAAAAATGACATAAGTATAACGCTTTCATCCATAAAGACACAAAAAGACTCTTCTAAATCAAAGACTAGACCAGTCCAATATGAAGTTCCAGGGGTGAATGAGTTAATACGACTCTGTATTTATCAGTTTACTATAGGGTTATGCTATCCTGTCCTCACTGTTCTGATAGAGACACCATCACCCCATACCTCCAGCATCACTATTGATCTGCTTCAAAACGAACATGCAAATCGACCTAGAACACATACTGCTGCATAATACTTGGAACATAGATCTACGACTCACTCCCCAGCTGAGGTTCTGAATATGTCTGCAAGGTTTTCTTATAAATCAATGCTACATAAACTTTTAAACAAACCTTCAATTTTTATTGGACAATTAATTGGCATCAATGATACCCCTTGGGCAACGCCATCATTATTTATAAATAAAATAAATATTATTTGAATGGTAACATTATTGATTCATAGACTTATGAACTAATTAATGAGCCTGCATAAAATATAGACATGTACCTAGGTGGAGATTCCTATGTTTATTGTTTCAATTCAAACAAATCTTGAAGGTCATGGATAATTTGAGGACAAATTACCTCTAGAAGATCTTTACCATGGTCCAATATCTTGAAGCAAACTGAAGAAAGACCTTACATTAAGACTATTCCACACAAGTTACATAATGAGTCTTATTATCGTTTATAGATAGAAAACAAGGCCTAGTATGTATGTCAGTGACTTTTTTTAGCTAAATTTGGGGCCAAATAAAGGCCCTTTCCCTCGAGAAATTTTGATGTATTATGTTTTATTTAAACATTTTCCAAAATACAGTAAAACTATCTAAAAACAGTAAAAAACAATCATCTGTAAAATGACTGTTTAATGAATCTAAACTCATTCACCCCTCCAATTTCATAATGGACTGATCTAGTCTTTGATTTGGTGGAGTCTAATATGTCTTCAAAGGTGAATGAGTTAAAAAGTCACTGTAGCAGCACAACTGCTGAGATATCCATGTGGTATAGCACTTTCATGAAAATATTTTAAGTAGACTTATTGAAATATTTGATGCAAGATGATGACTTTAGGTGATAAAATATCAAACATTGCGACTTAAATTTTATAATTCTACATTGTGTGATAGGTAATTTCTCTGAATATTTGACCACTAAATCCTAGCCAAGCAAGCATATGAACTGAATTCAAAATCAGTACTTCAATTCATAACCAATAATCACAAGTAAAGATATAGTGTCTAATTTTACTGGCAACAATATTAAATCTATAAGGCGACTTTGCCAAGATAACATTATTATTTTCATACCAATGAATCCATTTTAAAAAGCTGCGTAAATTTCAACCTTGAAGGAAAGTGTTATCCGAATACACCTTTTTATTTAAATTTCTTCATATATCTAAAGATTATTGATGAGCTTCATTATTATGGACATTTCAAAATGGTACATTTACACTTTCGAACAAATGAATTTTGTATTGGACAGAATTATCTTAACGACTTTTTGGCAGTTTTAATTAAGAATTTTATCTGTGCTTAACACAAAATAATTACCACCTGAAATGAAAAGAACCCATCATGTAAATTGATTGCAGAGTTTACAAGGGTTTACAAGATTGGTTATATAATGGTATGTAGCCTTGATAAACCCGTTTTACGAAAATTGCAATCACTCCATTACTCAAATGGCAGCCAATACATTCCCTTTGTGTGGTAAACAAGCTATCATTTACATAAATACCACATTTGAAATTTAAGATAATACTCAAGCTGAATCGGTGTCCTTGACAACATTTGACATTAAATATGAAAATAACGTACAGGATCTTTCCTAATGAAAGGAAGGTGTTTGGGTAGATTTTTAACTTATTCATCCCTGAAATTTTATAATGGACTGGTCCAGTCTTTGATTTAGAAGGTTCTAAATTTGTCTTCGGGGGTGAATGTGTTAGTCTATGATAAAGATATCCTCCACAGTAGTGTAAGAGCATGTGTAGATCTGTAGTATGTATAGTACAGACTGATGACAGCTGGTTCTAATCTTAGATGGTATGTATAGGATGGTATTGTTGGACCAAGATCTCAGCTACTCATAACATCAGAAACTTCAGTTTCTCATAATATCATCAAATTCAGCTACTCATAACATCAGCAACTTCAATTTCTCATAATATCATGAAATTCAGCTACTCGTAATATCATTAAATTCAGTTTCTCATAATATCATCAAACCTCAACTTCTCATAATATCATCAAACCTCTACTTCTCATAATATCATTAAATTCTGCTACTCGTAATATTTTCGACCTCAATTTCTCATAATATTATCAACCTTAATTTTTTCCATAGAGCAAAACAACAATTTATTTTTACATAGACATTGTATTCAAATAACAATTGGATAATTCTTATTAATTTTTACCCAACAAACACTGAAATTTTCAAAATTGATTTGAGATCCTGATATGAATGATCATCCATATCATATTTTCTGCTTAAAAACTTATCTCTTGATTTCTAATAAGCATAATGTGAATCTAAGATGATGAATTAAAATATGTAAGTTCTGCACATTCTGTAAGTATTTTTTATCACTAGAACCTATGATTATCAGAAGCTGTGACAAAACAAAGACTACAAATAAGAGAAAATCTGTGTCTCTCCAACATGCTATTAACAACTATAATAGCATCCAGTACTTGTATCCAGAAATGAGCGCACTATTCAGATGAAATTTTCAAGTTTTGCTGAATGATACAATATGTTTCCCAAATAATAAAAAATCTGTGTCTATTTCATACGATTCACAACTGCAACAACATCCTATATACTTATATTCACAAATTCCAAGCAATTTCCACAGATTCAAGTTTTGCTGAATGATGCAATATGTTACTTACGCCATTATGTACACAGATACATCTGTAATGCATAATTTCAAATCATTGATACATGCTGGCACATAAAAAGTCGATTCAGCAGTTACAAACACTTACCCAGACATACAAAACACCAACACTTGTTTTAAATGTTACATACAATTGATGCTGGACATGTGGCCTTTTTGTCTGACATAGCTGTCAATATTAGCCTGTCAAACAATGGATTTTTCCTGCATATATGTATGAAACCCTCACTGATAACATGGGTTGTACATGTTCAGACCTTCAGTGTAGGGAATCTATAGTGTCAGCTGGTAGAATCAGACCATCCCTGGGATGATAAAAACAACTCCTCTATTATAATCAGATTTGAGTGATTAAATGTGTGATACTGATCTATCATCCTGTACAATATGGTAGCCTGAGCAACTAGGGCTGTCAGTGTTATAGCGACTGTTACAAGGACAAACAGATGGCAATACTCAAGCAGAAATCTAAATCTGGTGGGAGGGACCTATATCATTATAATAAACACTTGCACATAACTGTTGGAGGTATTACCATTAAGTTTAACTAAAACCTATTATTCTAGAATATTTGGATTGCACTTTGACAGCTCAAATGTAGTTTAATTACTGCAAAATTTGGTTTATGACAAAAAAAACCCATTTAGTTAACACAATACACCTGCACAGAATATTACAAATTGCAAAGCGTTACCAACCCATTTGTTTTTTCTCTCCAAAATTTAATGCTTCAAAAACCCTTCTCTCACCCCTTAAAACCCATCAATAATCAAATCTTGATTTCCAATTATTATTTGACATAAATATAGCTCCACTTCCCCTGAACTCTTTCACCCCTGGAGACACATTTGAACTCTTCCAGTTCAAAGCCTCGCACAGTTCATTATTAATTTCCAGGTATGAATGAGTTCAGAATTACATACATTTACTGTCGAATTATTAACATAAATGTAGATATAACTGATGTATAGTAATCAGAAATGTCAATACATTGGTTCATGACATTTTCTCCAGGTGTAAGTCAGATTGTCAAAGAAACAGATCTTAATTTCAGATTCTGTCTGCACAATTCCTCCCTAAAGAATACCAATAACTTATATAACAAGGGCCAAGAATACAGTACCAATTCTTTGAGAATCTCTTTTTAAATGTTGGTTGCAATTCACCTGTAGCCAGCTCTCCATCACATTTATAACTATATAAAGCACCTTCAGTTTGTACTTGTTGTGTAAAACACTTTCAGTTTGTATTTGTTGTGTTAAAAAAACCTTCAGTTTGTAAATGTATAAAACACCTTCAATTTTGTACAACCGTGTGTAAACACTTTCAGGTCTTCAATTTGTACAACTGTGTAGGGCATCTTCAATTTGTACAACTGTGAAAAAAAACCTTCAGTTTGTACAACTGTATAAAACACCTTCAATTTGTACAACCGTGTAAAACACTTTCAGTTTGTACAACTGTGTAGGGCATCTTCAATTTGTACAACCGTGGAAAAAAAACTTCAGTTTGTACAACTGTGTAAAACACCTTCAGTTTGTACAACTGTGTAAAACACTTTCAGTTTGTACAACTGTGTAAGGCATCTTCAGTTTGTACAACTGTGTAAAACACCTTCAGTTTGTACAACTGTGTAAAACACCTTCAGTTTGTACAACTGTGTAAAACACTTTCAGTTGTACAACTGTGTAAGCATCTTCAGTTTGTACAGTGTAACATCTCAGTTTGTACAACTGTGTAAACATCTTCAGTTTGTACAACTGTGTAAAACACCTTCAGTTTGTACAACTGTGTAAAACACCTTCAGTTTGTACAACTGTGTAAAACACCTTCAATTTGTACAACCGTGTAAAACACTTTCAGTTTGTACAACTGTGTAGGGCATCTTCAATTTGTACAACCGTGGAAAAAAAACTTCAGTTTGTACAACTGTGTAAAACACCTTCAGTTTGTACAACTGTGTAAAACACTTTGAGTTTGTTTTGTACAACTGTGTAAGGCATCTTCAGTTTGTACAACTGTGTAAAACACCTTCAGTTTGTACAACTGTGTAAAACACCTTCAGTTTGTACAACTGTGTAAAACACCTTCAGTTTGTACAACTGTGTAAGGCATCTTCAGTTTGTACAACTGTGTAAAACACCTTCAGTTTGTACAACTGTGTAAAACACCTTCAGTTTGTACAACTGTGTAAAACACCTTCAGTTTGTACAACTGTGTAAGGCATCTTCAGTTTGTACAACTGTGTAAAACACCTTCAGTTTGTACAACCGTGTAAAACATCTTCAGTTTGTACAACCGTGTAAAACACCTTCAGTTTGTACAACCGTGTAAAACACTTTCATTTGTGTGTAAGCATCTTCAGTTTGTACAACGTGTAAAACACATTCAGTTTGTACAACTGTGTAAAACACTTCAGTTTGTACAACTGTAAACATTCAGTTTGTACAGACTTCAGTTTGTACAACCGTGTTAAAACACCTTCAGTTTGTACAACCGTGTAAAACACCTTCAGTTTGTACAACCGTGTAAAACACTTTCAATTTGTACAATCGTGTAAAACACATTCAGTTTGTACAACTGTGTAAGGTATCTTCAGTTTGTACAACCATGTAAAACACCTTCAGTTTATACAACTGTATCAAACACCTTCAGTTTGTACAACTGTATCAAACACCTTCAATTTGTACAACTGTGTCAAACACCTTCAGTTTGTACAACTGTGTAAAACATCTTTCTTCAGTTTGTACAACTGTGTAAAACACCTTGTGTTTGTACAACTGTTTAAAATACTTTCAGTTTGTACAACTGTATAAAACACCTTGAGTTTGCACAACTGTGTAAAACATCTTCAGTTTGTACAACTGTGATAAAGCACCTACAGTTTGTACAAATATGCAAAGCACCTTCAATTTGTACAACCATGTAAATCACCTTCAGTTTCTACCTTTGAGGTGGTGTGTTTATTCACCTTGACCTTCACACACAACACACGCCTGGAATAGCCATACATACCTCTAGATTTCATGAAAATCCTTCCACGGTTTGTGACCGGACCTGGACGTTTCTGGTCCAGGGGGTTTTGTATGGTAGTGGGAGTCACTTAGTCGTCAGATCGTCACATTCCTACTAGTCCAATATGGATAGTAGTCTATCAACATGGCAGAACAACAGCTTAGCTCTACTCAACACACAACCATGTGTGTACATCCGAAACAATCCACACACGCACCAACACACGACGACACCACGGCATGTACTATGCAATCCTCACAAGAATCACCCAGTGCAATGAGATGCAGTGTAATAGTCTCCAGTCTATAGTGGTCTGGTACTATGTATACCGGGGAGAAATGTCTACCCAGCCTAACGGCACTGATGTACAGAAATGGCTGGTGCCTGTAGCTCTCTGATCAATCTGACACACACTCTCTCTGTTATTCTGAGATGATCAATAGCCACACGGCATGGGTAATACCACCTATAACAATGTTCTGGAATTAAATCTACCATTCCTCAACACTCACAGATCTGTCAAATGACCATTCAGCATAGCCACATATCTGTCAAATAACCATTCAGAATAGCCACAGATCTGTCAATTGACCATTCAGAATAGACATATACTGTCAAACGTTTATTCACGATAAACTCATATCTTTCAAATGACCATTCAAAATAGCCACAGATCTGTCAAATGACCATTTTAAATAGACACATATCTGTCAAATGACCATTCAGCATAGCCACATATCTGTCAAATAACCATTTAGAATAGTCACAGATCTGTCAATTGAGCATTCAGAATAGACATATATCTGTCAAATGACCATTCAGAATAGACATATATCTGTCAAATGACTATTCAGCATATAGCCAAAGATCTGTCAAATGATCATTCTGAATAGACACATATCTGTCAAATGACCATTCTAAATTGACACAGATCTGTGAAATTACTATTCAGATTTAGTTTTGGTTTTATTATATATAATTAGTATTAAAGATGTGCCAGGTACTCGGAGAAAAACCATCTAACAAGCAGTCAGTACCTGGCAACTGCCCGACATGGGATTTGAACCAGCATCCCGGAGGGCTTGTGGTAATATGTCGGGACATCTTACCACTCAGCCACTGCAGCCCACTGCCTGGTGCTATTCAGAATAGCCACATGCATATCTGTCAAATGACTATTCAGAATAGCTGCAAGTTTATCAAATGACAATTAATGATATTGGCAAACATCTAAAGTTCAAAACCACGAAAAGAAGATCCCATGAATATTTTGAGTTCTACAAGATTGAAGAAAATGGAGACGTACCAGAACAGTAAGCAGGTGTACTTGTACTTTTGTACCACAGACTACTTAAGGATTCGGAGTCCTATGATGGTACCTTGAGGAACCGTACAGGGACCTGTAAAGGCTGTGAGCTGAGAGTCTAGCAGGCTGAGGACAGCCAAGAGACACGGGAGACAGGCGCGCTGCAGGAATATTCTCTGTATCCTATTGATTTTCTACTACCAGTTTCCTAAGATAAACACCAAGCTTTAAATTGCCTTTTACTCCAAAATATTAATGTGATTACATAATTGAAATCCCCCATCAAATATTTATCAATTTCTACCAATTAATGCATGAATGAAAATATTAGCAGACTAATAGTTATAGAAGTATGCTGCACAAAAACAACAAATTCTATAAAATCCTGTAGAAATGCCAGTTGCAGTTTCACTGATGAGGCTGTGATGACAGAATATTTCTTGTATGCAGAATGAACAACTGATCCAACCCTATTGCACTCCCTGAAAGATGCTGAGCAAGCAAAACAGATCTTTGCCACTCCAAACAGACTAGGGCAAGTCTAAGGAAGCAAATTATACACCAGAGAAGTTAGTGCTAAAGCTGTCCCAGTGCCAAAAGGATTCCTACTTGAAATCTGCATAATCAATACGGTCCTTTACAGACGGTTAACATTTGGTGTTGACTCCGCCACCAGGGGGCAGCAATGTCACACCTACGTCGCAATTATCGTCTGTGGCCCTACAACAGAGTTATCTCCCCTTTTTAGTGAAAATGGCGTAAATTGATTTTCATCAGCAATATTGACATTTTCAATAGTAAATCTTTGTCCAATCTATCATGGAATGTAATTCACAGCTATAACATTGATACCAGGGATAAAATTGACCTTTGTTATTTTTTAACATGCTTGCATGGTTTTAAAAATTTCTTAGCGATTCTCTCGTATATATATATATGGCTATTAGTGGCTTATTATATTAGGTCGCAATAGGTTTATCAGCTTAACACATATACATCAGTATCATTTGATATTATCCAAAATTGAACATAAAAGAGATTTGAAATATTGGCTACAAATAAAACCTAACCTGAAATCCAGAGTTTTTCCTGCATGTAATTAACTGTGTTATATTGCTAGTGGCATGTGTGTGCGGGAAATCTGCGCCAAATCAATACAAAGTCTGCTGCCGTGTTTTTCTTCCTGCATCAAGGTTAATTAATGCGTGTTTTATTGTACAAACCAGTAAACTTTTTGTTTCCTAAATAACCTCGGTCATAAACTGGTCATGGCATAGTATTTTATCATTGTTTTGATTAATCATGATTAATTAATTAGTGTGTCTTGCAGTCTTGTTTTGTTTGTGTTTTAACTTGACCTCCAAAGTGCAACAGAACATTTTCCGACCATTGTCAGGCCAGGTCCTGCATATTTCACTACCATGTGTAGATTCGTCATCTCATGATTGGACGATAATAAGAATAGCCATGCCAATATTTACTATGAACAACTTGATAAATCTATCTTGATTTATGCAAAATTTCAACAACCTCAAAGTCTATAATTTAAAATTTTTGCATTTTGATAAAGTAAAGGATACTTTGGCTTTCTCCACAAACAAACCTTGCCGGACCTTAAAGAAGTTTGGATGTTAATGGGACGTTAAAAACTGAAATACTAACTTAGTGTCAAAAAACATGTACAAATATATCAGAAATAAAACTCTTGGGTTCATGGGTAAGTATGATAGATCACAATGACCTAATTATATATTGTGTATTGTGTAGAAGGTATAGCTAGCCCCACTAATCAAGTTTATGTGGAAAAAAATTAAAGCCAAAGTGTGGGATATACTGATTGAGGCCAGAAACTTGTTAGTACCAGTAATACTATAAGACTCTTTCATATGTAGATTCTATATGAGTAAAACCAACATGTATCTAAAAATAATGTTAAAATCTGAGAAACCTGTCATGAGGTTGCCATATAATACAGTCTCATACGACAGGATATGTGTTGCATGGGATAAGTCAGTATTACACCCGTAGGTAAGAAATTATAGTACTATGAGTTCACCAGACCTGATGAACTGTGAACAAAACACGAGAGTACCTAACCAGCTACATCAGCACCTTACAATGTCAACAAAAGTTCATCTTCAGGTACATAACACGAATACCACAGACTCACTGAACCTAAACAGGTTAACACAAAATACTAACAACCATATATATATATATCAGTCTGTCAGCCGGTCACACACTTAACAGTTAGGAAGCTAGTTAAGCTAACTATCAAATTGTATACATTTTAACTATCTATCTACTGTTGGTTGTATATCTACTATTATATAACCTTTATAGTTATCTAGTTATGAATTTCTAGTCATATAAGTGCGTTTTCACTTTAAAAGTTGTCCTGTATGATGTCTACTTTATGTAATCATAAATGTTTTGTATGTAAATGCCCCATGTGGGACCTTGATTGGTTTAATAAACATTGTCTATTGTCTATAGGCTTGTTCTAAACTGAAACATCATTATCTATGTATAGTAAAACCTATCTAAAATGGTCTTTATAGCCAAGTGGTTTTCATCTTTTTTTTTTTTAAATATTTGATTAAATCAGATAAATTTAACATAAGACTAGGCAGCTGGATTGGGATGACTGGTTCTCGCCTGTTTTCAGTATAATGTGACCAGGTGGGGTGTATGTGATCGATGTCCTGTGTCTCTGTCCGTATGTTTCAGTTGGATAGCACTATAAAATGGACCACAGTTTCCACTGTTGTAAGGAGACACAGCACGATTATACCACAGCCTCCCAAAAACATAGACATTCACATACAATGTACTACCATACAGCCTAAAGGCTGTCCTTACATGACCATAGCTGTTACCAAATGTAAGATGTTACAACTAATTAAGTACAAACATTATAACGGCGTTTTGTTTGATTCAAGGTCACAATCACCTCTTTGAAACCTTCAGTCTCTAGTTCCGGTCATCAGAATAGTCTTAAAACAATCCTCAGAGATTGTACGAATCTCAGCTCAGGCCCTGATTTCTCACACAAGCTTAAGTCACAAACTTTAACATAAGTTTCATAAGGAGAAAAACATAAATTTTGTCTGCACTTTTTTGTTGTTGAAATCAAGGCCTGATCCTACAGGGCAGGTGGGGCTAACAAGAGGAAATAAAGGTAACTCATTTAAATTGCTACTACTCAAAGAGTTCTGCATTAAAATGTAACAATGGGCGTTAGAATCATCACCGGGTATAGGTAAACAGAATATGGCAACATTTCATTTAAATTCTTAATGTTACAATACCTTACTACATGATACATATAATAAACAACATTTTGTTTGTGTTGTTTACGTCACCCTAAATCAACAACATATAAAAGCCTCATAAACAACAATAGAGACAATACTGTAGTGTATATATATATGCACCAACAAGAAATGTCAATATGATAATCATATACATATATAAACTCCCATAGATTTACCAATTAAAACTTACCTCAAATTACCACAGATTCCACAAACCAAACAAATCTAATCTCTTAGATATCCACCAGATATATATACGGCCTAAAGGAAGTTGGAAAAACCACCCACTGGTTTGCCTAGAGCTGCCTGTGTCTCTTGTACACAATCAAGACAGATCGGTGGTGGACCGACAGTGGAATCGGTACATGTCTATCTATTATTGATGGGGCTTGCAAACAAATTTCTGCCGTCACTTTATGGTAACTTCTGACTACAGTCATGCATATAAATTGGCCTGATTATTGCGAATAACTGGGACCCCCCTCATCTATGTACTCTGTATTCAAACAGACATGCATGCAGTTCAACACCGAAATGACAAATGCAATCAAAAAAATAAAATAAGGATTTTAATAAATTTGAATTCATCTGTCTGATTTTTTTTTTCAATATTCATAAATAATCTTGAATATTTTTTGAGAAAAAAAACCTAATCAAAATTCAAATTTTTTTCATCATTTCTAAAGCATCTTTTTTTGTATGTAATGACTGAATGTGTGGGTACTGAAGGTAGCCAGATATGGGTAACCACATATATAGGCAACAGGTTATGTGTAACGGGATATAGGTAACAGGATATATGGGTAACCGGATATGAGTAGCCAGATATGCTCCTGACCTCCCCTCAACTTCCCCATTCAATTACATGTCGCGGGTGTGAACAGGAAAAAACACTCCAAAATAAATCAATGAATATTTTCCCAATATATTTCCAATTCATCACTGGCTAATTCTGCCACGTCATATGGTCATGTAGTAAATATTGTATGACATACATGTGATAATGCTATAGTGAGGTCATAGTTGATATCACTTAAATTACATTATAATCAATATACTGGAATATTCAGCATGTTTTCCAATGTAACTTATATCATTCATTCCTGAAGCCATATTCAGGTTCTCTAAGTCCAGAAATTTAAATTCCAAGACCAGACCTGCAGTTCACATAATATGTAATTTCCACTTCTGGCAACTGCCCCACGTGTGATTCAAACTAGAAACCCAGAGGGGGAGGTCTCATGGTAATGTGTCGGGACATGTTAACCACTCAGCCACTGCGACCCAATATATCATTAACCCTCAAAATATATTTGATAATCAAGTACAAATTAACCCACATTCCCTCAATTTTGCAAAACAGACACATCACAGTGTTGTGGATATCTGGAGGCAAAGTAAGTATGTTCCATATTGAATGACTCCCATTGTATGTTACATATTGAAGGCCTTGTGTTGTATGTTACATATTGAAGGCCTTGTGTTGTATTTTACATATTGAAGGCTTCATGTTGTATGTTACATGTTGAAGGCCTCTATACTATGTGTTGTATGTTACATATTGAAGGCCTCATGTTGTATGTTACATATTGAAGGCCTTGTGTTATATATTGAAGGCCTCATGTTGTATGTTACATATTAAAGGCCTTGTGTTATGTTATATACTGAAGGCCCTGCGTTGTATGTTACATATTGAAGGCCTCGTGTTGTATGTTACATATTGAAGGCCTTGTGTTGTATTTACATATTGAAGGCCTTGTGTTGTATGTTACATATTGAAGGCCTTGTGTTGTATGTTACATATTGAAGGCCTCTGTTGTATGTTACATATTGAAGGCCTTGTGTTATATGTTACATATGAAGGCCTGTTGTATGTTACATATTGAAGGCCTCGTGTTGTATGTTACATATTGAAGGCCTTGTGTTGTATGTTACATATTGAAGGCCTTGTGTTGTATGTTACATATTGAAGGCCTCGTGTTGTATGTTACATATTGAAGGCCTTGTGTTATATGTTATATACTGAAGGCCCTGCGTTGTAAGTTACATATTGAAGGCCTCGTGTTGTATGTTACATATTGAAGGCCTTGTGTTATATGTTATATATTGAAGGCTTCATGTTGTATGTTACATATATGAAGGCCTTGTGTTTATGTTACATATTGAAGGCCTTGTGTTGTATGTTACATATTGAAGGCCTTGTGTTGTATGTTACATATTGAAGGCTTTGTGTTGTATGTTACATATTGAAGGCCTCGTGTGTTGTATGTTACATATTGAAGGCCTTGTGTTGTATGTTACATATTGAAGGCCTTGTGTTGTATGTTACATATTGAAGGCTTCATGTTGTATGTTACATATTGAAGGCCTTGTGTTGTATGTTACATATTGAAGGCCTCATGTTGTATGTTACATATTGAAGGCCTTGTGTTGTATGTTACATATTGAAGGCCTTGTGTTGTATGTTACATATTGAAGGCCTCGTGTTGTATGTTATATATTGAAGGCCTTGTGTTTTATGTTACATATTGAAGGCCTTGTGTTGTATGTTACATATTGAAGGCCTTGTGTTGTATGTTACATATTGAAGGCCTCATGTTGTATGTTACATATTGAAGGCTTTGTGTTGTATGTTACATATTGAAGGCCTTCATGTTGTATGTTACATATTGAAGGCCTTGTGTTGTATGTTACATATTGAAGGCCTCATGTTGTATGTTACATATTGAAGGCCTTGTGTTGTATGTTACATATTGAAGGCCTCATGTTGTATGTTATATATTGAAGGCCTTGTGTTGTATGTTACATATTGAAGGCCTTGTGTTGTATGTTACATATTGAAGGCCTCTTGTTGTATGTTACATATTGAAGGCCTCGTGTTGTATGTTACATATTGAAGTCCTCGTGTTGTATGTTACATATTGAAGGCCTTGTGTTGTATGTTACATATTGAAGGCCTTGTGTTGTATGTTACATATTGAAGGCCTTGTGTTGTATGTTACATATTGAAGGCCTCATGTTGTATGTTATATATTGAAGGCCTCTTGTTGTATGTTACATATTGAAGGCCTCATGTTGTTTGTTATATATTGAAGGCCTTGTGTTTTATGTTACATATTGAAGGCCTTGTGTTGTATGTTACATATTGAAGGCCTTGTGTTGTATGTTACATATTGAAGGCCTTGTGTTGTATGTTACATATTGAAGGCCTCATGTTGTATGTTACATATTGAAGGCCTCATGTTGTATGTTACATATTGAAGGCCTTGTGTTGTATGTTACATATTGAAGGCCTCGTGTTGTATGTTACATATTGAAGGCCTTGTGTTGTATGTTACATATTGAAGGCCTTGTGTTGTATGTTACATATTGAAGGCCTCATGTTGTATGTTACATATTGAAGGCCTTGTGTTGTATGTTACATATTGAAGGCTTGTGTTGTATGTTACATATTGAAGGCCTCATGTTGTATGTTATATATATTGAAGGCCTTGTGTTTTATGTTACATATTGAAGGCCTTGTGTTGTATGTTACATATTGAAGGCCTCTTGTTGTATGTTATATATTGAAGGCCTTGTGTTGTATGTTACATATTGAAGGCCTTGTGTTGTATGTTACATATTGAAGGCCTCATGTTGTTTGTTATATATTGAAGGCCTCTTGTTGTATGTTACATATCGAAGGTCTTGTGTTGTATGTTACACATTGAAGGTCTTGTGTTGTATGTTACATACTGAAGTCCTCGTGTTGTATGTTACATATTGAAGGCCTCTTGTTGTATGTTACATACTGAAGGCCTTGTGTTTTGTGTTACATATTGAAGGCCTTGTGTTGTATGCTACATATTGAAGGCCTTGTGTTGTATGTTACATATTGAAGGCCTTGTGTTGTATGTTACATATTGAAGGCCTCGTGTTGTAAGATACATATTGAAGGCCTCGTGTTGTAAGTTACATATTGAAGGCCTTGTGTTGTAAGTTACATATAGAAGGCCTCGTGTTGTAAGTTACATATTGAAGGCCTCGTGTTGTAAGTTACATATTGAAGGCCTCACGATTGAAGCCCTCGCGCTGTCAGTTATATATATAATGTACCAGTTTAGATGACTTACTCTTGCATTCAGTTACTGAATGCGGAAAAACAACAACAAGGAAATTAAACATAGCTGTCTGTTTTTTCACTATGAATGATTAACATCTGTACATGCATAGAAAGTGTTTTTGCTAAAATCACACAAAATTATGCAATATTCCTACCAATTCAATTCATCTAGCTACATGCATCTTAAAAATTCATCTTATTCAAATCTGATGTTCAATGTGAAGATTGTGAAAATTCAAGTAAAATGTACCTGGTAACATCAAAATTTCCATTTTCCCCCCAGACATTCAAGTGACAAAAAAAGACTTCTGACAAAAATGCTCTGAAACCTATACATGATCTTGAACTTGCCCCAGTGTGTCCATGATAATTATCGTTTTACCAGCTATCTAGCCAAATGACTGCTAATTATCACCTTGGACTTTTACTCACCTGATGAGGTTTCCATGGAAACATCATTAACAACGTTGTTTTGTAACTTGAACCTCATCATCAGGTTTCTAGTTATTGCACTCCATCGGAATCTTTCAGCTGTCCACACCACGGCTGTATACCCAAGCACATGTATAATCCACAGGTATCAGACTTGGAGTAGTCTAAATGCCAGCGATGCACATATGCAAAGTTAGGTCAACCCCGGAACAGATAGCATTATCTGTGTAGGAGAAGCTGTAGTGTATTGTCTAAGCTGATCTTACAAGACCTCCTGTGTGTTGTACTTCCTTATGCTAGAGAGTGTATATATATATGATTGAAAGCCTGATCTGAGGCCTGTTGTAGAACACTTCCTGTGTCTTTTGATTCGAGCTGATTATAATAGCCACTATACAATGTTAGTTACATGGCGACAGCTAACTCATGTACCATAGCTAGTCACATAAACATCCCTAATGTCATGATAATTTTAATTTTGAGGCATATTTTATTATGAAGTAAAAGTAAATTCATTGTAAAATCACAAAATCCTAAGAATGAGAAAAACACCTACATTCATAAAAATGTAAGTGTAAGTATAGTGCACATCTTTCCCAAGGAAGCAATGATGAAGTTTTAAAACAATCAACTGTTTATGATATAAAGAGAAAATTCATCTATCAATTGAATTTCTGGCTAGAAATAAAACACTGGTATCCTACCCAGACCTATTGATACTGGCTATCTTACAAGATATACCGTCACACGAATGTATCATGATCTTAAATCTAATTATAATATATATTATTGATTAATTAAGAGTTAATTAGCAAATCATTGAGAAAAAGTGCAGTTGTAACAATTCATGGACAGATTATAGAATTTATTTCAATGACTCAAACTTTTTGCAAACAAAGGGAGGCAACTCCACTATCCTGTGGTATACAAATATAGCTTATCAAATCTTTCCTAAGATGATAATAAGAACTTGGATTGTTCATCATGTTTGTTCTGTATCAGACTGGGATAGATTACATGAGTAGACATGTAAGTTTGGATACTTATCAACACTAGTCTACCACACTGGCCATACACAACTCTAGGACCGTCTGCCAACATACACCAATCTACAACAACATCCGCAAACAAAAATTGGCAGGACTTTTCTGCAGGTTTTTTGGTCGGGACGTTTTCTGACATATGTAAGGTAGTTTACTGAATCACAACCACAAACACAAATTGGCAGGATTTTTTGTAGGCTTTTTGGTCGGGACGTTCTCTGACATGTGTATGGTACTCCCTTACTGAATAACTGCAAACGAAAATAAACTGGATTTTTCTTTAGGTTTTTTGGTCGGAGCGTTTTCTAACATATATATATGAAACCTTTACTGAATTTACTGAATAACAACAGCAAATTAGAACTGGCAGGATTTTTCTAAATACACTGTAGGTTATTTGGTCCGGACGTTATTTTACATGTGTATGGTAAAATTTACCGATCGCTACAGCGACAAAAACTGTACGTACAAACCGACCAGAAATGATCCACTTCCTGTTCCAGGGATTCGTACAGGAAGTGATATATGTGTTGTGTACCGACGTTGACTTGACACATCTATACACTAGATAGTTGTGTGATCACAGCATGAGCAACCAAAACAACACCTGTATCTTATAAATTCTGATCTACAATTATAAACCTCCAATGAATAGTTCAAAACAGAAATAACATGATATGGCAAATTGTAACTACCATATTCACCATAATTTGTGCCCCCTCTCTTGTGAGCGCCCCTCTCCTTTCCTGCAGTAGAAGTTGAAGTTGTATAAACGTCTCTATCCCATAGATTTTACAATGTTTTACAACATTTGAATCACGACAAAATAATGCATCTTAAAAGTTAAAAGGCATATGAATGTTTACTGTAACAGATAATGTGTCATGAGTTCAGAAAGAGTTATAATATGGCCGACATTTTTCGTCTACAACTTACATTTCGGTACACTAATATCCCATCCCTTTGTAATAAACTTTTAAGTGCCCTGGGCGATAATTACAGCGAACACGGTATTACTCATTTATGACATGTATGGAGGTACCCATAATACCAATAATGTGAACAGTTTACCTGATCATTTCGAAGTTTTGTTAACCAAACCCAGATTTGTTAATGCATTATTTGGATTATTAATATTATCCAAATCTAGGATTGAATATTCAAACTTGTATATATAAATTAGACAATTAAAAAAAAATTGTTTTATAACTAGCATTATGTCAGTATGACATGAAAGACGTCCTTTAATTGCAATTAATTGCAAAATGATTCTGAATCCAAACATGTTTCACACCATTTGGATATATATCTAAACCTCCGTAGTAATCATAGTTTCAATGGGTCAATTGATATCATTTTGTTGTTACTTGAATACCATAGTAACACATTATGGCCATGACAGAATTCATATAGTCCCCAATGGACATACATACAGGTAATATATATAATCTATATATTAATTTTATACATTCAATCTATATAATAATGATTAAATCTTACTTCAATTTACATTACATTTAGGAATTTAATCATTTAGGAATGATTAATCTCACTGTCTGGAATTTTGAATTATTGGTCATTTGAGGCTCCATTTCAAAACAAACACTTTGAATAAAAAATATGGATTTTGAATATAATATAAAACTGATGCATGTGTGTTTAAGAGTTTGAGATGAATATCATTTTGGTTTCAACTGTATTGATAAACGCAACAGCAGGTATTTAAGTGATCAAGTGAAGAAAGTTTCTGTGCCTTAATTGTCCAGTTCTCTCACATGATCAAAGTCACAATTCATCCACAGCACCTATTCACCAAGAACTTATATCCAGTTATAAATTTACATGTGCATCTGAGTCCTGTACGTACCCATAGTTTTTTTAAACGACCTGTACAATTTCAAGAAATTGGTCACTTTGTCATTGTGGGACCTATTGTTCAGAGACACATTCCGTCTTTGCATATTACAGAGTTAGCTCCCTTGCGGGTAGGTATCGATTGTTACGTCATTATTTTGTGAGTACAATTCACGTCGTTTTCTCCGAAACGTATGACATTACGCTCCCAAACACATGACGTCACAATTCATACCTACCCGCAAGGGCAGATAACTCTGTAATATGCAAATTAGGAATAGATGAAAGGGACACACAGAAAATAGCTGTTGATAATTAATAAATCACTGTAATACCATATTAGCCATATGCAGGTCTCTGAAAAGAACATTTCAGTTATGCAACAAGATAAACTTATGCTCAATTCACATCCATACTATCATGACAACACCTTATTTTCATGATCAGGAATTGGTAAATATTTTGCGATAGATTTTTGATATTAAAGATCAAGTAATTTTTATTACCCTGCAAACAAAAGAGGATGGAGTTCTTATACAACTGTATACTGTAAACGCTTAAGTTTATTTTAGTGCTGTCAAATTTTAGTGCAAACATTAAAAAAATTTTAAATTATGATATTAACGTGGATATAAATCAGTGGAATGTGGTGGTTCAAAACAGGAATAATACCTTTTTACAAAATTAAGTGCTTTAAATGAAAATGCACTTAAAAGACACTGCAGAAAGCGCTAAAATAAAACTACCACTAAAAGTACATTCACAGTTTTATGCTCAAGTTAATCTGCTTCAGCCAATTTTGTGTACACCATCTTAAGCTGACTACCGTATTTGACCTAATAAGCGCCCATGTCCGTATTAGCGCCCTTCCCCTTTTGATTCCTCAATTTCAATTGCCCAGCTGGCATAAATAAGGACTAAAAATATCAAAACTATATAGGTTTGTTCTTTGATTTGCAAATATTTTAGTCTTACTAAGCATATTTTCATTTTTCAATTTTGAAACGCCCTGGGTACGTATAAGATCGAATACAGTATTTGAAAATCTGAAATAAAAAGTCTGTGCATTTGCTGAGCACCAAAGCAAGTTATGTGACAGCTTAATTTCTTCAGCAACTTCACCAATGGGACTAATTCATGTACCAGGTGATACTGTGTGGGACTAGTATTTCCAGTGGTGATGGAATGAAACTATTTATAATTTTCCCGCTGAAATGACGTTAGCGCGGGATATCATCTTTTGACGTCATTCCATCACCAATAATAGAAACAATAGTCATGCACAAACTTTATCAGGTATCACATATAGTACATGAATTATTCCCATTCTGATTGGTCAATTCATCCGATTTGTCCTTCGAAATAGAACAGGTTCTGTTAGGTCTGCTTTGCACATCTGCCTGCAGATATCTATTCTACACAACATACAGTTGTTGATTGGACCTCGGCAACAGTTTGTCTTCAGGTCCAAAAAATCATCTGTTGCCCGAAAATCAAGTTAACAAATGTTTTGTTATACCCATTGACTCAAAACAATGCATTGACATCATGAATTGTAGGTGTGATGTCACATCGGTCCAACAGCACATTTAAACAATCCATTTTAAGAGTTCTTTGGACCGCTCGATGGAACAATTAATTTATTGGCATTTTTGTCAATAGAGTTAATATAGAAACTATTTTATAAGGGTATAACTACATGTTTTACCGCATATGGTTGAGCCACATATATGGAAAAACAAACTGTGTAAACTGGCCTTTACAGAGGTAAGGAATTTGAAAACTTCAACCATTATTAACATATTCACCCCTGAAATTTCATAGTGGACTGTTCTAGTCCCAGATTTAGGAGTCTAAATGTAACCTCAGGGACAAATGAGCATTCACCTCTGAAGACACATCTAGATCTGTTTTGTTTATATATAGTGGATCAGTCCATCATGATATTTCAAAGGTGAATGAGATAAAACAGGTGATTTTCCATATCCAACCACTACAATACAATTCATTTCATCAGACTTTCACCAGAAATGTAACAGATTTAACAGATCATGTGATACAACCGCTTACCTTTTGTTCCTTTTTTCTTTTTCTTGCGTTTCTTGCTGCTGTCTGCCCCCAGGTCCGGGCCGGACATGAGGATGGGTCTGCCCTCGGGTAGGTTAGAGATGTGTGCACTCTGAGAGTTAGAAATCAGTGTACTGATTGAACTGCCGACCTTACCTAACTGGTCCTGACCCTGACCAAACGGCGGTCCCCGATCAGCGAGGTCTTTTGATTTGTGATAACGTGAATAGGTTGTCTCAACCTTCACGCCGTGACTACTTGTACTACCGTATGATTTGGGGCATGAACTTGTAAGTGGAAAGTTTATATTTTCGTCGACACCACTTGTTCTGAGAGAGGATGCGGTCGTGTTGTGCAGGGCTTTTTTACTGCGATCGAATGTGAATGTAGACTGGGGGAAAGAGCCATACTCCTCTTTACTCTCTTGTGTCATTGGAGTATAGTAGTTTCCAACACCCGTGTTGCGACCTGCGGCACATTTTCTTTGATAAAGTTTTCTGTGGGGAGTAAATTTTTCATTATCACTGTCATCATCAGTCATGAAATCGTCACTTTCAGATCGAACCGTACGGAATGTTTTCATTTCAGTACCAAAGTCAGCATCGTCCAGCTTACTGAGACTGTGGTCATACCTTGGCGAATTATCATCGTACCGTGGCGAGTCTTTGTCAGAGTCCTCGACTTCATGAGCTTCGTCATAATCTAACGAACATCCAACACGTGGTTTATGTACCTTGACTGTCGCCTGCTGTGATGGGAAATAATCAAACATTCCATGTCTCTCTTCTCCTTCACTTTCATACTCTTGGTCTGAGTAGCTCCCAATACTAGCCGTGGCTTTACTAGAATTATAAATCCCTGAATCATTGTCAGTGCGTTTCCCATTCAAGTCAACATCGTCACCGCAATGGTCTTTGAGACAGTTATTAAAAGCTACACTTGGAGGTATTATACCAGAGAATTTGTCATTTAGTTCGAATTCATCGTCTTCATCACTGCTGAATTCCTCTCCTCGCCTGGCCCTCGCTGACCCTTGCCCAAACCCTCCGCGGTTTGTGTGGGTCATTTTTCGTTCTGGGGCCAAGCTGTAATCCTTGGCGTTAAGAAACAACTGATTAAATTCTTCTTCTGGAAGTTCAGATATTTCCCTGGCTTTGTCTTTTATACATTCAACCTGTAAAATAAAATGTTGAAAACGCTTAAAATCAAGTTCTGCAAATAATTTCATCTTTAAAGTTGATTACTGGTAGAGCTGTAACAGTGTTATTGAGGAAAAAACATGCATCGCAATATCGTCCTGAGTATATTTACAATACACAAATGGAATTTATGGAAATATAGGTCGTTTACACAAGGTGACACAACCACACTACATTGTATAACAATGTTTCTATTTTTTTTATAAACTAATTGAACCAACATTCGACTAAAGGACTTTAGTGTTGGGAATCGATTGCAAATTCATGATCGATCACCAGTTTTGTGAAACCAATCGATGATCGATTAAAATCAATTATATTTGTCTTTGGTCGCACTGAAGACCGTGTACGTTTTCCAGGAAAATCATACAAACTTTCTTCTACACATGTTGCCATGTTCTCAGGTGGTTTAATTATGTTTTCACAAATATAAGCATACCCCTCTGAACGTTTACATTATTACGTATGCGTATGTGCTCTTCAATTTGTTTAGACGCTTGATATTTGAAATGAGCGACAACACAGACAAGCGATTGATTACGACAAGTGTTCTATGACATGTCTTGCGTGTTTTACTGATTGGCTTATTACACACTTTTGTTCATCATGATGTTGGACAATTCCGACGAAGCTGGATTACACATTTCTTACTTGATTAATTGGTCAAACACCCAAAACCAACAATACTCAACGAACTCGATCAATCGGAACACCACCAGAGGACTTTAAACATTGTTCAATTATTTTGTCAATATGACACTACCAGGAGTCAGTTTCTTTTTCAGCTAGTTAGTTACATATAAATATATGGGTAAGGACCTTGATATCATATATTAAAATTTTCTATGATATTGTCGTCTCCTCTCTACAATGATATATTGTTTTAGTTATCGGTGAATTTTAAAAACAAAATTACTGGGAAAACTTAAGATATATCCAAAGGTGTAACACGAATGCTTTCAAACTGTTATTTATCAATATGTCGGCAATCAAAAATATTTTTTTTAAAGAATAATAGCCAGGAGAAATTGACACAGATGTTGGAGCTATGAAATAAGGACAGATCTAGATAAAATAAGGAGCAACATTAGATTTTAAATTTTCAAAAACCACCCCAAATTTTCTTGTTCAAAGCATTGCATATCAGTGCTTCAGCAGATTTATTTTACTGGTTTTTAAAACACAGGAAATTTTAAGAAAATATGGTAGAATCTAGATTGAAGTGTTTTTATCTCTAGTTGCTTCACTTATTTGCATTCATGGTTTACAAATACAAATTTCAAAATGAGAATGATCTCCAAGGTATAAGATTGGATTTAGTTCTGTTAAATCTTGCATTCCTTGGACCCTCATAATGATGATCATTGTCTAATCAACATGTATTAATTACCCTAATTTCATTTAAAACAATTTAATAGCTAACTTCCCTTTTGGCTTGATATACCAATAGTATCGGGGTTGTATCATACATTTTAAAAACTTAAAAGTGGTATTTTGTTGGGACATAGAAGTTCATCGTCCTCAATAAATCAAGCATTTATCTGTGGAAGCTTCACTGTAGTAACTATAATTGGGAACAAAGTTAAGTTGAGGGGTTTAACTATTAAACTACAGAAATGAGGGAAGATATATATAAAACCCCTGCAATAGCATTAGGAAAGGAAAACATGTTTATTATTGCTACAGCATGTCAGTCGTCTTTGGGATAAATTTCATCATTTTGTAATATCTTATATACAAATATGTAAACTGTTAATATCTAATTATATTTAGCCTGTTGTCCCCACAAATACAGCTAGCCCACTTCCTGTCAAAACTTTGGTGTAATTACCAAAGAGTCAAATATGAAACATTTGCAACACTAAAATACTGAATAAATTCAAAATTAAATTGTAAGTGGGTCGGTTAGAGAGCATCTTGGCTGACTACACAGTTAGTAACGTGTGTGAGAGGTGAAGGTTTGATATGTCAGAGCAGGGTCATGATCACCAGCCATGAATTTACCTGTACAACTTGGTCAAAGTAATAAAACTCACTCATACAGAACATTCAACCTTCAAAACCTGTGGTTAAGGCATCAATTTGTAGAAAGTGTGGGGACTATTAGTTTTTAACTTTCGTTTGAGATATCAATTCTTGTAAAATCGCACGAAACATAACTCCTCCATATTTGAGCAAGGCAACATGGGTGCAGACATGTTGGATACGCTGCCGCCTACCTGCCTGTCCTAGCGAGAAAACCACACGTAATTGACAGTCATTCTCACAACAGAAATAGCATCGGGGTCATTTTCGTTGGTCCTTTGGGGAACGTTTTCGACTGCATTCAAAGCCCTGCCGAGGCAGACACGTCATAAAGGACAAGCGACACTGCCATCAGACGACCGCTGGATCATGAATATTTAGTAATGCAAATCACAAGGGTCAACTCAGGCCCACGCATTTGTTTAGATCACGATAAAAGGGAGATAACCGCTACTAAATGAAATGACCAATCTGTCATTTTTATTTTAGAAAAAAACTTTGTCATGCCTGTTTTTAGAATTATTTGCGCTTCAGAAGTAATAGAAATAAAATGTCAACGCCACTAGTAATTATGTTTCAAACAACAAAATTCAAAGTGGCAACTTAAAAGAGCACAAGCATGAAAAACGGCAAAAATGTGAAGAAAATATTCAAAACAAACGTGTTTCTTTCGTCCGCACCTGACTGACAGGGAGATCCTTTGGGATTATTGCGTCGTAAATGTCAAAAAATTGATTTGGGTCCTCGTTCCTAATAGCAGAGCCCAGTAAAAAGCAATACTTCCTGTAGTCTGCTACATTTTCGGCGTCTCTATCCATTTTAACATGAGGCCATCTTGGAAATATTCACCTGAATTTTTCGTCTCTAAGAAGAGTTCTCGTTTCGAACGAGATCAAATCAAAACGCGAGATTTGAATTTGAAAGCAAAAACATATGCGGAAGCGGAATGAAAGAATTGGAAAAAATCCGTACATTATCAAATGTATGTTCACATGTTTCTGATGTTGCCATTTTGATGGTGTTAATATTTTGAGCTGGCCATTTAGAATACATGTAGTCTCAGAGCAAGAAGGACTGAAATTATCATGCTTGACTTTCCGGTGATCATTCAGTCTCTTGACTTTAATTTGGTTAAAGGGTCATTGCAACCTTTCCGAAATTTTAAAAATGGGAATCGAAAACGTAATTTATAATTTTGTAGAGTTGCAAAAGTAACTATGTGGTATATTGTTAATACTGCACTTATTATACCCTTCTGAGCAATTTTATTAAAATAGGTTAAATGCTAATTTTCATAACGCGGGTCGTCTTATTATTTCCCGTCGCCCTATTCTATATTTGCATATTTCAGAGTTATCCACATTATTAATTGGGACGTCATGTGTTTTCGAGCTCACAAAATAATGACGTAAAAATCGATACCTAGCCGCAAGGGAGATAACTCTGAAATATGCAAAGGCGGAATAAAATTACTGGGCGTGTCCCATATTTTTTCATTTTTTTCGTGATTTAAAAGAATGTTGAAAACAAAACCCTGATATGGAGACATAGTAAGCCGCCATCCTCGATACTCCTCGATTACTATCACTGACCTTATATACACCCCTGGACTATCTCATAATAAAACTAGAAGCAGTTCAGGAGAAAAAAAAATCATACCAATCACAAGGAACTTCATTTGAAGATTACGTCCGCATACGTTTTTAGTTCACTTTTACTGTAATTTGCACTTTAACAATACATTACTTTATACCATCCATAGACTTTCATCTTCTCGCTTCGAGATCCGGTCCCCCGATGCTGTATTTTCAATGGGACGTACACGGCAGCCATATGCATTGTTTTCCCCAGATCAGACTCACTTGTCGATGTCCGCTTGTGTTTCGGTATCATCCAAGGACGAAGGTGAGGTTTATAAATCTTTGGTATCACCACAGCTACACGTATGGTCCACTCCAATATCACGCACTATCAGCTATTTTTATTATATATTTTTTAAATGGTTCAAATTTGATAATATTATTTGATGTTTTGTTTTTATTTTCATGACACTTGGTGACACTTAGATAAATATATATATCTTATCTTCTTGTATATATGGGACAAAGAAGTAATTCTAACCGTGTGGACAAAAAAAATGTCAAATTTTCTAGGCGATCTGACTCTTTATCAAGGCACACAAAACGAAAACGATTACAATAATTGTAATCGTGTTCGTTTTGTGTGTCTTGATAAAGTGGCAGATCGCCTCGAAAATTTGACATTTTGTTTTGTCCACATGGCTGAAATTACTTTTTGTCCCATATTTACCATTTGAAGTAATTCATATCCTACAAACTTACGTTTGATAGGATCCCGTGTCATCTGGAAAATCCTGTAGATAACTTCATTGACCCTTATCTTCTCATGTATAGATAGAGAAGTATAATGTACATTTGTACTTATACAAATTATACATGTTTTTAATTATTTAATACAAGTATTTAGCTTCCTTAAAAAACTAAGAAAGCTACTATACATCATTATTTATTAGTCAACGTGCACTAATAGGAAAGTTTGATCGATATTTCGGTACATAGACGCCGAGATAGATCTTATGACAATTAATTTTTGAAGAAAAAACATTTAAGTGTTCACGATAATTCTTTCACAGTCAAAGTCAAAGATAATCAACGTTATGCTGATACGGCCAAAAAATATGTCTGTTTAGGGTTACATTGGCAAAAAAAAAAAAAAAATAGGCTCGGTAGGTCGGGAGGATTTTTTTTCAATGTCTTTCACTCTAAAATAATGTTTAGTCCTCTAAGTCTTCACATGATAATATATGTAATAGGTATAAAAGAAAGAAATCAGAGTTATCGAGATTGTCTTTACAATAAGATAAATAGGATGAAATGAAAATAAATAACCACGTTTGAAGTAACTATATAATTCCAAGTTAATTTATGAATTTTTAAACATACTGAAATGTTTTTTTTAAATGATACTCATCATTTGAACAGTTATTGGTGTTTAAAAATGTATATATATGTCTAATTAACACAAAAGATAATATGATATAATTTATTTTACCTTTGGTGCATTCGCAACCTGTACTTCATTCCTTATAGGATATAGTGCCACAGGATTTTTTCGGGATGCAATTAATTATTTTTCATCAGAAGCTTAAACTTTTCAATGGTGGTAATGGTGTAAAGTAAGTAATTTTTGTAACTGAAGAAAATTACAAAATCGTCTGCTCCTGTTTTTGATAGTGAAAAATTACCATTTGTCAGCGGTGGAGCATCTTTAAATTATGGTGGCTGATTACAGCCATCTCGTGTTGTTGTGTTGTCGCCTTGTCGCCTTGTCGTGTTGTCGCCTTGTCGTGTTGTCGCGGTCTCAAACTGCGACAACCCGAGATTTAACAGTTAAAATGTCGACTAGTCGCGTTTTCGAGCCGCTACAAGTCGACAACACGACAACACGACAAGTCGACAACACGACAAGTCGACATTTCAAACACGCTAATTAGCGCGTACAGAATCTCGTGTTGTCGCGGTAAAATGTCTACTTATCGTGTTGTAGTCCGCTAAACCTGCCTATATTATTAGGCTTTTTTTAATTTTTTTTTTTTGCCTAATATATAGTCTATATAGGCAAAAAAAAAAAAATAAAAAAGCCTAATAATATAGGCAGGTTTAGCGGACTAATCGTGTTGTCGAGTTGTCGACTTGTCGTGTTGTCGAGTTGTCGAGTTGTCGACTTGTCGCCTTCCTGTTACACATGCGCAAACAATGGATAACACTCGCCATATTGGATTGCTAATGAAAATAATTGTGTGCATGTGTTTGTAGCTATATGAAGATATTTGATAGCAATTTCTTTACCGAGAGTTGTCAAAGTATTTTTCTCTGAACTATGAATTTCAATAATTTGTTTATTATATGATAATCGTGTAATAATGGTCTGGTCACGCCGTCTGATTAGTACGCAGTAATCGTCATCTGTTAATTTTAAGGTCACTTGAACCGCTAAGGCCTAATAGTTCGAAGGCCCGTTAATCCGAAAATTAGAAAATATTGCAATTTTATGGTGGCATATTTCTGCCATCGAGTTGCCGACTTACGACTTAATGATGTCGACATAATTAAGGCATTAAGTCGACATCATATTGGAAGATGTCGACATGAACAGAATAATATGTCGACTGACACCGACTTGTCAGTTATTAATGTTGACTAAACTTAAAGATGTCGACATCTGGTCTTGAAAGTGGAATTCAAAGGCCACCCTTTCATAGGGCACTGTGTATATGCAGCAAGGCACCATACAGCAGAGTTCGACGTTGATTTTGTTAATTCAGAAAAGTTTTTATTTATTTGATTTCAAAATTAAAAATTGTGATCCTGCACATCCCGGCCATGCAGCTGTAGCCTGCGTGTATGTACACATTGTAACTGTTAGTCCGAGCTGAGGAAGTTAGAGTGCAAAAGGACTCTGCTTTGTACAACAAATTTCCATCTTCTTGGCCATAATCATTTATTAATATTTATTATATGACTGGTGCTTTTGCTGTATTCTGATTGGCCAATACTTTTCTCAGAAGTATTCATCAACTGCGATATCAACCCCGAAATCGGCGGCAAAAAGCACGCGAGGTTACTGGACTCAGTCCAGATACCTCTCGCGAGTCCAGTAACCTGTGTCAAAAATAGATCGAGGAAAACTCCCTTGAAATGTGACGTCATAATCACTTTTGACGTTGATTCGTACCCAAATATAGCGTAACAGGAGTTTCCCTCATTCAATGACTTCGAGATAATCTATTGTGACGTCATTATTATAGTCGGCAACATATATGGCGGAAGGCTGCAAGTTTACTGCGATCAACGGTGATCAACTACAAACTTCAATTTATGGAAAACGACAAGAATGCCAGACGAAAATTGAAAATTCGTTTAAAAGCTGTTGTCTTTTGGATAGCCGGTTAATATCTTGTAAATTTCATATAATAAAACAGTTATCGACCTATTTTCAGGTGGATACGGTGATTTATCAACCCTCGAAAATGATATAACCCTCGGCCTCCGGCCTCGGGATATATCATTTACTCGGGTTGATAACTCACCGTATCCACCTGAAAATAGGTCGATAATTGTATAATATAACCGTGGGTTGAAAATTCGTTTAAAAGCTGTGTTTGTGCTTTGTGGATTAGCATTCGTACCAAGTCCATGTGGTACATACCGTACTATACTATATTACAATGATTTTTTCAAGATTTCATTTTTTTGCGAATCACGAAAACTACCAGTTACGTAATTTAAAAGCCAAAAAGGTCACAGTACAGATATACAATACCCATTTGGAAACCAGCTTTACTTGTTAGCTTGCCCTGTCCATATATACATGTATACATAAATATTTACATCCCTCGATACACTTAAATAAAGGCACAACGAATTTTTGTTACGGTCTTAATGGCCAGATTCAACCTTTGGGCTAAAAATCCTCCCGCGGGACGCGGTTTTAGCTCCAAACTCGGGATATACATTGTATCTGCATCTATTTTTTGTAGTAAAAACGTAGTAAAAAAAGTCACATGCTTATACCTCATTCATGCCATTGGCCAGAATATACAATTGTATTATGGGTAACTAGTGATCACGTGATTTTGTGTTTACTTCCAAATATGGTGATAGTTTGCTTGCCATTTCTTCGGAGAAATTTATTTATTTGAAAATATTTAGACTCCAAAATGTTATTAATATTGCATGCATATCATTTTGACTTGCACATATGTATTATTTTACTATAAATAATGAACTGAAATGAGTTATAAAACTGTCATTTCCACGTTTTGTAAATAAATGATATAATGCGAATTGACCAATTCAATAGGTCTAACCGTATAATCTAGGATCAGCGAAGATCGGCTACTCCCGGCTAAATTCGTAGAATTCTAAATTTATATTTATATGCATTATTACCTGCTTTAGGGTTCAGAACATATACATATAACACAGAGAAAATAAGATCTTCTTCAAAAGGCCTAATTATGTATAAATACCAGATCAGAGAAATCACTCTATTTGGAAGTAAACACACACTCATGTGATCACTAGTTACCCACTAATACAATTCCATATTTATTTCGGCCAATGGCATGAATGAGGTATAATCACGTGACTTGTTTTACTACGTTTTACTACAAAGAACGCGTGTTTTGTACCATTATGGGGGAAATCCTCCGCGGATCGTGGTTTCATTTCCACCATTTGAAACAGAAGGCTTAGAGTAGACTTTGATTGTGAAACATTGATAAATTGAAGATTACATGTTGTGCCATGGCAGATGTCAAAGTTCATGTATATATACTCGACAATTACTTCATCTAATAAATTTGTGTTAATGTACCAGGCTAAATTTTGCTTGGATAATGCATGGGAAGTGAATTAATCCAGAGATTTAAAAAGCAAATCTCTGATTAATCTTAACTTTTCCACTTTGTGGAAAATCCTTCAAAACGGATTTATCTCCCTTGATTAAAACTTGAATTTTTTTCATTTTTTTTTTAAATTCAATAATGAATGCAGATCAAATATATTAATCAAATATGTGTATTAATTTAATTTGAAACATGTTTGTTTTGCTGAAAATTTGCAAAAAAATTAATATCAATACAAAATATTCATGATTGTAATTTGATTGTTGTTGTTTTTGTACTTGCTGTAAAATGAGAAAAACCGTGTTGTGGAGAAGAAGTTTGTTAAAATTTGAATTGTTTACAAATGGATGAGAGTTGAGAATGAGCAGAAGGCAATAAGGATATATATGTCTAACAGTCACCTGAATTCCGATATGCACAGTTATAAATAATGTTTTGCTTTTAAACAAACAAATAAATATGTCTCAGCCCTGTGACTTGGCACATAGGTCAAGATCATTGATTTGAACAAACTTTGTATTCCTTCATCCCAGCATGCTATGGCCCAATAACATGTCCATGTATGAGGTTCTTGGTTATTAAGAAGATTGTAAATTGTTTACAACAGACACTGGATGTTGCCGGCCAAAAGACAATTGCAATAGGTCACACAGGGGGAGATTAATTCAACACACAACCATATATACTTTATATACTTTTTCTCATAAATCATTACATATAATCCTTGTACACATCCATATCAATGGCGACGCTAACAGGAAATTAATGAATATACAAAATGGCGTGCGAGCGTCGAAGGGTCGAGATTTTGGTGTTTGGAGGTCCGGGGGTCTCTCCTGGAAAAAAATATTACGATTTAGAATGGCTGAGATAATTTTTACGATGTATTTTGATGATTTTGATGATTTTGCGAACGCCGAATGCGCCAGACTTTGGTGTTCTGGGGGTCCGGGGGTCTCCCCCGCGAAAAATATTACGATTTAGAATGGCCAATATGAGTTTTACGGTGTATTTTGAGGATTTTAATGCGTTCTTAACGTGGTAATTTTTCGATTTACATTTACCTGCATTTAGAAATTATAATTGTGAATGTCGTCATATCATTATGCAACCCTGCTCGATCTGAACATACGACTTCACACCATCAGCACATTGTTGTTTAACTAAAAAAAATAATGAATTGATTTAATTGTCTTGCTTAGACATATAAACAATATAATATTTTAAGAAACATTTTTGAAATAGTAGAATCCCTTGATGGACATTTTTAGTCTAGTTCATGTGTATTTAATTTTTATTATTAAAGGTTTGAACATTACGTGCTTGAACTTTTAGGAAATGCGCCGCAAAGCGGCAAAATTTTCTAAAATGAAGTACGAAAAATGTGCAGGAGGACCCTTTTCTTCCTACGCCCCTGCAGTTGCACATTTAAAAAGTTTAATGAACTTGGTACCCACTACTGACTGATGTAAATCATGCCAATAAAAGATGGATCTTTTCTCTATTTCTGTTATTCTTTACCTTTTTCTTTCCTCTTGGAAATGTTTTATAACATGGGAAAACTAAAAATGAAGTCTATATAGCAGGAATAACAAAACACATAGCCACCTGTCAGCCATGCATGTTTTTTTCCTGATTGGTCACCCGAGTTCGGATAAAGAATGAAATAAATACATACACTGTATATAAGCACAATATATTTGGCCTATCAGGCCCATGAAATCAGCCAGTGATGATACCCATTTAACCTTTTAATATATGAAGAGTATTTGATTCAATTGCATCTTTTTCCTATGAAAATTGAGCAAATAATGCTCATAAATGTGTTTCCCTATATAAACTATGGTACAGACCCTATCCCCTGGGGAAAATTCCGAGACCCCAGGGCCATGAAATTCACAATATTGGTAGAGGGCCTTGAGACCTTTCAATCTATGAAGAGTTATTCTGACAAACAAAATGATACATTTTCGTACGGAACCTACCGAAGCATAATGAGTTAGGTCCTAGGTCCCAATTTACCACCCTAAACCCGTGTTTCTTAGTATATGTGTACATACATGTATGTATTAGATTCCCAAAAAGCTAAGTGGGCTATGCGGAAGCTTATACTATTTGTTTGGAAATAATATGGAAAATAAACTATGATATGATAGTATTGCTAACAATTTCAAATCAGGTGGAAATGAAACCACGATCCGCGGAAGATTTCCCCCATAATGGTACAAAACACGCGTTCTTTGTAGTAAAACGTAGTAAAACAAGTCACGTGATTATACCTCATTCATGCCATTGGCTGAAATAAATATGGAATTGTATTAGTGGGTAACTAGTGATCACATGAGTGTGTGTTTACTTCCAAATAGAGTGATTTCTCTGACCTGGTATTTATACATAATTAGGCCTTTTGAAGAAGATCTTATTTTCTCTGTGTTATATGTATATGTTCTGAACCCTAAAGCAGGTAATAATATATATAAATATAAATTTAGAATTCTACGAATTTAGCCGGGAGTAGCCGATCTTCGCTGATTTTAGATTAGACGGTTAGACCTATTGAATTGGTCAATTCGTATTGTATCATTTATTTACAAAACGGGAAAATGGCAGTTTTACAACTCATTTCAGTTCATTATTTATAGTAAAACAGTGCATATGTGCAAGTCAAAATGATATGCATGCAATATTAATAGCATTTTGGAGTCTAAATATTTTCAAATAAATCAATTTCCCCGAAGAAATGGCAAGCAAACTATCACCATATTTGGAAGTAAACACAAAATCACGTGATCACTAGTTACCCATAATACAATTGTATATTCCGGCCAATGGCATGAATGTGGTATAAGCACGTGACTTTTTTTTACTACGTTTGACTACAAAGAATGCATGTTTTTACTACGAAAAATAGATGCAGATGTATCGCGAGTTGGGAGTTTAAAACCGCGTCCCTGGAGGATTTTTAGCCCAAAGGTTGTATCTGACCATTGAGACCGTAACAAAAATTCGTTGTGCCTTTATAATATAAGTGTATCGAGGGATGTCAATATGTATGTATATTATATATATATATGGACAGGCCAAGCTAACAAGTAAAGCTGGTTTCCCAATGTGTATTGTGTACCTGTACTGTGACCTTTATGGCTTTTAAATTACGTAACTGGTATTTTTCGGGATTCACAAGAAAATACAACATAAAAAAATCTTCTTTTTTTTTCATTCAATCTTTTAATAGTATAGTACGGTATGTACTACATGGACTTGGTACGAATGGCAATCAACAAAACACACACACAGCTTTAAAACGAATTTTCAACACACGGTTATATATATTAATAATTCGTTGTATACTTCCTTAGCTCGAGCTAACAGCTACGTACACGCAGGCTACAGTTTCATTTGTCTTGTCGTGTTGTCGATTTGTCGCGGTTCGAAAACGCGACAAGTCGACATTTTAACTGTAAAATCTCGGGTTGTCGCAGTTTGAGACCGCGACAACTCGACAATGCGACAACACGACAAGGCGACAACACGAGATGGCCGTAATCAGCCACCATATCAAATAGTTAAATAGGTGAAATATCAATCTTGATTAAAAATTCATAATAATGTGTAATAAAAATATTAATCGTTCGCAAGATCGATGTTTAGTTCTCATACGGTATGATGTATAGTTTAGACGATGTCTTTATTTGTTCTTTCAAACACAGGTGCTCGATGTACCAATGTGTAATCAAATCTCCCCTAAACCCTAATTATTGAAGCGTGCATTCTCGGCTCCAACTTGACAGAGTGAAAGGAGGGGAAGTAACTCTGATGGATGAGAATGTAATTGACGTATGATATCTCATTAAGTACATGTATAAATATATAATCTTTCGTTGTTTTCCTTGTATATGTTACTATAATTGATTGGTATGAATGAATTGTACTGGTACACTTAAATGTATACACCCAAAAAAAAAAAAAAAGAAAAACATGTATGTGTACGTATACGTACAGTATGGCAGCCGAAATCTCGAAAAAATAAAAATAGTGAAATCACGATATCAATTACAATAGTTTTATATTTTTATTTTTTAATCTCTTTTATTCCATGTGCCGTTATGTGAAGTCCCAGAATTTAATGGTGATATTACTTTTAAATAACTTTAATAACAAGTTATATTAGACTACCATTTAGATTTATGAATATAGCCTACAATGTAGATCGTAAATATAATACAATGAATAAATGCCGACCAGCCGACACCATTGCGCACGGCTTTGGAGGTATTCTTAAAATTATCATCGAAGTTAATTGTTTTAACAAAATATGATAAAAAAGTAACTATATAAATGACCTCATTTTAATGGATTATAAACTAAATTCCAAAATTACTAACGAAAAAAGTTTAACCAGAAATACCATAATTTTGTTGACTATGAAAAAATGTCAGAAAATTCGGGATCTCAGGCAGTATCTGTACGTAATGGCAAGCCTGCAGTGCGCTTGTGGTGGTTCTCATTCGAAGGCAAAATTTTAATTTGGTCAAAAACACCACATCGTACGTGGTTTTACCAATTAAGACTTAGAAAACAGTAATTGCTTAGTTAAAATATCAGTATTAATAGATTGAGGGGGAAACTTGGACATTTTTATTGGTAGTTTCTTCAATTTTGTAAAATTCTGTCAATGTTTATTACGCAGGTCTAATGGCGACCGGTGTTTTTATATCTCGTGGCGGTAGATTAATGGTTTAGTATATATGGAGGGGTAAAATATATTTAATACCAGACTGGTTTTATATCTATATATTATTGTTAATTATTTTTTATTTACCCATTTCTTATAAATTCATAAATAATGCATATTATGTTCTCGGATATCGATCGTATTATTTATTAGAATAAAATGTAAATCAAAACATCGCAAGCGGCTGTTTTTCCATCCTATGTTTTATGTGTTGATATAACGGAGTTGTACCTTTGAGCGCCCCCGGATGTACCTTTGTGTGACGTAAAATCTTCTATTGAAGGTGCATTCTCGGCTCCAACTGCTGAGTGAATGGAGGGGAAGTGCAGATGGATGAGGGAAGTGTAATAGACGTAACACGGAACATTACATGTACTAATTATATATAAAGATGCTAAATGGGAAAACGGAACGAAGAAATAAACGCGCGAGGGGGATTTGATGGGGACATTACGGACGGGAAATCCGCACATTTTTATATTTAGTTTATAAATCCAAATTGTTGCGGCCAGAACTCCTTGTGCCTTAAACTTTTATTTATATTAAATGTTAAGAAAAAGAAATTGGACTGTCACAGAACATGCCTATGTCTTACAATGTACATTTACCTACATAATCTATATTTACCCTAACAACAACCTGCAAGTTACTCCTGTGGTGAATTTGACAATAAGACTTCCTCTTTTCGAATACTACTATCGGAGGATCTTATTAATTAACGTACATGGCTTGACACTGACGCGTACACCGGACCCCGGATTGACTCCCTTTTCCGAGGACAGGCCTCCCATTACAATCCTTACCATGAATAATATCCAATACCCGAGTTCTAAGACAGCTTTATCCATGACAGAAGAAAAACAGACATCAAATGTATAACAAAACTCACGAGGAATAAAGTATAGAGCCATACAAAGGTTTTACACATGGTAACACTTAACTTGTTAGTCTTGCCCCTGGGTTTTTTTTTTCCATAATGTGCATAAATATTTTACATTTCCTCGATATATTTGTTATAAAAGCACAAACGACAATTTTAGCGCGATCTTAATTGGGCAAGGTATACCTTTGGGCTAAAATAGCCTCACCGGACCGTGGTTTGTACACTCCAAACACAGATATATTTCTGCATCTATTTTTTGTAGTTAAAAACGTAGTAAAACAAGTCACATGCTTATAACCTCATTTCATGCCATTGTCGAGATTTAAAATAGTATTATGTGTGTAGTATGATCACGTGATTTTTGTGTTTACTTCCAAAAGTATAGTGATTGGCTTGCTTAAACCATCTTCTTCGGAAAAATTGATTTATTTGAAAACTGTACAATGTTATTTTATTGCAATGCCTATCATTTCGACTTGCAAATAGATACTAAAATGTACGTGGTATTACTACAGTGTCATAAATAATGAAACTGAAATGAGTTTATAAAACTGTCATTTCAACTTTTTAATATAAACAATATGATCTAATGACGAATTGACCAATTCAATTGTCCTAACCGTCTAATCTTGGGATCAGCGAAAGATCGGCTTATTCCCGGCTAAATTTCGACTGAATTTTATATTTTACCGGTACCCCGTTTAGGTTTTCAGAACAGATACAATTGATCACAGAGAAAATATGATCTTCGTCCCGAAAAAGGTCAAACCTAAATATATACTAAATACCAGGTCAGATATATCAATATATTTGGAAGTAAACACAAACTCATGTGATCGCTATTTACCCACAATACAATTCCATATTTATTTCGGCCAATGGCATGAATGGGGTATAAGCACGTGACTCTGTTTTACTACGTGTTTGACTACAAGGACGCGTGTTTTGGGGTACAATTATTGGAGAAAATTCCCCGTGGATCATGTTTCATTTTCCAACATTTTCCAATCGCGGCGCATTTCCTAAAACGTTCAGCACATAATGTTTCAACACCTTTAATAGTAGATATTCAATACACATGAAACTAAACTAAAAAAATGTCCAATAAGTATTTCTACGCACTACATTGTATTCAAAATAGTCTCTTAAAAAATTACTTTTATTATATGTCTTAGCAAGACAATTAATTCATTAATTATTTGGATTACAAAAACATTATGCCGAGGTGTGAAGCCGTAGTTCCAATCGAGCTGTGTTTGCATAATGATATGACGACACAATTATCACAATTACATTTCTAAATGCAGTTTTCTTTAAAATCCGAAAAAATCACCATGTAAGAACGCTTTTAAAAATAATTAAAATACATCGTAAAACTCATCATTGCCAGATCTAAAATCGAAAAATATTTTTCCCCGATGACGACCCCCGAAACCCCCCAAACCACCAAAATCTCGCGCTTTCGGGCGCTTGCAAAATCATCAAAGATAACATTGTAAAACTTATCGCAGCCATTTTCTAAATCGTAAAATTTTTCCTGTGGAACCCCCCCCCCACCCCCACAAACATCAAAATCATCAAAATCCATATATTCTTTCCCGGGGTCGACTCGCCACAGACCCAACCAAAATCTCGCGCCTATCGGCGCGTCACATCTAACCTAATAGGGCCAATTTGCGTATTCGTTTAATTTCCTTTAAGGCGACCCCACGGTGGGGGGGGGGGGGGGTGTTTTACAAATCTTTGAGACCGTTGCCCCCATTACTTTCATCGTCCTACGCCACTAACGAAGGGAGTAACTAAATCCGGTATGTCGAAATCATTCGGATCCCCTCGGAGAAATTGCCGGTAATCGTCGAAAATATATTTCCGAAGATACGAAGGGATTAACACTTAAGATGTCCGGTATTGTACAGAAATATAATTATAATCTACGTTTCGCGGAATCCCCTAATGTTCTCTTCTTCTTGGTGAAATTTAAAGTTTGTGAATGGTTGCCGTTCCAAATTTTTTTATTTCTCAAATCATTGCAAGGGCAATTCATTCGATAAAGAGTAACAAAGGAAAATAATTAGAATGTAAATGTATATATTTTTATTTAGTTTGGTTAAAACACACAAATATTCAAAATGTGAAATTGATAATAAAGTATGATAACATTAAATTGATTCGAAGTATCAAATAATTTAATCCATTCAATGACCTACTTATAGTTTAAAGTTTTAATTATTAAAATTTGACTGTCAGTATAATCATTTTCGCGCGCATAAATAAGGTACAGTATGTATTGTTTTACTATTGGATAACATGGACTATTTAATGCAGTCATAAAACTGTTATTTCCATTTTATATCTATAATCGATATAATGCGAATATACTATTTCAATTCGGTCTAACCGTCTCAATCAATTGCAAGTTCTACTAAAGATCGGCTACTCCCGGCTAAAATCGTAGAATTTGTTTGTACAATGGCCAGAGGGTAATCTATCTAAATCTTCTAGTAATGTATTGGTTTGAAGTTACAAAATTACTGCAAGTAACCTAAGTCTATACATATATTAAGATTTAATTCTGAACCAAATTGAAAACAGACTTTCATTCAGATGAAAGAAATCAAATTTACCATGGTACATTATTGTTTTCTATTATTTTTGAAAATTAGGTAGTAATTACACTTGCATGGCGATTCAAAGTACGAATTAAAAATCATAACTGATTCCAAAGTTATATTATCTGAAATATGTTTCAACCTGATATATATATATATATACTGATATAAATCGCTTGTGTGGGTACGTTCATTGATACATGTTTTTGGTATCTTCTTGAAGAATCTAGAGGCACAAGATAGTAATAACTATCTATTTGTATGTAAGTTTTTTCTTTCAGACTGTGCCGAAGCCAATCAGGTGTTTAGAAAATTATTTTGCTAACGTCTCAAACTCTATCCATAAAGGGTACAAGTGCATCAGAATTAAAACAAGTATATATCATAAACCAGAGTTTTAGATAGCATCAATCTCTGATAAAAAGTGAAATAATTTCAATGATATAAGCGCCATTCAACAATTAATTATCATTATATGTATGTACAAAATATGATAATATATTTACCATGTAATATATATTTTTGTATATATTACATATAATATCGCGAGTATATGGATGAGAATGTAATTGACGTAACACGGAACATACATGTACTAATTATATATAAAATGCTAAATGAAAACGGAACGTAGAAAAACGCGGAGGGGGATTTGATGGGGACATTACGGGAGGGAATTCCGCAATTTTATATTTATTTATAATTCCAAATTGTTGGGCCAGAACTATTGTGCCTTAAACTTATATATAATTAAATGTTAAGAAAAAAAAATTGGACTGTCACAGAAATGCCTATGTCTACAATGTACATTACCCTACCTTATCTATATTTACCTAACAAAACCTGCAAGCTACTCTGTGGCGACTTGCAATAAGACTTCTCTTTTCGAATACTATCAGAGGATCTTATTTCATTAACGTACATGGCTTGACTGACCGTACACCGGACCCCGGATTGACGTCCTTTCCGAAGGACAGCCTGCCCAGTATACAATCCTTACCATGAATATATCCAATACCCGAGTATAGACAGCCAATCATGACAGAGGAAAAACAGACACATATGTAGGACAAAACTCACGAGGAATAAAGTATAGAGCCATACAAAGGTTTAACACTACATCCCTCGATATATTTGTATAAAAGCACAACGAATTTTTAGCACGATCTTAATGGCCAGGTTAAACCTTTGGGCTAAAAATCCTCCCGGACTTGGTTTTACCTCCAAACACAGAATATACCTGCATCTATTTTTTGTAGTAAAAACGTAGTAAAACAAGTCACATGCTTATACCTCATTCATGCCATTGGTCGAGATTTAAGCAGTATTATTGGGTAACTAGTGATCACGTGATTTTGTGTTTACTTCCAAATATAGTGATAGTTTGCTTACCATTTCTTCGGAAAAATTGATTTATTTGAAAACTGCAAAATGTTATTTTTATTGCATGCATATCATATTGACTTGCACATGATAAATATATGTAGTTTATTTCTGCAGTGTATAAATAATGAACTTAAATGAGTTATAAAACTGTCATTTCTACTATTAATATAAAAATGATCTAATGCGAATTGACCAATTCAATAGGTCTAACCATCTAATCTAGGATCAGCGAAGATCGGCTATTCCCGGCTAAATTCGCAGAATTTATATATTACCGGTACCCGCTTTAGGTTTCAGAACAGATACATTTAACACAGAGAAAATAAGATCTTCGTCCGAAAAGGCCAAATTATATATACTAAATACCAGGTCAGATAAATCAATATATTTGGAAGTAAACACATACTCATGTGATCGCTATTTACCCATAATACAATTCCATATTTATTTCGGCCAATGGCCAATGGCATGAATGGGGTATAAGCATGTGACTTGTTTTTAACGTATGACTACAAAGAACACGTGTTTTGTGTTTCAAAATATTTCTACAAATCATTAAGTATGCAGTATTGCATGAATGGATTCTCATCTACCATCCAGTAAACGCTTTACATAATTTATATTCTCGTTTCCACTTCGTCCAATCTCCCGACCAACCCCCCCCCCCCCCCCAAGACACCAAAATCTCGCGCTTTCGGGCGCTTGCAAAATCATCAAAATACATTGTAAAACTTTGATAAGCCATTTTCTAAATCGTAATATTTTTCCCGGGGACCCCCGACCCCCCCCTCCCACAAACACCAAATCTCAAAATATGGCCAATATTCGTTTAATTTCCTTTTAGCGACCCCACTGGGGGGGGGGGGGGGGAGGGTGTTACAAAATATTGAGGACCTTTGCCGCCCCCCCCCCCCCCCCCCCCCCCATTACGTTTCATCTTCCTACGCCACTGCATACACTTCGTCAACTGACGGACAGTGAACGGAGTGAAACGAAGGGAGTAACTAAATCCGGTATGTCAGAAATCAATCGGATCCCCTCGGAGAAATTTCCGGTAATCTTCGGAAAATATATTTCCGAAGATTCATGGGAATTACTCCGAGATGTCGCGATTGGTCAGAAATATAATGCAATCTACGTTTCCGCGGAACCGAATGTTCTCTTCTTCTTGGTGAAATTTAAAGTTTGTAAGTGCCTTCCAAATTTTTATTTCTCAATCATTGCAAGGGCGAATTCAATAGATAAAGAGTAACAAAGGAAAATAATTAACTGAAAATGTATATATTTTATTTATTTGGTTAAACACATAAATTTCTAAATGTGAAATTGATTATAAGTATGATAACATTAATTATTCGAAGTATCAAATAATGTAATCATTCAATGACCTACTTATATTTAAAATGTTATTAAAACTGCAGGTATATCATTTTCGCGCGCATATATATGTACAAATGTACTGTTTTACTATGGACAATGGACTAAAGGCAGTCATAAAACTGTTATATCCATTTTATATCTATAAATGATATAATGCGAATACACTATTTCAATCGGTCTAACCGTCTCAATCAATTGCAAGTTCTACTAAGATCGGCTACTCCCGGCTAAAATCGTAGAATTTGTTTCTACAAGGGCCAGAGGGTAATCTATCTAAATCTCTGCTAATGAATTGTTGGAAGTGCAAATTACTGCAAGTAACCGAGAATTTTTAGATTTAATTCTGTACCAAATTAAATACAGATTTTCATTCACATAAAAGAATCATATTTACCATGGTACATCATTGTTTTCTATTATTTTTGAAAAGTGTGTAGTAGTTACACTTGCATGGCGATTCAAAGTAGAATTATGAATCATAACTGATTCAAAGTATATTATCAATGATATATATATATAAATCGCTTGTCAGGTACTTCATGATGCATGTTTTTGGTACTTGAAGAATCTAGAGGCATAGATAGTATACTATCTAAATCTCTGAAAAATCGCAGCGCAATGAAAATTGTCATTCTAATATTTTATGTATAAAGGTCTTCTTTTCCACAGATTTGGAAAAAAATATCTATTTGCATGTATAAAGTTCTTTCAGAACTATGCCGAATCAGGTGTTTAGAATTATTTGCTAACGTCTCAAACTTATCCATAAGGTTACAGTGCATCAGAATAAAACAAGTATATATCATAAACCAGAGTTTTAGATAGTACCTAATCTCTGAAAAAACGTGCATATAGACTGCATAATTTCAATGATATAAGCGCCATTCAACAATTAATTATTATTATATGTATGTACAAAATATGATATATATTTAATGTGTAATATATATTTTGTATATATTACATACACTTGTATATACGCGAGTGTTTGATACAAAAAATTGCATTGTATGAAAAATATTTTGTACTGCTACAAAAAGTTAACGTAATTTCTCTATTATAAATTATATCATTGTAAAATTGTAATCCTGATGTATTGTTCAATTTTACTTTATTTTCTTTTGCAATCTACTACATCCATGTAGATAAAACTGTGTAAGCCTGGGTAATAATAATTTGTGGGCGGTGATGTTTTTGTACATGTATATCCATGGGTTACACAGTCTAAGGGAGATAATCACAACCCTTAATTAATGCGTCTTGGGAGAATAGTTTTATCACTTGAGAATAATTTTGAAAAGAAAATATCGCTCTTTCCAACGATTGTAATCATTTTTTGTGAAGCCCCACAAGAAATATGATCCCGCTGAAGTTTGGTTGTGCATATTTTTTGTCAAGAGGAAAAGACTACATTTACAAGTAGAACCAGATCTAGGCATGTAAGAACTGCTAAAGCCTAATATAGCTGGTTTAAATATCTTTAGACGCTGTTTTCACATATATAAATTATAATTCCAATACAAGTATTGTAATTATTAAAACAAATTTCATCAGAATGTACCGCAACGTGTTTTCGAAGACGTGTATTATGAGTCATATATATATATATATACAATCCGTTGCAAAATCTAGATCTCTGTCAATCCGCGTCCGTGTTATTTTGTTAGGTTATCAGGTAAAACTTGTACGTAGAGACATATGAACACTTTCTCTGTTTAATGTGCCTGGTGTTAACGTTTTAAAATATAGATAAGCTTTTCTAAACTGGTTGTGAATCTTAAACTATTATTTGTGTAATGTTTCAATGAGAAGATTTATTCCGGAAGTCAGAATTTGCCCTGATCTTCATCTACATTGTGCTTGGCAGAGTTGAACAGTCGTCCGTAGATTTCAAGCGCCCGAGTGATGTTTTGTTGATCAAGCGTCTGCACAAACATATCAAGGTTCAGCTGTCCATCACGTTGCAGGTTTTTATTGACGGATACAGAAAAATCACAATGACGGAAAACGTATTTTTGTTCGTTCCTAACATCGTTGGTAAGTATGAAAACTCATAATTATTCTTGCCAGTCGTTTAAATAGCGCTAAACGAAATCAATCGGATTTGATCACTCAAGTTGCTGGCACGCTACAGGTCTACAATGTATGCCTGTATGCATACTGCAGTGCAGGCGATGTTTCAGTGTTTCGGATCGTAAATTGCTTATCGATTTATCACATGTACACCAGCTGATGTAATCAGCTTTCATAGTGACAGAACTAGGATAAGTTTATAAGCAGTCATGTACATATATACGCCTACATATTGTCCATCAGCACCATACTATTTTAGTGTATACTATAGTACGGTATAGGCTAGGAATGTAAGCTTGATAGGAAAATACATGTTAGCCTAGCTTTTATATCAATCTTACATCTAATTAACCTTTTAAGTTCTTTGTCAGGTGATTATTACTGCTGTTAAACTGATAGTTCAACAAGTGAATAAAGTAAAACGCTGCATTTGCATGCCTTAATATATCAAATCAAAGCTTTAATTTTTCAATGGAAGATAAGTAGATACTGTACCACATTACTACTTTTGTAGCAGTAGAAGATATCATTATTACACATCTGATGACAAGTGGAATATAATATTTTCCACTACTACATGTGTTACAGATGTTAATTTTAGTTATTGTTTATAGGAGTAAATGAAGAATATTTTCAATTACTTGAACAAATGAGACACTGTAATCTTTTAATGCTCCCAAATGACTTTAATCAAAGTAGTACTTATAGACATTTAATGCAAACCAAGAATTAATCATTTTTAAGATGCTCCACTGCTGACAAATGGTATTTTTTCAGTATCAAAAACAAGAGCAGACAATTTAGTATTTTTCTGCAGTTACAAAAGTTACTTACTTTACGCCATTACCACCATTGAAAAGTTTGAGCTTCTAATTTTACTTCAAGTTGAAATATGAAAAATAATTAATTGCATCCTGAAAAAATTCTGTGGCACTATATCTTATATATGGAATGAAGTACTGATTGTGCATGCACCAAAGGCAAAATGAATTATTTTATATTATTTGTTGTGTTACTGAGACATATATACACAATTAAACACCAATTATTGTTCAAATGATGAATATCATTTATGCTCTGTCGGCGGTGGAGCATCTTTGAGACTTGACAAATATTCAAATAATAGGAAATAAATACATATTTATCATTAGATTTACTGTCCAATGAAATAAAATTTAAAGGAAAGAAAGAACCAAACTTATATATTTTATATTTTGAATTTGGTAATTGTATAATTAATGGTTTCTTCACAAAAATTATCACTTTACAAGCTATTGTAAAAAAAAGTAATATATATATATGAAACGTATAGAAGAAATACTTTTCATGTATTATATATGTTACACAATGATTGTAAATGTTTATGCTATATATGTTTATACAATTTAGTCATCATTCATCCCTGGGGTCAAGATTTTGAGAGCACTCAATGTATTTCTTTGTACTGGCACTCCAGTAGACCCCTCAAAATATGTTTTGATTCCCAAAAATCAGATTTAACTCTTGAGTTTGGAGCACTTAACTATTTGTCATATATGTTGACTCCGAAAAATTTCTGAGACATTGTTGTTTGACTCCTGAATCTGCTAAAGGTCAATGCAAGCTTATTTATTATAATTAAGGGTCAACTGGGTGTCCTGGCACTCATCACAATTAGTGTTCTAGGTCTGTACTCACTTTAAAAATTTATAAAAAAAAATTGCTGATTAGGTATCAAATTTAAGCCTCATTAATATTACATGTTATTGCATATGATTAAAGCAAGTCAACTGTTACAAGGCTTGTTGTTGCCAGAGGATATATCTTTTGTACCACTTGTTGTGGTTTGTTTGTATCTGATTCTCGATACATAACTACAGTCTTGTAAACACTGACTGCAGGCTATATAGGATGCTATAATGTTAGGTAATTGTATAGATTGAGTCACACTTATGATGATGTACATGAGATCAGACGTTGATGTCTTACTTACCTACTAATTGATCAATAAACATCCTTCTCTGCAATTTAGTATGCATGATTTAAAATACTTTTGTATTATAAGTTTAGTGGAAGCACTTATAGCCACACAAAAAAACTAAAATTATCACATAATGCATGATTGAATAATGATATGTACATAAATATGGTATTTCTACACAAATTTAAAAGCGTGACATTATTTTCGTGCGTGCACAAACTAATGACATAACAATCAAAATAATATTTTCACTGTCAATTCTGCATTCCAATTGGTCGAAAGCGAGTGAAAATATCAAAATTGATATGTTGTGTGTAAAACCTTATATTTCACTTCCAAAAATGTAATAAATATTAATTTTTTTTCTGAATTATTATGTGTCATAATCATAAGCTAGTAATGTCTCTAATGAGACTAATTTAGTAATACTGTTATCAAGATTAAAAAGTATACCATATTGAACCAAATAAGTACCCAGAGTGCTTAAAAAAATGTGAAAATTGGGTGCTTAAAAATGTGAAAATTGGGTGTTTAAAAATGTGAAAATAAGGCTTAATAGAACCAAATTTGGATTAGCATAACATTAAATTATTGCACATAGCAAGCCATAAATCAATTTGCAAAAGAAAGAAAATAATGGAATCAGTGATTTTAATTTTTTTGCAACTGTATTTAGTTTGATATTAGTGCAAATAAGGGCCTCAAAAATGGTGAGGGATGTTTATAAGGATGGGTCGATTATTGTGTCATATACATACACAGGTGGTTTTTTTCAGGCTGATTTGGTGCCAAATTTTTGCCCCATTCCCCATGGCAAATCCTCTTAATTTTTCCTAATTGAAGCCTTAAATTTCCCAAAATCAAAGTTTATTGAAGACTATCAAAAAACATTGTATGAACTTAGTTGGCTAAGGCTTTAAACATTTGTGAATTGGCTTCAAAAAACTACACTGGAAATAAAAAGTCTTATTTGTTATGCTTTATTTCATATTTCATAATTTTTCCCAAATTTTGATTTTGTCGCACACTTTCCCAAATTAAAAGCTACGGGCCCCATTCCCAAAGAAGTGAGAAAAAGCTCTGATATAGTAGTTATTGAATTGGCTATGCTAGCAATCAAAAGCTGTGAAAGACCGTTGGTTGACAGCATGGTACATAATGTATACGGTATTCGACCCAATAAGCGCCCATGTCCCTATAAGCGCCCCTCCCCATTTTTGAGGCCTCAATTTCAATTGCCCAGGCATAAATAAGGACCAAAACTACATAAAATGGTATAAATTTGCAATAATTTTGACTTATTAGCACCTTTTCATTTTTATCAATTTTTTAAGCGCCCTGGGTGCTTTTTGGGTTGAATACGGTATACTGATATCATGGATAGTACACATGTACTTTTGGACTACCATATGTTATGCCTACAGCTGCCTGTCATACAATCAATCTACCAATCAATAACATAAATCAAAATGACAAAATACATCATATCAGCACCTAGCTACCATCTGTTGGTTGTGCCAAGGCCATTGGGTTTGCTTTTCTTAGTTTAACATCCTATTAACAGCCAGGGTCATGTAAGGACTTGCCAGGTTTGTTGGTGGAGGAAAACCGGAGTACCCGGAGAAAAACCACTGACCAGCGGTCAGTACCTGGCAACTGCCCCACATGGGATTCAAACCTGCATCCCAGAGGTGGAGGGTCCTTGGTAATATGTCGGGACATCTTGACCACTCGGCCACTGCGGCCCCTGCCAAGGCAATTGGCAAGGATCAATACTACAATCTAGGTTTTAGGGGAAACTACCCTTTTTCAAAAATGGGGAAAAGTTTTGTGACAGTTAGGGGAATTTGACTGTTTGTGTTTTGGTCCAAAAATATATTCATTTTGAAGTGAAACCTATTTCATTGTTAGAGTTAGTAAAATAGAGATTTTAAGCTCAATAGTTACAAGTTTTAACTAATCATAAAATATGCAATAGTTATAAATATATAGTTATTTAGCTCCAGAAGTTTTAAAATTTGAAGAAAAATATGTCACAGGGACAAATTTGGCTACAGAAACGGTGATATATTAACTTCAATGGGGGATTTTTCCATTCTAAAGAGGAATTTTGGTACGGTGGGGAATTAATTATATATATAATTCCATAAACGGTAGTAAATCAGAGCTAGATTGATCTCTGAGCGGATTGTCAGCTGTCAATCAAACAGTCATTTTAAGTTACCAGTATGCTTCATTTCCAATTTATCTTACAGTTTACAATTATTGTATTATATTGTAATTGGATAATGATAATACAGTTTTAAAATGATTAAAAACACTTTTTATAATTACAATATGAGAGATTCAGTTAGAATGGTTACACTAAATCTCTGACAACATATATGTTGAAATGGTGGGATAAGTACAAAAGTAGTTTTGACAATCCATCAATACCTTGCAGGTATCAATTTACACAATGGTTATACCCTCATCATTGGAATTTATAGTCAAATGTTTCAACATAAAGATAGCAACAATTTTGGTCTTTTTTGTATTAAGTTGTTTATCATTAAAAATCATTTCCGATACAAATAAAAATTGTCAATTGTCAATAGTAATTATCATGGATTCTCACAATCATTGTCGTCATCATCAACAATATCGTCATCATCATATCTGACATTGTCGTCATCATCATCAACATCGTCGTCATCATCTTTATCAACATCACAGAAATCACTTGTGTTATTATCCATCAATCTTGTTAACACTTAAATCACCCCTGACATTTCATAATGGACTGGTCTTGTCTTTGATCTGGAAGAGTCTAATTTTGTCTTCAGGGGTGAATGAGTTGATAAGTGTATGTCTAAACCATATACCAATAGATTAGATTACAGTATTCCAACTTATTTACTACCTTAATGTGTCTTTTTAGGAGTAAATAAGTTAAATCATCATTTTGGTCTTTAAAATACTACATGTAATTCTTAAAATGAACCAAATGAAAAGAAAATGAGACAAATACATGTATTTGTGTATGGAAAGATTGCTTAGGTTGAACCACTCAGGGGACATAACTCGTCAAAACACTGACCTCTATATAAAGGACACCTCTCTATAAAGGACACTTTAGCCTTGTCCCCAGGTTTCCTTTATACACAGGTTTGACTGTAATTACAATATTGAAAACAGAAGAGACATGGAGCTACTTAACTACCTAATTTCTTTTTTTGTCCATAGATTACCTACGAGTGATCACAGCTTTTGTGTCATTTTACTACATGCCCTTTGACCCTTGGCGAGCCTCTTTCTGGTATTTACTCAGCGGCTTCCTGGATGCTATTGATGGTCATCTTGCAAGGATGCTCAACCAATGTAAGTGAACTTCAGGCTACTACTGAATGACTTAATAAAATAAATGCAAAATTTAAATCAATATTCAATGATCATGTTTCCTAAGAACTAGACATGGCCAGCAATGGCGATACATGTACAGCTATCATGAGAACTAGATATGGCCAGTTGAAGGTCTGAAAGTAATACAAACAATATTTGATTAATTAATTTTGCCCTCTGTTACAGCCAGTAAACTTGGAGCGTTACTTGACCAGCTGATTGACCGCTGTGCCACCATGTGTCTGTGTGGAGCCCTCTGTTACTTCTACCCCGACTACCTGATGTTCTTCCAGTTCTATATGGCTCTCGATATCACCAGCCACTGGTTCCATCTGCAGAGGTATCTTATTTATTGAGAGAAAAAAAGAAAAGAAATAGGTTACTGTTACTATTTATAGAAACACTCTCAATATCACCAGCCACTGGTTCCATCTACAGAAGTATATTACTTATTGAGAGAGAAGAAAAGAAAAAGAAATAGGTCACTGTTACTATTTATAGGAAACATTACCCTGGTAGTCTTCAATAAGGATCTTTATTGAAAAAATTATCCAATTATAGGTTTTTGCGGGATGTATTGTACTGTACAACATGAAATATTTGTTGTGTAAAATTTTTGTGGTTTCTCTTGAACCACCAATATAAAAAAAAATTTTTTGGTTTTATACATTATTGAACTGCAGTCTCGAGGACCAACCACAAAAAATTCTACCACAAATTATTTTGGAAGCTTTAAACCATGAAAGAAAGTAGTCAAAAGTACCAATGAATATTACATGAATATAGTGCATATTTTGACATAGGAATTTATTTAATGTCTCTGGTTTGCAGCACACTGATGAAGGGCGCAGGCAGTCACAAAGTTCTGGATCTATCAGCTAACCCCCTGCTACGGCATTACTACCATAACCGGGTATGTATATATTAAAAAAGTTACATTAACACTGCACATTTACTCATTATTTGACTCATTCAGCGCATAGGACGCTTAAAAAATTGAAAAAAAAAAGAGAGAAAAAAAAAAGAAAAAAAATTAGGGGAACTCTTAACATAACCAAATTCTGACTAATCTTACATAAAACATATTGTACAAAGTAAGCCATAAATCAATTTTCAAATGAAATCAATATAGAAACCTACAGTGTTTCATATTTTTCAGTCTGCATTTAATTTGAAGTAAGTAAAATTGAGGCTTCAAAAATGAGAGAGGGGTTCTGTTGTTTTTAGGGATGGGGCATGGTTTGGGTTGAAACGGTATTAGTTGAAACAGTATGTTAAGTCCATCGAAAATGACTTTGGAGTATAATGTTAATTACTTTGGAGTATAATGTTAATTAGAGAAAATCTTTTCCCCCACAGAGTATCCTGTTTGTGATGTGCTCAGCCAACGAAACATTCTTCTGTATGCTGTATCTGACACACTTCACTGCCGGACCTTCATGTAAGAGTTATCTCCCTGAAATCAGTGCTATCAAATTTTAAACATCTTGCAACTTCAGTCTTCATTTATGTCAACCTGTTGTAAAACTATGATTACATATATGGTATAATTTAACCTCTGACCTATTGTAAAAATTAACCTCTGACCCTATGGTATATATTAACCTCTGACTTATGGTATAAATTAACCTCTGACCTTTGGTATATATTAACCTCTGACGTATGGTATAAATTTACCTCTGACCTATTGTAAAAATTTACCTCAAAACTATTGTAAAAATTAACCTCTGACCTATGGTATAAATTTACCTCTGACCTATGGTATAAATTAACCCCTGACCTATGTTATAAATTAACCCCTGACCTATGTTATAAATTAACCTCTGACCAATGTTATAAATTAACCTCTGACCTATTGTATAGATTAACCTTTGACCTATGGTATAAACTTTGTGTTGTAGTGCTATTTGGCCTCGGCCTGTGGCAGGTGCTGATGTACCTAACTGCACCTCTGGCCGCCATCAAGACAATCATCAGCGGTGTCCAGCTCTGGGCGGCTTGTAAAAACATCGCAGCTATAGATGTGGCGGACAGGGAAGCGGCGAGACAAAAACAACAGTGAGGAATCCGCCCAGTGTCTCGGTTACAGATTCACTTATTGTTAGATGTGATGAGATTTAATGGAGTTTCGGAGTAAGACCTGTCAGCATTTACCAAATATTCACTTTAGATGGTATGTGTAGTAATTGTCAGTGTGATTTTGGCTGTGGTAGTCAAGTAGTAGTTAACTCATATTCACCCCTGAAAATTCATAATGAACTGTTCCAACCATTGAATTAGAAGAGTTCAAATGTATCTACAGGGGTGATTGAGTTAAAGTATACTGATAGTCATCCACTACTTCTGATCTGTAAGTTCATAACCCATGTGGGATAGTTGCCAGATGCTTGTCGTAGGTTAATGATTTTCTCGTGGTACTCTGGATCCCTCCAAAACCTGAATCGTATGACTCTGGAAAAGGTAATCTGTAACTGCCGAATCAATCTGGTATAGTTGAAGATTTCAGTATCAAAGAAATCCTTGAAAGTTTTATAAGGAAACTTTTCTAGATCATTATGTGTTTTCAAATCCAGCTGCATCGTGTTCAGTTTTTGATAATGGTTGTAGCCTTGTATGATAAATCTATTAATTTGAAATTAAATTGTTCATCATCAGCAAATCCCTGATGGCAAGACATGTTTACTTTGCTCAGCTAAGATTTTTAACTCTCATTCTGTACTAGCCAGACAAGAGCCAGGGTCTAGATTTGATTTCAATCAGATATTTAGTCAAATATTAATTATAATTTCTTCATTATCATAGTGATCATAAAAACTGAAATTTCAGTAAGGACATGTTTCAGATTAGGAAATGAAATATTGATTAATTTAATACTGCATAAGTTATTTACCCTTCTTTTTATGAAGCTGTTTATTAACTGTAGATAGGTCACAATTTTTCTTTTGCATGTTTTAAAGGTTTTCATTGAAATATTGAATTTCCAGAAGGCAATATATTAATACTAATGATATATTGGTGGTGCTTTTTGAAGATATTACTAACAATAATATTGTGTGATTAAAGGCCCACTACTTTTCCTTAACGGTTTTTGATTTTTAAAATGGGAATGTAAAAAGAGATTAATAATTTTGTCGAGTGGCAAAAATTATTAACTTAACCGTTAATACTACACTTATTATCAATTTCTAAACAATTTAATCAAAATAAATAAAATGTTAATTTTCATAACGCGGGTCGTCTTATGTTTTCCCCCGTCGTCCTAAATACCGCGGGGTAGTTGACTATCACTGCGGCAGACGGTAAAACAGCGAGAATGACTCTCTATTGTTATTATGTATTACGCAGGAAATCTTGCATATGTTTGGTGTTGTAACCTCATCTTAGGCCATCGGTATATATTTTCTGAGGTAATTGATGTTTTTAAGAAATCTTTATATTTTGCTACGGAAAGGTAGTGAGCCTTTAAGTTGAACTCGTCGAGTTATGATTAATGCTGGGTTTTTTTTGTCTGATATGTAGTAAGTTGACTGATGTGTAATTTGTTTTTAAGACATTGTTAAGTATTTTCTGGTTTTATGTTATAAATGGTAGCAAAAAAAATATTTGTTGTAATTCTAACTTTTACAGAAAACTTTTTTTTCTAATTTAATTTTAAATGAGAACTGAACATAGGATTATAAATATGTATAGAAATACAGAAATACAGATTCTTTCAAAACTAAAATAATGAAATAATTATGTTGTTAATTTTTTTTTCTTCTTTATTTTGGGTGGGGGGTTATTTTTAATTTTTAATTTTTCTTCTGGTCATTCCGCCATTCAAATAATATATCCAATAGATAAATCTTCGTAATATTTTTTGTGGTCAAATGAATATATCTAGAAGTATTCATCTTAAGTACAATATTTTAAAGTAGGAATGCCAAGACTTACAATTTATCATGTCAGAAAAAAAGTTTATGAAATCAACAATCAAACAAAAATGTTGTCTAATTAAACAACAAAAGTAATCATGTCTTAGCATGTATGTGTGTAATTAGATATATGAGATTTTGTTTGTTATTCAATATGTAAATCTCGGACAAGAGGGATAGATGGATAAATAAATATCAATTTGGGATACCTGTACCAAAACGATGTGGGTAGAGTTCAATTGACTGTTGGTCAATGGCACCCTTCGGATCTGGTGACTTTGATGTCATATTTTGAATTTTTTGATGTCACAATCACCAGAAGGTGGGACTAATCCACTACTTTGTAAATCATAATTTGCCCACTATGTTTAGGTGTCTTGTAACATTTTGTTATATCATGACCTCTTGTGATGCGATACGAATTTGGCATAATTGACATTCCAATGATATTACTTTCAATAACTGTATACTGGTAGTGAGTAAAATTTGTGGGTGGATTATTTTCGTTATATACACATTTTCTTTTAAATCTGCAAATTCTTAAAGATGCTCCACCGCCGACATAGCATAAATGATATTCATTATTTGAACAATATAATTGGTGTTTAATCGTGTATATTTATGTCTAATTAACACAACAAATAATATGAAATAATTCATTTTGCCTTTGGTGCAGGCGTAATCAGTACTTCATTCCATAAAGGATATAGTGCCATGGATTTTTTTGCGGGATGCAATTAATTATTTTTCATATCTTTAACTTGAAGTAAAATTAGAAGCTGAAACTTCTCAATGTTGGTAATGGTGTAAAGTAAGTAACTTTTGTAACTGAAAAAAAATACTAAATCGTCTGCTGCTGTTTTTGATAGTGAAAAAATACTATTTGTCAGCGGTGGAGCATCTTTAACAGCAGTGAAATATTAAGAAATTTATTTAGATGTACCTAAGAAGAACAGATAAAAAAATTATAGGAACTGATGAACCACATATAGGTAACTACGAAATATCGACACTGCAAAATTATAGCACAATACAATATCAGATGTCATTAATGGTTAGAGGTTGTATTTGGGTCTAAATGAATACCTATATCATCATCTTAGTGAATACCATTTCTTTGACTTTCATTTCTATAAACAATCTCAGCAGAGCATTTCAAACAAAGTGTTTGCATAAATGTATATAATCATGCTCTGTTTTGAGAATATGTGAAGATTAGATATAATTAACAATTAAAAAAAAAATTTAAAGAAAAAAATTAATTCAGATTCATGTAGTATAAATATGAATAATTTAGTATTAGAGAGGAATACGTGTTTTGTATGTACATGTATATGTGTGTAAGTTAAAGTTTTGTATTTATTAGAAGTTAATCTAAACATATAAATATTTAGTTTGTTGATGTAGTCTGTATGTACCGTGTGGTAATAAATGATGTGAACAATTAGAACAATATTTGAGATAACTGAACAACCAAATGATTGGTACAATACCTTGATTTCCAGATTTCAAAACGACGTTGGGAGAAGTACGATTTACTGTCGAATAGTCCCACCTTCCACTGATTATGACATCATATATGAAGGTGGAAGGTGGGACTAATCAATCGTAAATCGTACTCAACCCAAGTTGTGACACAGGGACCTGGCACGAAAATTTTTAACCAAAATAATATATATAATGTTAGATTAAAAAAATCGTGCCAGGTCCCTGTGAGTTGTGATGGTATCTTAAAACCATTGTATTGTTGAATCATTTTTCAAATTTAGGTGTTTAATACGTTTGCAGTGTGTAGACATATTCTTAGTTATGTTTGTGTTATTTAAAGAGTGAATGAAGGATATTTTATTTATTTTGAATGATTATAATCTTTTGTCAGAAAAATCATCCAGTTAGAGTTTATGAATAAGTTAATGCCATATATAGATTGTTACTATAAATAGTATAATATGAAAATGTCATTGTTACTATAAATAGTATAATACGAAAATGTCATTGTTACTATAAATAGTATAATATGAAAATGTCATTGTTACTATAAATAGTATAATATGAAAATGTCATGAAAGAGATCGCTCTTCTCTTTCTTGTTTCTCCTTTCTTCTGTCTGTATGTTAAGATTTGTTGTTGATTACAAGTCATATATGTTTTATTCTTTTTACATTATGATTCATCTAAAATACTCTTTTGAACATTTCATTTGAAGATTTGTTTCATGTCAAAATAATAGTGAAATCAGTTGATTTGTACAGAAGTTCACTGGTAATAGGATTATACCAAATTTCTAACCAGGTTGTCTTTAAGAATTTCCTAAATACTTCAGATTAATTTAAGAAAGATCTTGTTGTCAATAAATTCTAATGTAAGTCTTAAAATTACGGAAATACAGTTGATGAAGGGTGTTAAAAAAATGATAGTACAAGATTTTGGAGACGGCCATTCAGACTTAAAACGAGGGCAACTACAAAATATAACATGTACAATGAATCCTTGATAATACGAATGCCAATAGTACGGAAAGCTCACAACTCGTATATGTAATTAGGTAATATAATAATTATGTTAAAAAAATAGTTTTATATAACTGATCAATTGTAAATACTTTTTAATTGTCACTTTCATAAAAAACGGGGATATCTCTTTGGGTTCGTGTATCTAGTGCTTTTGTTTCAGCTTTCTAAAAACCCTTTTTGATAAAAAAAAAGAACAACCAAATTTGGTCGGAAGATGTATCCCATGATACTTGAAGTAAAGATGTCACCTTTGCATAATTACGCAAATTAATTAAGAACCTTCAAATTTGATTGGCAGAATCTTTTCCTCATTGGTAAATTTTTACCAATTTCAATGGAATATGGTCTGTGAAAGCTTTATGGGATATCCGAAACTTGAGGCCAAGTTTGCATACCATCAATTATTGAAGTACTGCAGTATTCAATAATACATCCCATCGGAAAATGCGAAAAGCAGTGGACAAAACTTGAGGCCAAGTTTGCATACCATCAATTATTGAAGTACTGCAGTATTCAATAATACATCCCATACATAAAATGCGAAAAGCAGTGGACAAAAAATGTATGTTTCAGAATGCAAAATATTCTAAAATTTAAAACAGGCATTAGCTTGCTAAGTTTAAAAAAATGATACTTTTGCCATATTTTTAGATTTTTAACTTTCTTCCGTTTTAGTGCTGTCTGTAATGCAGACATTTTGTGCCAACTTGTTTTCTATTAAAATAGTACTTTGGCTATCAAGAATTTTATCTCTAATATAAAACTTATTTTTTATTTATAAGATGAATATAATACACACTTAACTGCCAAGATTTTCGAATCATGATTTAAATTTAAACTATTTCAGTTTTTTGTGAGTTATGAGCTTTAATGGTTTTTTTTAAATCATAGTTATCGTGCAATACTATGTGTATTAATTGTCTTATTTTGTAGAATTGTAAATATTTCTTTTTATTCATGATTTGATATCAGAGTTCACATTTATAACCAGGTAGATAGTATTTGTTATGTTGTATAATTGTAACGATGATAATGATGTCTATAGCCATTAAAATCTATTTAGCAATAATCTGCTTTGTTCTCTTGTTGTACTTGTAACCAAAATGTTTTGCTCTTTTGTAAATTATCTTCAATTTCCATTGGATACGATTTATAGATCTACGCCCTTTAAATATCATAGCAAAACTGAAGTCGGTTCAGGAGGAAAAAAAATGACCAATCACATGCCTGCAGAGACAATCTTTGAAGATCTTTAGAGAGCAATACGAATCTTCAAATCCAAACAATTTACCGTTATTCAATTCTTTTGATGTACATCAAAGGACCGAATTACCTGCTTATCAGTGTCTTATTTGCTGTGACATAGTCTAGTCCAGGGGTGTAGAGATTGACCGATCGCCAGGTGTAATATAGCCACGCCTTGTGCTCACAAACGTACGTGTTCTATTCAATGTCGGAGCAAACATCGTAGCACACACAATACAAAATACACAGCCACGTGCAGTTTGATTGACAGCTGGCGATCCGTCAATTGTAAGTGATCGTAACCCCTAGAAAATTGAGGTTGTTTATAAAGATATTTTGTCACAGAAGTTTGAAGAGAATCCTTTTATTGTATGTTATAAAGATATACTTCAATCTAGCTTGTAACTTGCATTTTCATTGGTTGAATTGTATAACCCCATCTTGCTTGTAACTTGCATTATCATTGGCTGAAAAATCCCATAAAGTGAAAATGACGTCACAAAATCTGTGTAAGTGCACTCTTATGAAAAATGCACAGTAGTTTATATAGTTCAGATGGCAAGTGGTGACAAAAAATAAAAGATTACATCAACTGTGTGATCACCGGGAGAAGTTAAAAAGGGTATTAAGCCAGAATATGTAAGGGGGGGGGGGAAGAGATGGCAAGGGAAATTGAGTCGTTAATCAATGTCTCTTATGCCTTTACTTGGTATTATTTGCATATTGGTGAGGAGAATGACATTGCACCCAATGAGATATGGGTAAATAGACACATCAGTCCAGTAAGGGGGTCTAAAGCTTGTCTGGATGTGTGGAGCATACAAGTGTGCTAAGCCAGCTCATAAAGAGAGGCCAAGTCCAGCTGAGGGAACATGATAGGTGTGTGGCTAAATCCTGCGAACTCTTATGGACTGATATCCCATCGGCTCATTGAAGCACAGGGACTAGTAATGTAGATTGGGAAAAAGTCTATTTTGATATACTATATAAAAGCAGACTATTTTCCCAATCTACGTTACTAGTCCCTGTGATTGGAGTAGCCCCACAACACCAGTACTCTATCCCAGACCACATGCGGTGAATGGTACAAAACTACATGTATTTCTACAGTATCCAGATAGGCTTTATTGTTACCTGACTCTCTATATAAATGTAAATGAAGTAATTTCGCCTATTGACCGGTCAATAGTTTGACTGTTGACCGGGGCGGAACGTCAGCATGCGTTTATTGTTGACGTCATAATTAATTGTTGATGTCATAAACACTGGCAGGCTGGATCAACCCAAATACCGTTATTCTTTCGGCGAAAGTCTTTCTCACAAGAAGCTCAGTGATACGTTTAAGATTGCGGTTCAGGTAACAAAACAGTTGTTTCATGCCTTTTCAGTCAACAGACAAAAACTCTTTCCCTCTGTGTTGGGACCAACCCGATGAACTGTTTCCTGGAGCCAGATTACCATTGTAATCTCCTTTGACTTTAAGAATTTTTGTGAAAGAATTGTTCAGTATTAGAAATTAAAGATGTTTCACCGGCAAACAAGCAGACAAACTTTTCTTCAGTGACAAAAGTTGACACCATTGAGAAGTTTGAGCTGCTTATTTCAATTCAAGATATTAAAAATAATTAATTGTGTCCCAAGAAAACTCCATGGCACTATGTCCTATATGGAATTAAGCACTGATTGTGGTTCAGGTAACAAAACAGTTGTTTCATGCCTTTTCAGTCAACAGACAAAAAATCTTTCCCTCGTGTTGGGACCAAAACCTGATGAACTGTTTCCCGAGGCCTCCGGCTCTGGGAAACAGTTTAAAGGGTTGGTCCCCAACAACGAGGGAAAGAGTTTTGACTGTTTGACTGAAAAGGCATGAAACAACTGTATACTGTTGGAGAAGTTACTTCAGCTTGGCAAAACTTGGAGAAACGAGTAGTGACAGGATGCACCATATCTGTCATTCTTTTTGTTATGGACTGCATTTGATAATTGAAGCTGCAGGATGGGGAACTAGGGAGCTCAACACTGAGTCAGGGATCTAATCAAGATTTATAGAAGTTTCATAGATAACATGAATGTTTCTACAGATGTACATACTACCACATACGTCCAAGAAAATTCGGCTCTACCAACAATGGCCAAAATGGAGGTAGGTAGTTTTCCAGGGCAAGGAATCATTCAAGGCAAGAAAGTTTAGATTCATAATGCTTAGGGAAGGGAAAGTGACTCAAGAGTTCATATTGGTGTTCAAAACACATAAAATACCTTTCCATTGTGGGGAATCCTATCGAGTACCTTGGAGATGTTTTGACGCAGCTTCACTAAAAGCCACAAGTCAACAGCCAACCTTGCTAAAACAAGCTAAAAATGGATGAGGAAAATGAACTTCTCATGACTAACAGACAAGTTCCGGACATTGATCTTCCGGCATGGATAGTGACCTTTGATGCTGTACCAAGTCCCTATGAAAACAATGGAAGGACTGGAGATATCCATCAGGTAGTGAGAAATTCCAGCCAATAAAGTTCTCCAATAGCCCGCTTTAGTTGTTCACGAGTCCTACATCTCCCGCTGTCACCAGTTATGGAATAGTTTAAGGCCACTATGGCAATGCTGATGACGACACGGCGAGACTCAAGGGAAAAAAGGGTGTATGAAATTTTCAACTGTGTCTGAGCATGGGAGCAGATTACGAAATCTGGAGTGGCCTACTTAGTATGGCTGGAGATTGGCAGTAGCAAACAGATCAAGGAGGCTGAATGTAGTTTCCATCAGAGATCAGATATTGTTATGTGGTCTTTGTTTACCAAACAGGTTATCTTGGTGGAGTTGACTTTACCGTGTGAAAAAATATTAAAACATATGTATTTTTTTTTCATGGTATTTAATTAAAACAAGTATAAATAAAACAATTAATATATTGATATTATAATTGTTGAGTAAATAAACAATTTATACCATATGAAGCATCACATAAATGTACATTAATATCACAAACACTTTTTTGGTAACACATCAATTAGTGATACTTTTTGCCAAAAAACGGAAGTTTTGCACAAGGATTTTCTGGGGCTACTTTAGCGTCTGTCAGCCCCTTCAGCACTATTGTGAGGTTTCGATCTATGGCTAAACTCGTCAACGTTTCCCGTCCTTCTGGAGACACTTTATGATCATAAATATCCAAATGTTCAAGTTTGGGACAATTCCTCACCAAATTAATTATGGCACTTTCTGATATTGTTTTTATCCATGAAAGGTTGAGTTCTTTTAGATTTTTCAATGACCGGCTCAAGGCGTTCATGGATCTGTCCGTTAAGTGTTTACAGGCACACAGGTTTAAGCATTCAAGGTGCGGCAGTTTCTGAAATTAAAGAGTTGACAACCATTAACCATTTAATAATCCGTGAAAATTCATCATTCTATAGATTATGATCTGGTGTATACATTTCAGTTCCTGTTAATGAAAATGGAAGTCCTGAGTAAGCAAGACAAAATATTCATGTTATTAATTTACAACATTGTTCCATTATTAACCAACTTTCTTTTGCGGCTACAAAATTTTGCTATTTTAGTTTGAAGACAAGAAGTTTGCAGAGAATAATTTTATTCAAAAAAAAAAAAAAAAGGTCTTTGTTAAAATTTACATTCAATATATATTTGGTAATTATTTATTTGCAAAGAACTTTCGGGAATTTGCGGGTATGGTAAAAGTACTGTAAAGCACAAAATATTTGTGTGAACTTTCTTTACTGGCATAGAGCTTTGATTTTGTGGATAAAGATATTTGTGGTAAGTCGATGGAGCAATAGTGACAATAATGTGAATTTTTTTCAGTTTTTTTTATTTGTGGGTTCACGCAAAAACAACAAATTTCTACAGAATGAACATTTTTCATTTTAAACAGTATATGACAGTTTGCATGTATAGACCACTAATTTTCCTTCAGGTTTTACTACAATGTAAAATTAATTTTTACAATGAAAATACATTTCTATATTACATAGAAACAATAAGGACTAATGGGCTCACCTTGACTAACTGCTCCATGAGATTATCCGTCATCAGGTACCCACAATCCTTCAGACTGAGGTGGCGGAGATGTGGACATGATTTCCAAACACTTCGTAGCGTACTTTCCGTCAGATAAACGTTATCGAGGTTCAGATGTTGTAGAGTTGGTACAAGGAGCTGACGAAATGATGAACTGTTTAATTTTTTCTTCTTTTTCAATCTGTGAATCATATTACTGCAAAAAAAAAAACAAAAAAAAATTAATAAATAAAGAAAAATCACAATATAATACAATTTATCAATACATAACTCTGGAGACTTTTTCTGTGCTCACATATCACTAATATTTAACTCATTCACCCTTGAAGACACATTTAGACTCTTCTAAATCAAAGACTAGACCAGTCCATTATGGAATTCCAGGGGTGAATGAGTTAAGAATAGTTGTGGATCCAGAAGGGATCCTTATATCATCCCAATACCTAGATACAGATGGAACGAAAGGGCACTTACAGCAGGGAAGGTTGGTACTTATAATGGCTAGATGCAGTATGTGAAGAGGTTTAGCCTATTTGGTGAAGGGTTTTATGTGCCGGGGATAGGGATGCATTTAGGGGGAGGGGCACTTATAGGGGAAGGGCAGTTACAGTTTACAATAAGTGGGAGGGGCAGTTACGGCGGGAAGGGGCACACAAATACAGTTTTTCATTATCATGGTATTTTGATATATTCTAAAAATTTGAATAAATATTTAGCTACTGATTTGTAATTAAATACATTAAGAACTACACACAACATGTGACACTTCTATGTTATACTGTAAACCAACTTTCGTTTCGCTGGTAATTTACTTTCACAAATTTCGCAATCTAAGTAAATTCGCGAAAGTTTTAAAATCGCAAACAAGTATCCACATCATCTATATTGATAGGATTTAGCATTCAATTGTTAATTCCGCGAATATTAATCTTCATGAACATGTTTTAAAGTGGAAATCGTGAAATTTAATAGCAGCGAAAGAATGTCAGTTTACAGTAAATGGGACGCGGTGTTTGACTGATGGAAGAACGGTCCCTGTAGCATACTTACTTTATGAGATACTCATCCGGGAAGTCTTCCAGATCATACAACTCTAAATTATCTGATACGTAGTCTAAACAAGTGGACAGTAGTGTAGTCACACCAGTACCACTGTGGTAAGGGTTCTACAAAATAACGATTAATGACAATAATTAAGTATTATTTTTTTTTAAAAAAATCATCTCTAGTTAAAGTGAATAGTCGAGCAGCAAGAAAACAAGCTTTAAGTCTAAATGGGTTCATTGGCCTCCTAAAAGTCCTTTACATATCAATATGACGATCCATTTATACTTACGTTGTCCAGTTTTGACCACTGAAGATATGGAAAAGCCTCGTGTAAATTTAGCACATTTCAAAAATAACTCTTTGAAAGCGAGGCAGGGTGGAAATGCCAATATGGACATATCCAGCCAGGACTGGACATGTTATGATTTCTTTATATAAAATAACTTCTTCACATGCAGAGCGATTTTGATATGAATTGATATATTTTTCTAGTTCATAAGAAATTATACCTATATATTAACAACGACATTTTTAAACATTTAGCCTTTCCTATGCCTGACTAATCACTTTAAAACACTAGTATCTAATACTTTAAAAAACGACTTTAGCCTTCCTTTGCCTGACTATTCACTTTAAACACTAGTATTTATACTTTAAACGACTTTAGCCTTCCTTTGCCTGACTATTCACTTTAAACACTAGTATTTATACTTTAAACGACTTAAGCCTTCCTTTGCCTGACTATTCACTTCAAACACTAGTATTCATACATGTGCTTCATACATTTTATCCAATAAACAGCAGAAGCTGCTCCTCTTCTGTAAGTACTTCTCATTGATAGCAAAATGTAGTTGGATAATAAACTATCTATGCCAGAAATAGTAAATGTTTATAAATATTCATTTGTTTTTATTGTTTTCACTGTCTAATTCTGTTTAGAACAACAACATTGTCGCTTCCTTGGTTTGGTTTGATTTTATTAGTTTAATGTCTTTTAACTTAAGAAATTATTTGAGACATGCCAGATAAGCTGGTAGGGAAAAAAATAATTCCAGAGAAAAACATGACCAGAAGTTGCCAGGTACTGACTGCTGTGTCGGTGGATTTTTTCCAGTACTCTGGCTTTCCTTCATCAACAATAAGTGGCAAAAAAATGAACTTGTTTGTTTATGATATTAAACTAACACAAGAATTCCACGAAGTGGGATGTGTCGCCTGCACAGCATCACAAAAAAAAATATTATTTACAGTTTTGAAAATATTGTTAAAAACAATTTAGATGAAGTAATCAAGTTCCATATCTTCTTGCAAATAATGATGGATTTATGAAAAGTAAGGAACCCATCTAAGATCTCATTGATTATAAAGCAATATACCAAATTATCCAAAAGACAATAAATACTAAAAGTTTTTCAATCGAATCCAGCGACTATTTAAGTCCCCGTAGGTTCGCAAATGATTGGCAATTTTGACCAGTATCGAACCCATATAAAGATCTCATTAATATATAAGCAAGCCAAATTGGTTGGTCGGTTATTTTTTGATGAAACCAGGATTTTTCTGGATTTTTAAAGTCCCGTAACCCAAAATATTGACAGATTTTGACCATTATTGAACATCATCCAAATCTAATTGAATAAAACAATTTATGAAATTTGTGAAATATGATATTAAATATTTAAGTATCGAGTGGAAATCATTGGATTTTTCTGTTTTGACAATTTTTAAAGTACCCGTAACTCTTGCAATATTGACGGATTTTGACCCCATAGGCGCGAGAACTCATCCGAGATCTCATTGATAGTATATACCAAATGTGGTGTGAAATCGACATACTTTCATTATCGCACAGAAACCAATTTTTCGGACGCCGACGCCGCCGACACCGGACGACGCCGACATAGTGATACCTAAATGTTGCCCTTAGGCAATTGCAGGCGTTCAAAAAAACAGAAGTCAAGCCCGAACAATAACTAAATTTCTTTAGCCGTTTTCCAATCATCTTCCAGTACGAAGCGTTCAAAGCCCACAGAAGCAACCCTGATGGTTTTGCCGTTTTTCCTCCTTCCCGTTCGAATGCGTTTGGCCCCTCAATTGGGAAGTGAGTTTGTCTATCTCTTCAAGGATTTCCTCCTTTGTGTCATGTCGCATCATAATTGAGGCTGGCTAGCTGGTCAATGTCTACAAAACCTACAAAATAATAAATTGGTCATTGTCATCATAACATACAAAATAATGAATTGGTCATTGCTTAAATATCTGGAGGTACAAAATAATTAATTTGTCAATGATTACATATCTTACATAATAGAAAACTGCAGCAGAGAGTGATGCCCAACTTCAAAGTAATACAATGTACTTTTATTCCATTCTTTTGATATACATGTATATCAAAGGACCAAATTACCTGTCTCATCTGTTTTCATACACAGAACCCTTCAGTATTGTTCCAGGAGTGGATACAGCAAATTAACAGTAATATTAACCTCCTGGAATATCATTAATAGCTTAAATATATCGTCAGATATAACATCAAATCCTTTGAATTATTCAGTCAGTAAAGTGGTGAGTGGATCAGTGGTCATGAGATTGATCCTGGTCACGGCACCAAATGGTCCAGCACTCTACCGACTGAGCTAAAGAAATTGAATTCAAAGCTAGAAGTGACTTATCACTAGTCACATTTGAAATAGGAGAGGAGAAAATGTAGCGACTGGACCAGAATTCTAACCTGGGACCTTTGAACACTAGCCAAATGCTTTTTTTATGAATGTTGCTTCCTGGTTCACTGATGATTGACTCAGCCCAATTCTACTACATGCAACATATATATAATCCTCCCTCCTTTCCAATTCTTCGTACTCAAAGATACAACAACTCACAAGTTCACATATCCCTACTAACCATATTCTCAATGCTTTAAACATTGATGGTATCATAAATATAGGTAAAAACGGTATAAAGCTAGTATCATTAATAATCCGAAATAAAAGCCAAAATAAATTCAAAGTAAAATCAAAGCTCATGTCTATGGAATATATATTCTATATATGATGGTAATTGATGGTAATCTTGTCAATTTGTGTAACAGGGGAGGAAAAAAATGTAGTGGCCAGACTGAGGCTTTGATTCTAACTCTGAGACCCCTCTGAACACTAGCCGAATGCTCTACCGACTTATCATGAACTAGGTCCTACTGGTCATCGATGATAGACCCCAGTCCAATCCAGCATTATTTTAAACAGCTTTTACAATGCATATCAAGATATCAAAGTTAAATTTAGATTGTTAATGAGAGAAATATGCACAATTATGTACGTACCTCTGTCATACACTTGGAGACCCTCCTTAAGAGCCCCGTATCGTCGAGAACATAACATAGACGTTTAGTTAATACGTAGTCTTGTCGTGTCATACACTTCGAGACCCTCCTAAGAGCCCCGTATCGTAGAACATAACATAGACGTTTAGCCAGACGAGAGTCTTCCTGATCATCCCACTTCGGTTCATCTTGTGCTTTCGAAAATCCTTTGGTGAACTTGACATCTAAAGAATTTGTCTATTTTTAATTTCTTAAATTGTTATTTTTTCTATCTTGATTTATAAAACAAAAAAAAAAAACAATCGTAATTACATTTAAAGTACAGACTTATTTTCAAACATTACAATTTTCTGTGAATACTGATACATGTGAAAATTCACATACACTATCCTGCTTATAAATGAGATATTTCACCACGAGTGAAAACACAACCGGAAATAAGCTTAAACTCTGCCAATCAGACGAAACGTTGTGCAATGTTTCTGCTACTATGGCCTAGTATTAATTGCTAGGCACATGTTTACAAATCAGTAGCGCTACTGTTAAAATGTCTTTCATCTATATTTGTAAGTAAATAAATCAATAAATTTCAGATTATTACACTGTCACCATCAAAAACAACAACGTTGATCGTGCTCAAAATTGTTTGACAGCACTACCATTTCCGGATATGTAAACAAAAAGGGTGGTAACTCTAATTGATTTTAAAATTTCGTGATTGCGCAATCAGTCAATGCTTGCAATAGCCTTATTCACAAACGTTAACACGTGTTCATACAAAGTTGTTTTTTTTTTTTAATTTTTTTTTTAATTTATTTTTTGTATGTTTTTAGTGTTTAACAAAGTTGACGAAGTGAAAAATAAAGATACAGACGTTTCATTGGAAGACAAAATTTAATGGCAATGTTTCTTGGTTTTCATTTGAATATATTATCACTGGCTCAAAATCATTCCCGAAACATAATAAATATTTTGCGTACATGCACGTTATTTTATACTGGGGTTCAATTCAAAGTTAATATTCCCATAAAACCGGTTTATCATGGCAATGGATCTTCCTTAAAAAAGTTCCACCAACCAGAAATTGTACATCTTTGTGTACAACATACATATGCAGTACATGTACATGTATGGACATATTGGCCTTACACTCCTTCAAAAGGACAAATAAACCCACGAGTCGTTTAACATAAATTATTAATAATAAAAGATAGTCGGTATAAACATAATGATTATAACTTTTAAAACAAAAATGTTAAAAAAAAAAAAAAAAAAAAAAAGTCTCATAAAAGGGAGAAACGTATACTGAAGACTTAATAAAGGCTTCAAACTTTATTTTTAAGCTACAACATTATTTTATGGAAAAATAGTAAAATGGTAAAGTTAGATGAGTTAACCATTAGCAATATATACAATTTATGTATTAATATTACATTGATGGATAATTCAGTAACCTAGTCCGCTATATATAAGGTAAAATAAATAAATAAATAAATAAGGCCTACTTATATAGACAGGTTTAGCGGATTCAATAGAATAAACCGATTCACGAATTACCTAAATCTCTGTTTAAACCTAACAATGTTGTCCGTTTATTCACCAGCGGGTAGCATTTTTAATTGTATTTACCAGCTGATCTGCAGGTTATGATGCAAATTAATTTCTCTAGATGTTTGGAAATATTAATTGCACTGGCTCATACATTCTGTTAAAAGTAAAGTGCATTTTTCTGAATCGAAAAGTTTTAATATATTATTGCCGTATTACAATTTACAATAAAGGGACTTCACTCAGGCTAAAACTTTTACATAACCACGAAGCAAAAGAGCTTTTGAACCATAATAAGATATTGACATTTACCATACCAAATACCGTTGTACCATCACACGATTTTAGGTAATTACTGTACATGCTCCGACCAAAGTACACTTTTACAATGAACTCATCGGATCTTTGAACTTTTTTCCGAACAATTCATTTTAATGTGTAGAGCTAAAAATGATTTTAGCAGTACTGCGTTTAGCGGCAAAAAATCATTATAATTTTACATCTGCAGTTTTCCGCAGTGAGATGAGTACATAATGTCAGAACATGAAGCCAAACTTGAAATCTACAATTTCATATTTTTACAGTTTTTATTGTAAAATGACTTCGGAGGTATGCTTCCATCTAAACATAGCCGTAAGGAATACAAACAAAAATTTTACAGTGCATAAATTTTATGTGTCGTAACTAATGTTTATAAGAAATCGTGCATCTTTGTCCACTTGAATGATTTTCATGAGTTACGGTAATTCATCAAACTTTGTGTTATTCGATAGATTACCGTAGAATATATATCCTGTCAAAATTTTCGCAGACATAATTTGAAATTCCCACCTTACTAACAAACTAAAAATCTTCTGTCCATTTACATTAATATTCGATATAACAAAGTTATTTAAAGATCCAACCGCCAAGTTTAAAATAGACCAAACATTAAACGTTCTCAGCGCTGCAATGTGCACTTTTATAGCCACAACTTCAGTGTTCTATTGCATTTTGAACAAAGTGTATCTATATATATATTTACAATAGATCAGACATTTAGGTTGTAATTGTAACTGTCACCCATTTTCTTTTTTTCAATCATCATCAAATATCATAGCTAGCTATTGTAATGTGCTGAGGCCAGGACCCGAACATACAAGAACAAGGACGACGCCCTGAACGTTTTAAAGCCACAAAAGCTAAATTAGCTGATGGACTATATGTGGCTGAAATGTCCCTATCCATGTATCGTCACATCGTCACTTTACTGATAATTTTGTCTCAATTTGAAGCATCCATGTATACTAATTAATATTTGTAAAAAAAATAAACACTAGTATTATTAAAATTAAAAAAATTGAAAAAAAAAAAAAAAATAAAAAAATGAAAATAAAATTTATAGAAATCTATATACAATACCAGAAAATAAACCATGCGAGCTAAAATTTGATACTGGTCCCACATGCCCCCCCCCCCCCCCCCCCCCCAAAACCTCCGAACCAATATTTTTTCTGAACCCTTATGACCCCACTGATCACAAATCCAAATGTTAACATTGCATAAGTTGGGATGAACTTCCGGTTATGACGTCATCCAGATGGCCGCCATCTCGAATTTCACTAAAAATTGAAAATAGTCATAACATTAAACATTTTTCAACCGAAGTAGACAAATGAGGTATCAAAATGACCACAATAGAACAACAAATACATATCAGGACCAAAAAAAATCCAATATATGTAGTGATTTCTACGCAGGAAATGAAAAAAATCGGATTTAAAGCTTAAAAATGGTGATTTTTTTCAGCAAATTTTTCATATTTTGTTTGACGCAGCAAAAAATGTTTCCCAACAACAATCTATTATTTCAAAAAAAGTTTTTTGACCACTTATCAATCAGTTTAAACAACAAAAACCAATGTTAACATTGTATAGGTTCCGGTTATGACGTCATCAAGATGGCCACCATCTCGAATTTCACTTAAAATGAAGAATAGTCATAACACTGATATTTTTCAACTAAAGTAGACAAATGTGGTATCAAAATGACCACAATAGAACGACAAATACATATCAGGACCAAATAATCCAATATGTGTAGTGATTGTACGGAAAAAAAAATAAAAAAAATAAGCTTTTAAGCTCAAAAATGGTGATTTTTTTAGCAAATTTTTCATACTTGGCTTGACGCAGCAGAAATGTTTTCCCAACAACAAATTATTACTCGTATTCAGTTATTTAAACTCCTATCAATCAGTAAAAACAAAAACAACAAAAACAATATATAGAAATGCAAAAAAAAAAAAACTTATTGTTATACCCTCAATTTTGTAGATTAGCAGCGTCTCAAAAGTAACACAACACCTACTGACAAAATGTAACCTAAGCTAAGCCTGTGTTTCCGTTAAATCATTAACAGTTCCCAAAGCGTTTGTGTCTTCGAAAATGAGCACATTCATTGTTTATTTCCTATGCATAGCATAAGCAAAATGTCAGATGGTTACTACAATGTCACTTATATGTCTTTCACTGGTTCTCAATGATAACCATTATTATTGTGCGTGCTTTCTCGCCTCACTGACCTATCCATTGAAGAGACACACGCGAAATCTGGTAGCTGGTACATGCAGTCCGAATCAGAATACTACTCGAGATATCAGTATCCAATTCGTCGAAAGCCAGATCGACGTCTTCGATGTCGATGAGCTCATGTGACACTGCATTACCAGTGTTTTTTTACCTAGCCTTTTATGACCCATCCACGGCCAGAGTTCATATCAGGAACAACAGGTTCAGGGATGTGGGATCTCTTTCAGATTCTAACATATCGTACGTATATGCTGTATCAGACTTCTACGGCATAATGGAAATTACACCAAATGCACATTCTTCCAATGGTGGATTGGTTCTCCTTAGCACATAACTCCATAATTCGTATGAAGAACTATTCACCAATCTTGTTGACCCTCGTGCGACCATAAATGGCACAGGTGATATCATCGAGGTCATTAATGAGGGCATAAATGTTAAATGTTTTTCATTGGTCTGACTTTTCCCCACTCCCTTGAAGGTGCTGGTTGTATCACATCTGGTGTATGCACAAAGAGGACCATTGAAGACTCTCCAGTAGAAAGTTCTCTAAAGTGCTTTCCAGACTTGGCAAAGAGTGAAACTTCACTGCAGACCCTCATTTATGACCTCAAAGAATCCACCTGTGCCACTTATGGTCACTGAGGTTCACAAGAATGAGGAATTGTGCTTCACACGAATTAAGGAGAACCAACTCAACCCCCCGCAGAATGTTGATCTGGTGTCTTTTCCATCATGCCAGGGAAGTCTGGAACATCATATACGATATGTGAATCTAGGTGAAACTAGGTTGGAAAAAGGAAGAGCTCCCACATCCCTGAAGCCGATGTTTTCTGATCTTAACTCTGACCATGGATAGTTGACAAGTTAGAACCACGATGGTAACCCGGTAATGTAATGTCACATCAGGTCACCGAGGTCGAAGACGACACTCTGGCGAAAGCACGCACAACGAAAATGATTACCATTAAGAAATAATGAAAGAAATATGTGACACTGTAGTAACCATCTTATATTTCCTTGCGTTATACACAGGAAATAAACAATGGATGTGCTCATTCTAAAAGACACAATTTGTTTCGAAAAGTGTCATGATATTTACGGAACTTTAATTTGATACCCTATAGCTATTAGTTAGCGTTTTGCTGTAATAATTCATTTTGAGAGGCTACTAGTCTACAAAATTTTCGAATATGAAAATGGATTATTTTGAAGTCCCACTTAGATATTCAGCCAACTTTAAATTCAAATTTGTTAAGATATAAAATCGTCAATAGCCAATGTTATATTCAGGAAATTCCAAGACACCAGGAAAATGTAGTGTTAGCGGTTTGGAAAAAAATAACAATCATATGCCGCATCCGGTGATGTTTTCTAAACCAAATGATGGTATAACAATTCTCTTTTGCATTTCTATATATTTTTGTTGTTGTTGTTTTAACCGATTGATAAGAGGTCAAATAACTGATTGTGAATAATAATTTTGTTGTTGAGAAACAATTTTTGCTGCGTCAAGCCAAATATGAAAAAAATGCTGAAAAATTACTATTTTTGAGCTGAAAATATTATTTTTTTCATTTCCTGCGTTCAAATCACTACATATATTGGATTATTTGGTCCTGATATGTATTTGTTGTTCTATTGTGGTCATTTTGATGCCTCATTTGTCTACTTCAGTTGAAAAATGTCAATGTTTTGACTATTTTTCATTTTTTCAGTGAAATTCGAGATGGTGGCCATCTTGATGACGTCATAACCGGAACTTATACGATGTTAACATTGGTTTTGGTTGTTTTCGTTGCTTACACTGATTGATAAGTGGTCAAAAAACCTATTAGAAATAATAGATTGCTGTTGGGAAACATTTTTGCTGCGTCAAACAAAATATGAAAAATTTGCTGAAAAATCACCATTTTTGAGCTTTAAATCCGATTTTTTTCATTTCCTGCGTAGAAATCACTACATATATTGGGTTTTTTTGTTGTTCTATTGTGGGTATGTATTTGTTGTTCTATTGTGGTCATTTTGATACCTCATTTGTCTACTTCGGTTGAAAAATGTTAATGTTATGACTATTTTTCAATATTTAGTGAAATTCGAGATGGCGGCCATCTTGATGACGTCATAACCGGAAGTTCATCCCAACTTATGCAATGTTAACATTTGGATTTGTGATCAGTGAGTCATAAGGGTTCAGAAAAATATTGGTTCGGAGGTTTGGGGGGGGGGGGTGCATGTGGGACCCTCCTAGCCCATGGCCTAAGGGTAGTGTGCCGCCAGCCGGGCTCGAACCCTCTCCCGCCCTGTTACAATACCAATGTTATTGGGTATCCCCGAAAGCCTTGACCGGTACGAACTAAGCCGCCATGTTATATAATGAAGATACATAGATACCCCTGTAAGTGTGATACGGTCGGCCTATATCAACTAGTGCACTATACTAGGTCACCTGGCCTCAGATTGACAGTCACTGAATGATACAAGGGGATGTCAGACGCAGCATGATAAATTAAAGTTGTAAGGTAAACTAAGAAGCGATCATGTGATCATTTGATACGTACACCGATTTAGGCTCCTGCATACTCAATTCTGTTTTTTTTATACTAATATTGATTCAAATGAAAATCAACACCCCATGTATTAAAAAAACAAGCAAAAACAAACAAACAAACAAAAAGAAAAAAACCCACAAAAAGCAACAAAAACAACATCAATACACAAAATTTATATTGTGGAAAACGTTTGCCCTTTCAGGAGCCTATCACGGGATTATCCTCCCCTAGTATCATTTTGATATACTCATATACTAAAATGGCTTTATCTTTATTTGGCCCAGTTCAAATCTCTCGCAGTCCTAATCTCTCGAGACAAAAAGCACTAATTAAGTCAATACTTAGGTGAGACAAATCTTATCCGCCAATATAATTTGTGCGGAGTCCCATTGTCGTTGGGAGGTATTTTTCATTTCAACAAATTTTATTGCAAATAATATGCAAATGGATTTGGCAGCAGGCAAAGCTTATTTAAGCCATCTCCAAACAAATCCGGTATAGTACAATCATCAACGAAATATTTTAACATTTAACATTACATTATAAATGAATATTATTATTAGTGTACGTATCTCCCCAACCTATCATAGAAGAAAAATCTAAACATGTATATTCTGATATGCATTGCAATAAATATGTGGTATCAATAATAATATATACATGTAAAGCTTATGTTCAAAGACACTAAAAAGTATCAAGATTACATATGGTTGTATGATGAATGGATATTCTCCTGTGCGAGGACAATTATGTAATTGTAATTTATTTTTCAAAATAAAATTTTATTTTGGAATAAAGTCAATATTTATGACACATACCTCACTCATTATTTAACTTAAGTCAAAATGACTTGAGTTTGTTAGTAGAAATTGAAGCATTTGACTAGTCTAAACTTTTGGTGCATTTGGGCAATTTGCATAGAAATCTATGACGGTTGTTATGGTTTGACATGCACTGGTGTGTTACATACATTTCGGTATGTAACTCAATGTATGTGAACAAATACTTCTATTTACATTTCAATAATTAATTTTTCTTTGTTTCATACCAAATCTGGCTTTCTGATTGGCCAATATTTTTTTTTGCATACCACTATGAAAAAAAATCGAGAATGGCGCGAAACCCCGACGTTATCGTGACGTCACAATAGAGATGTTGACGTTGCGTATTGATTCGGGAAAAAGAATCCCTTGAAAAACCATTTTAATGTTACATTTAAACATACTTCATTTTATCAAATAGAGTATAAAATTAATTATAAGTTTTGATCTCACTCTTTTTTTAAATTTTATCGGGTTATGAAAAAAAAATTGTTTGCAAACTTTTATGAGAATCCGCTACGCGGATTCACACAGTTTGCAAACAATTTTTTTCATACCCCAATAAAATTAAAAAATAGTGACATCAATGCTTAAAGTAGATAAAAATATTGGTTAACAAACAAAGATATAAGATTAGTTTTCTAAGACAATACATTGTGTTGATTCACTCTCAGACAATTGTATAAATGTGCTGGGTGTTGGATAACGCTGGTGTCTTTTGTTACTTTTAAAAAGTAACTCACTCGTGTGAAATAAATTCCATATCAAACGTGTCATCTCTATATAAATTAACGTCAGTGTAACAGTCGCCAGCTGACAACAGAGACGTACTAGTTCACTGTATGTGATGGTCAATATTATAAGAATCTATGTAAGGATCACAAATTGTTGTAAAATCCTAGACTTGTCGAGGGTTTCACATTTTGCCATCCTATTCCTTCATATCTATATATAATAGGGTATTTTTTCTCTCAAACCTCGTCGTTTTATTGCAATTTTACAACAACTTGTATGATATCCAGTCATTTTGAAATTAGTTCTGAGAAAATCACGTCTGCAAGTCAATTATCCATATATGAAATTTGCGTGATATTTTCTGACGCAAATCCCGTTGTTTGCATCTTTTATGATAAAATCAGTCTAGTTTCAGGAAAAAAATGTTAAAATTTTACCGACAAAATAGTATTTTTTGACGCAGTTACGACACCAATGTACACCCATAAAAGAGAAAGGTTATGTATTGAACAGCGTATTAAAAGAAGACATAAAAACAAAAAAATAATTATACATTAAATATTTGCGCGTGCATTCTGATCAAAATTGTTCCAATTCATGTTTTGTTATTATCCTACCCACCCATGAGTTTTTATCCCCAGTCTTGGTTTTATTTCACTGTATTCTATTTTCCTGCTTGAACATGTCCACCTATCTGAGGTGAAAACTGCCGTCGACAAATCTGTTTTTCAGTGTTATCTTCTAAAAATACGATAAAACCAGTCTAACTACGATTAAGTAACTTTTGTACTGTACTGGATCGTGGACACAATTGAAGGAACGCCCACTGTCAATCAAACCACCTGGATAATGCGCGTGATTTTGTATTTTGTATAGTTGCACACAATTATGCAGTCAATATTTTGTGTACGCTACGTCATATGCTGCGACATTGAATAGGTACACGTGCAATTGCGAGCACGAGCTAAGCTTTGCTACATATTGCCTGGCGATCGGTCACATAGGCCGAATAGGTTGTAGAGCTGCTAGATAGACTTAAGCACAAAGAACACGAGAAAAACAACTTATCCACTGTAATACTTTTCCAATCGAAACAATTAATTTATGGTCTTTCCATAAGTTACAGAATGTTTGTGAAACAGAATCCTATCGTAAATCATAAAAGCCTGAACAATATGTTTCGTGAATTCGATGGAACCGTTTTACAAGTCTCAACATTTTGATTTCGGGGTATAGGCTACCTGATACTTCAGACAGGGCAATGTTGACAGATATGTTTGATGCAACTTAAATGTAGAAGACGCTCACTCCCACGGACACATGGAACTATTGCCCGTGTGTTTTTCAGGGTCTCCGTAAAGTTAATATATTTAAGCAATTTAAATTGGCCAAATGCAAAATCTCCCCATGTTACAAATTAAAGTTATATGTGCCGTATTTTTCATATTCACGAATGAAGAAGAGCTTTAAATATGTTATTGTTACCAATATTTTGAGAATTGTAGTACTTTCAATGCATATCTTTTATTTTATTAAGAGGTGATTTATTTTTGCCAAAAATCATTACGTTTACATTTATAGTGAAGTGAAACGAGTACATGAAGTCAAATTGTGGTGTACAATTTAATTTCACATTTTTACAATGTTATTAGTAAAGGTAAAGGGATTTCTACAGGTATGTTTTCATCTAAACATACATAAGGCATAAAAACAACGATTGTACAGTACATAATTTATGTTTTGTAACTAACGTTACTAAGAAATCTGAAGCCATTTGAATGAGTTCCACAGCTTAATTTATCAAACCTTATGGTTTTCAATAGAATGTTGAAGAAACAATAACATGTCAAAATATTTGCCCTATTATGACACATAAAACTTTAAGCTGCCACGTGGATTAAGGGAACATCAATGTATCCTCTATCGTAAATGGGCATGAGATTATCACTTTAACGGGCTACGGTGATAGAGCTAGGGTCAAGGTGTCCAACATTCAAACAGTAGTTCTCACCCGTAAATTGCACGTGAAACCAACGTGTCCTCGTTAAACAGCTGTACAAAAATGTTAAATGATGGACACAATAAAATGAGAGGAAAATAAATCAGTATCAAATACAAGATTTAAGGATATGCACAACAATAGTATTTTTGGTTGATCGTAGGTCTGTGGTTTTTCTCCTACTACCTCCAAACTTGACACATCCTGGTATTACTATAGTCGTTAAGAAAACATCACACGAAAGAAAGCTGATCTCTTTATGTCCCAAAATTTGAAAATTATATTTTAAAAATGATAAAGTCTGAATGTTATGTTTTGTTATATCAAATCAATAAATGACAAATCAATAAATGAAAATTCAAAAAGGAATAAAAGTAGAAATTTCGAGCTATGGATAGAATTCTTTGGTCAACACGTTTGGTTTTGGTTTCTGAATATAGATAGCAAACGAAGACTTTATGTTTTCTATATAAATCATTTATTTATTTATTTATTTATTTTTAAAGAAACAAACATTTAATATTTTTTTTTATTTTTGCAGTTGGATATGTTTATTCTTGTTAGGTTAACCCCCACGCACATCCTACCGCCAAAACAAGAGCAAACAACAAAACTAAAATAATAATGAAAATAACAATAATAACAAACAACCTAGAGCTACTCCTTGATGTATGCTTATTCATGGACAAATTTCAGATAAAAACTAAATGAAAGCGAGTCATCTTAACATGAAACAGAAGGAACCACGATGTTCATTACATCACAAAACAAGATAATGCCACACAGAAATACAAGATTGTCCTTTGGTATTGAAAAAAAAACAAAAAAAAACAACAACAACAACAACAAAAAACAAATAATACATGTAATAACAATAATTATTGATTTTATTCAGACTTGGAAGTCTGGTCAAAAGAACTAGTTTCTGTGTTGGTCATAACATATCCCAGACGAGCACATAACTATTTTTTCATGTTTTATTTTTGCAAAAAAATTAAGATAATAGGCTTTTACACTTTTGATGGCGAATGCCACATTCAAAACTCTTCTTGGTAAGTGAGTGTGAACATCACTTTAATATATACTGTAGTGTGTTTTTACAGTACTATTGTTTCACATAAAGTGTCTGTCTCTCCAATAGTGATCTTGGTAAGAGCAATGAATGATTGAAAATATTTGTTCTAACATGACATATAAAGCACGTATTATGTAACGGATGATCTCGGATTAAGGTATGAAGTCAAAGTGTTTAATATAGTGATATAATAGGGTAGAAATCACGCGATCTCCATCAGTGGAGACATCAGTGTACTTACAGTGTACCGCGCACTTTGTATTGACACTTCCAGGCTGTCACTCGACGCTCTGGATCAAGGGTAGGTCATGGTACGGCTATATAATGGACCACACTCCGGCTCTGTGACGTATTGTTCTGGGACCCCGGAGACCCACATTACCAAACACCATCGCTTCATTAGACATCATAATGGAACTCCGAAGTATTGCCGTTTTCTGTATTTTTTCCATTACATTGGTAACGTCGGTACCCATTGAAAAAATTTATCTGGAGGAGTTGTCAACCATTTATCTTCCCAATAACTACATCGACGGCGTCGTCAACTCCCAGTCGGCAACAGTACATTTACGTTATAGGTAAGTTTGAAATCTCGAACTACCAACGGTAATTGTCGGCCAACAGTTTGTTGTTGGCTAATTGTCAACCTTTGTTGTGACTTACATTGTCAACCAGTTTGTTGTTGCTACATTGTCAACCAGTTTGTTGTTGGCTTACATTGTCAGTTTTTGTTGGCTTACATTGTCAACCAGTGTCGTTGGCTTACGTCAACCAGTTTGTTGTTTGCTTACATTGTAACCAGTTTGTTGTTTGCTTACATTGTCAACCAGTTTGTTGTTTGCTTACAGTCACCAGCCTACATTGTCAACCAGTTATTGTCACATTGTCAACCAGTTTTTGTTGGCTTACATTGTCAACTACATTGTCGTTGTTGTTACATTGTCAACCAGTTTTTGTTGACTCGGTCTTGTTGTTGACTTACATTGTCAACCAGTTTGTGTTGGCAACATTGTCAACCAGTTTGTTGTCGGTTTGTTGTTGCTTACATTGTCAACCAGTTTGTTGTTGACTTACATTGTCAACCAGTTAATTGTTACATGTTGTTTTGTCGGCCTACGTCATGAATCAGTTTGTTGTCAATAGGTTTATACTCTCAGTCAATTAACGTCGTACGTCGTCAACTAATTTGTCGACCCCGTTAAATGTTAAAAGTGTTTAGTTACATACCGACAATTATAGATAGATAGTAATCTTCCAAGGGCGATCAACATTGTCGTTTATTTAGTCTCAATTCCGTTCATGGTAAGCATTGATTTTTTTCTTTGTATTTTCCTTGAGCTAAATGACTTGTGTTTAACCTCTTTCTTATGTGACCTCCTGTATAAATAATTGTATATTTATCAATTATTTTGCATTTATTATGGCCGTTGGGTTGAAAATAATTCGGAAATAATTCTGAAAAAACCCCCACGAGTGACACTAAGTACAACACTGGAAAAAATTACAAATATACTCTCTTTTTTATAGGATTGGTAACACGCTTAATGTTTGTGTGCCTTATAATAAGTATTCAATGTCAATAAATATTTGAGCTTGGTACGCTGATTAGGGTTTGTTATCTTAAGCTCTCCAAGATATAAAAGAATAATTTAATTGCTGATGTGTTAATTGGAAGTTAAATGTAAACCAAAACAAAGTAAAAGGTGTTTCAGAAGGGGAAAATATAACCTCTAAGGCTATACTTGTCTCGTACAATGAAAACAAAACCGGAGCGGTTTTCAAACTAAACTTGTCTCGTACAATGAAAACAAAACCGGAGCGGTTTTCAAACTAAACGTTTACTAAATATTTGGCTTTTCCTTTCTCTTGATTTGCTTGTAGAGTAACGATTGATTATATAACGGTATCAGGTAAAACAAAAATTACCGTAAAAACATTTTCACAAAATAGCGGCTGATGATAGTTTTCGAAATTTTGCGTGTAAATCAAACTTATGAATCATCACGGAATGTCTTCAGCTAGGGAAACCCGAAGTTAGGTGGCATTGAAAGTCAGCTAGTTTACAATATTTCAGCTTTTGTTTTATATGTTAGATGTGCTTTTTTAGGTGGCAATCTTCTACATGCGTATTACGTCCACGACCTGGCGAATCCAGTTTTGATCATGAAGACGCGAATTAATGACGTAGAACTCACAGACGTAGAATTTTGTGGCGAACATTTGCTCGTGCCGATGGACAACCTCAAAGACAAGGAGAACGGAATGGTGAAAGTTTATAGAAGATATGACACAGGAAAACAAACGCTGGATCTGGTTCACACAATTACAGGTACCTTTTTGTTAATTTTGATATTATTACAGAATAATTTTGATTAACAGATTACAATGTGAATCTTCTAAAATTTGCTGACGCGATTTTACACTAATTTCAATACGTTAAGTAAAATGATATTACGAAAAAAGTACTATTAAATTATAAAAAGGATTTTCGAAGAATACATAGACAGTGATGTTCTTGCACCATGCTACTATTTGGGTTGAAATTTAATTTAAAGTGAGACGAGAGATAATTAATAAAACACATAAATATTCGAAAATGATTTTTTCTTTTCTATATCAAAATTTCCAATTTCCAATAAAAATACTGAACCTTGTTTGCTGCATATCAAACATTTTAAGATTTCGGAAATGTTAAAAAAACAAGAACAAACATATGAGAAATGGATACAGTTTCTATATACACATACTGTATAGTTGTAAAATTTTGCGGGTGTAAAAATTAGCGATTTACTGTTTGTAATTCTTCGCGGGGAATTATTTTCGCAGATCGTCTTTGTAGAACTTGAAGGGGTCATTCACAAGATAGAGTTAAACACGTAAAACAATGTTTTTTGGAAAAAAAAAACATTCGCAAGGTAATAAGTTGCGAGATTATAGGTGAATTCACGAATTTAATGAACATTAAACCCTCGCAAATATTAGCAACTAAACTGTATAACAATTTCACTACAGTTGGATCCTTACCGGATATGATCCTGCCCACTTCCGACTGTCAGACCATTGTGGTTGCCGTGGAGGCCGAGGCGTATAACAATGGCACCCACTTTGTCGATCCAGAGGGCGCTATCGGGATCATTAACTTCCAACCTCTTCAGGGCGCCGAGAGTGACTTCCGGTACACAAGGCTTGACTTCAAAAAGTATAATACGCAGTAAGTTAATAAAACTTAATAATTGAAGATATTTTTAGATAAAAGTGTTGTATTTCAGAAGATTAAGATACTAAAGGACAACTACCTTTCCGACGCAAATATTACAAAATTTCAACAATTGTGATATAATAATAGAATTGATTTTGATGGTATAAGCTGAGGTCACAGCATCAAACAAAAGCAAAATTTCCTGAATTTTCTATGTTAACACTGAACATTCATTACGCTCTTTTACCGTCGGGCGCAGTGATAGACAACTGCCGCGCAGAAATTAGGACGCTGTAGATTAACAGAAAATTTGTTTGTTAGGAATGTATAAAGTCGTAGTCAAAAAATTGTCAAAGAGACTTCAATGATTATGTTTAAATTTCATTTGAATATAATTTTGTTTGTTGAATGCTTTCATCGCGGCCGAGGTAACAAAATATTAGAGTGCGTCATACAATTATGATGTTTGTTTAAGTTGTGATATTGGAATGCTTGGAACATTAGATGTTTCTTTCTTCTACCTAGATTGTTTTGTTATGCTTATTGCTAATTCAAACGAAAATTCAAAAATCATTGATGGCCTTCTTTATAATTGTATTATATATTATAGTTGGCAGGACCTAGTATCTCGTGGAGCCAGATTTGTATACAGAGAGAACAACAATTCTTTCTCTAACGATGTAGAACCAGAATTCATCACCTTCAGTCGGGACGAAAAAATAGCCTACGTAGGATTACAGGTAAGTAAGAAAAACAAAAAAGAAAATACAATCAATCTATCACAGAGTTTATAGAGCGAAAAGCGCGAGAATAAAATTACCACTAAAATATGTACATAGATATGTACATATATAATTCTATGTACATATATATGTAAATTTAATGTTAACCACATATATTTCGATTTGTTTACAATAAGAGTAGGTCAGTCTGATAAAAAGTTCCATAAATTTGTACAAAACACACAAGCCGCATCTATGACGACACAAATGACACAGATTAAAAAAATCGTTGACAATTGATATTGATAAATGCATTTCTTATAAAGGAAAATAACGCCATTGCGGAAGTGGACATCATCAACGAGGAAATTCTTGCTATCCACCCACTTGGTTACAAGAACTGGACTCAATTCAAGTTTGATGCTAGCGACAAAGATCACGGTAAAATATCTTTTCTATGTTCCAAGATAAATATCAAATTATTTTTAGGACAGGAAATAATAAAAATATGATCGTGTTTTCGTTTTTTCTGACTGATATCTGATATTGTGAATTTTCCGATGTAAAATCATTCTTAAAATCACTTAAGATTGAGATTTTCATTTGAACTTGTTCTTTTGTAACATGGTATTTGATCGGCAGAGAATAGGTGCGTAATGTTTTTATGAAGACATACCTCATCACCAAAAGTTCTTTTTAAAAATGTTGGTAGAAGATTAAATTATAAGTATTAAGCTTTATATATTTTCACATCGATACTACAGATTGATATCCTAGCACATCCAAGCTGTTTGATTTTTGTAGCTATAAACATGCAGTCATGGCCCGTCATGGGGATGTACCTCTGTGATTCTATAAAGAGGATCACTGTTGGTGAAAAGTCTTACCTTCTGACGGCCAACGAGGGGGACCTCAAGGACTACTCTGCTATCCCCGGGGCTGGGGGATTTAACGAGGCATCACGTGTGTCCAGTCTTAACATTGCTGGTTAGTTTGACATCTCGTTGTATGCTGTTAATAAATTGTGAATAAAAACAAATTATTACGCATAAAATTGTGTTTAGCCGACAAAATACCATGACATCTTTAAAAAAGTATAGTATAAGTTCACTTATTAGACAAAAGACACCAATAGTCTATAATGCAGAAACAGCAAAATACTTATATGGTAATATTGTATACTTTACAAAAGACTGTTACGAGATAAACACCATCAGTAAAGATATGATGAAAATTTTTGCCTCGCATGTATTTTAACAGTAAATAACATAGCATTTCCCAAATGATGGCATATGTAACTCTTTACCCTAACCTTTACGTTTTGACAACTGTTACACACTTTGCTTTGTTAGATTCCTCTGATATAGCCAAATGGGCGTCTCTGAATGGCTTCAGTGGAACTCTACAAAATAAACAGAATCTCGGTGAGTTGTACAAAGTAGTTTTTGTATTATGACTATAATTGCAAATAAACAAGAGCATTTGTTTGCGTACAACTACAAATGTAATATTTAAATATTCTTGCCAACATTCTAGCTTAGCTCTTTCCAATCCATAAAAGCAGTTTCCAAGCCTACATTGATGACGAGAAACGATAAGATCATGCATTATCGATACTAGGGGTTCCGATCACTTACGACAGTTCAAGGACGGAGAGATCGTAAGTGGTCGGACCCCCTGAAGTGTCGAGAATGAGGCCATGATGAGTTTTACATGTATGGTGCTCTTAAAGATGCCTAAAAGTAACTCTTCCTTTTATAAAAGCATCTCGAGTTTGTCCATGGAATTTGCCTTTTCATAACCAAACATCATTTAATCATAAATGCTTATATCTTTTGCCATACTGTACAACCTATTGAGATGTCAATATAACAATATTACCAAAGTGTCACTTTTTGATTGACAGGGCGTTTGCAGGTCAGTAATTTGGAGGGTAAAGTAGGGGATGAGTATGAAACACTTTACGCATTTGGAGGAAGAGGCATGTCCATATTTGATCTAACGACTCACGATATAGTTTATGATACCGGAAGTGACGTCGAGGAACAAATCGCAAAGCAACATCCGATGATGTTTAATGCTGACGGAAAAAAGAACAATGACGTAGTCTCATCAACAATGGATTCACGATCTGATAACAAAGTATGGATTATATACTAATTAAATCTTTAAAGTAGAATTTAAAAAAAATGCTACGTAAAGTATATCGGTCTACTCCTGATTGCTACGTCATCAGTTTTTGTGATGACAGGTGACGTCAAACTACAAACCTGTTCACAGATAAAACACTACTTTTCACATATGATATATTATATTCCATTCTGGCATAATACAAAGTAACCTCATCTACGTGTAGGTATTCCATTGTGTTATTATTTTTGAGTGAAATTCGTCGCGTCGTTTTCTCTGAAATGTATGACGTTACGCTCGCAAACAAATGATGTTGCAATCAATACCTACCCACAAGGACAGATAACTCTATAATATACAAATACAGAATGCAATCAAAATACATAATATTTTAAATGGGAAAGCATTGCACCAACCTATAAATTTTGATAAATAATAACAGAACAATTAAGTACTATAAATAGGAAATAGTAGCATTGCCTAATAAGCTGTTTTTAGTCTGCTTTGTAAGTATATTGTATGTATTTCAAACTAGATTCACTTCTGGTAATACATTGAAACTTCAAATGTTTTAACAGGGACCGGAAGTAGAGGGTTTAGAAGCCGCGCAGATTGGAGACACAACGGTCGTATTCCTCGGGATTGAACGACCAGGGCTCATAGCAGTGTACACAATAACTGATGACGTCACTAATTTGAAATTTGAAAGTTTATGGACCGGTATTCCAAGGACCGATGCAACCTTCAGTGATCTGTACAACACACGTTCCATTAGCGCTGTAGACCCAGAGGATCTCAGGCAAGTGTGGAAATACTAAACAATGCTTCAAAATAATCTTGTATTACATTTGGGCTTTCATTATAAGGCCAAAAAAATAATTGTCTGTTTAGGATTACATTGGCAAAAAAAATAATAATAATAAAATAGGGTCGGTAGGTCGGGAGTTTTTTAGTGTCTTTCACTCTAAAATAATGGCCGGAACCAGAGTCTGAAATCAAAATTCCGACTTCTATTTTTTTCGTAGAATAGAGGGAAAAAATAAGGGTCGGTCGGGTAACCCTAGACGGACATATCTTTTTGGCCCAAGATAAAATATACGATACCACGTATTAGTAAAAACATAATCAGTTTTTATAAGCAAACTCTACGTATAAAGAAATTATGGTAAAAATCAGATAAAAGAAGGATTGGCCTATCAGATGCTCAGCTCTCCCCCGCCTAATTAATTTAAGTTATTAAAATGAATTTCTTTAAAATGACGTTAGCGCGGGATATTATCTTTTGACGTCATTCCATCACCAATATAAACAATACATTTTATATGTAGTCACTCACAAACGTTATCAGATATCAGGTGGTACATGAATTAGTCACATTTGAAATTTAAGTTATTTTGACCCTGTTTTGACCCGCCCCTCTGGTCCCCCAGGGGGTCAGCGAGGACTCATATGGATATTAAACTTCTATATTTCAGGATAATAAAATGTTTTTCTCATTCGTTTTACCATTTTAAGACAACAACTGTAGTGCATCCGTGTAATATTTATTTCACATTTTCTAGGTATATATCCCCTGTGGACAGTCCTAACGGTAAACCGCTACTGCTGGTTACTGGGACGGTTAGTGGTACGGTGTCCTTGCTGGAAATTAGGGGAATCAACAGTGACGGGAGCCGTGTCTTACAACACATCGACAAACCGGCGTTCGGCTGAATATCGACAGTAATGGAGGTCGATAACTAATCAATCACCCGATATATTATTTATAGTGACCCAATATGGAAAAAATATTGAGTCTAAAAAAATTATCGGAATTTGGTATTGGATAAGGGCGGATTAGTATTGATATTGAAGTGAAAAGATAAATTCTGTCTGCCAATGTTAAAATTTATGCATTTTGTCGATCATCAATTTTGTCATTTAAAGATGCTCCACCGCTGACAAATGGTATTTTTTCACTATCAAAAACAGGAGCAGACGATTTAGTATTTTTCTTCAATTACAAAAGTTACCTACTTTACACCATTGGAATGTTAAAGCTTCTAATTTTACTTCAAGTTAGAATTACAAAAAACAATTAATTGCATCCCGAAAAAAATCCGTGGCACTATATCCTGTATGGACTGAAGTACTGATTGCGCATGCATATGCAACAAAGGCAAAATAAATTATTTCATATTATTTTTTGTGTTAATTAGACATATATATACACGATTAAACACCAATTATTGTTCAAGTGATGAATATCATTTATGCTCTGTCGGAGATGGAGCATCTTTAACTTACAAAAGCAATATTCTGTTTTTATGTAGTTATTTATTCCATATTTGTTTTTGTTTTGAAAAAGTTGTATTATATTGAATATCTGTCATTGTATCACCACTGTACAATTATGGAAATGATTTTTACACACGTTTTATATTGATTTGTTTTAAAAATAAAAAGACATTTGTACGTAATTTTTTGTCGTGTAATTTGTATCTTATTTTTCTTTTTGATACAAGGGAATGTACATGAATCATTTCAGATTAAAAATTGCTATAAAAACTAATTCATAATAAAACAAAATAAAACAAAATAAATAAAAAAGCGCGAAGGAGACTCACTGACTAATTTTAAGATGGATCACTTCTAATGCAGAGATAATAATACCGGTATAAGAATGCACAACACATATGAAGTGTACTTTATATCTAGTAATCAACCGATGATTTATATAGGAATAACACCTCTACAGCTTCATGAGAAAACTGGTTCCAAATAGATTGCATCATTGGCGATTTTCCCTCCCCGAGGCAGTTTTATGAGCTTGTTTAAATGACCATAATCCAGAAGAATTCCCCCAAACTTAACATTATCCAAAGGAAAGCATTACACACGTGAAGAAAAATATGTTATTGAATCTGTCTTAAATGTTTTACTATAAAAACTGATTTAAGTTTAATGTTGATTTCCGTGCTCCATTTTGCATCCCCGCAAACATGTTTCACTTTTTGTATGTTGTTTGGGTTGTATAGGTTGTGAGCGGTAGGATAAATAATTCTGAAAAAGAGACATTGATCTCTTTTTTCAAAATTATTTCAAACCAATGATCAAATTAAAAATAATACATTAACAGTTGATTACTTAAACTTTATACATTTTGGATTCACAAACAAGATAGGGAACATAAGAATACTTGTTTTATTTTCAAAGAATGCCTGATAAAAATACATGATATACATTAAACAGTATAGATGCTAATTGTCGCAGGTGTAAATTTACCGGTTGGAACTTGTATTCGCGGGGGTTTGTTTTCTCGAATTTTCTTTGAAGCCTTTGAACATTTCATGCAACAGATTATAATATGTAAAACCATAATTTTGATAAATTTCGCGAAGTACGAATTTGGATGGATCAGCGAATTTAGCGAAATTAAAACCACACGAATATTATCGTGGTGTACATTAGTCATTACGTCAGCTAACGTCTAGTGCACGGTCATCTGCACAAGTAGTGCACGGCGTACATTTTATAAATACTTGCAAACAAGAATGCGTCACTTACCAGGCAGCATAGATTAGGGATAGGTCATGTCGTACCTATAAAAAGGGCCACATACAGGCTTGGGGTGTATCGTTGCGTTACCAGCAGGGGTAACTAGTCATTACAAACATCAGCTATTCATAAATCGATCACCATAATGAATTTTCATCAGAATAGTATTGCATTTTGTGCTTTTTTAATCATTTCATTAGTGATATCTGCTCCTGTTGAAAGGATTTATCCGAAGGAGTTGTCAACTATTTATTTACCTCATTACAACGTCGGCGGCGTCGGTCAATTTATTTACAACTCCCAGGGGGCCGCGGTGGCCGAGTGGTTAAGATGTCCCGACATATTACCACAAGCCCTCCACCTCTGGGAAGCGGGTTCGAATCCCATGTGGGGCAGTTGCCAGGTACTGACCGCTGGTCGGTGGTTTTTCTCCGGGTACTCCGGCTTTCCTCCACCAACAAACCTGGCACGTCCTTACATGACCCTGGCTGTTAATAGGACGTAAAAATAAACAAACCAAACAACTCCCAGTCACCGACTCTGTTGGCCTACGACGCCAAACAACATGTCGTTTATGTAATTGGTAAGTCACAGACTTGACTGATGGTTCGTGATTTTTTGCACATCTTTGAAAATATGACATCACTGTTGTCCTAAACATCGTGGGTGCCAATAGTATTTAATGCCTTAGAAGAATGGATATAAGAAATGCAATAAAATTCATTCACGATTTTAGTGCAAATGAAAAAAAAGAAAAAACACGGGGAGAGCAAAAAGTTAGTCTTTTCATGCTTGCAATAACAACACCTGGACATATAACATTGTAGGTAACCCTAGCAAATATTTTTCATAATCATGCTTGAGAAACTTAAGAGCACAAGTATCGGGGACTGTTTTCTTATTTTCTAGTCTAATGGATGGGTTGTTATATAAATCTGTTTGGTGATTACGTACTGCTATTCTGGTAATTATTACACGGATAAAAGTTATCTTATTTATAATTGTAGAATTAGAAGAGAGACCAGAACGACTGTGGGTTAAAATAATGAATCATTTCAGTGTCTTAATTATGTCCTCTGTTTGACGCACAAACATAAAAAAGTGGTTACAATAATTTATAGCAGGATCATTGTATTCCTGTATCATTTCGCACAAAAAAACTTTAGGAAGTGTGTCTTAATCATTCAAAATATCTTTAGAAGGTGTAAGATAATTTACGGGACATCCTGTATATGCTTACCACTTACAAGGTCATCATATGCAGAAATGAGCTTTATTTTAGGTGGAGACCTTCTGCCTGCGTATGACGTAAGCGACCTGGCGAATCCAGATATGATTCTGACGACGCGAATTGATGACGTAGAACACACAAACGTAGAATTTTGTGGCGAACATTTGCTCGTGGCGATGGACAACCTCAAAGACAAGGAGAACGGAATGGTGAAAGTTTATAGAAGATATGACACAGTAAAACAAACGCTGCATCTGGTTCACACAATTACAGATAGAATCTATACAGAATGGAAAATAAATATATAAATAAATAAAGTCAGAACAACCAAGCCATACTCAGAAGTGTAAAAATGTAATTGTATTAGATGTAGCTCACGAAAAAAATAATAATAAAACCGTACAATGCAATTTTGAAACTTTAGATGCGGTATATTTTACTTCTATTCGCTTGGAACAAAACGATACATAAACTTTTATATCTTTGCATTGCAGAACCTTCTAGACTTGTTTAAACGTTTTGGAGCAATTACACCATAGTTTGTCATTGTTTGTTTTACGGATCCTGAAAGATAAGGATTCTGCGGCTTATAATGTATACCAAAAAATAGTGATATGTTTTGCATTAAAACACCATAAATCAATACGAATATTTATCATTATGCAGTTGGATCCTTACCGGATATGATCCTGCCCACTTCCGACTGTCAGACCTTTGTGGTTGCCGTGGAGGCCGAGGCGTATTACAATGGAACCCACTTTGTAGATCCAGAGGGCGCCGTCGGGATCATTAACTTTCAACCTCTTGAGGGCACCGAGAGTGACTTCCGGTACACAAGGCTTGATTTCAAGAAGTATAAGACACAGTAAGTCTCACAAAATGGTTATGTCATTTTATGATATGTAACTTTTCCTTTGTGTGTTCGCCATATTACATTACCCACGAATGATGTAATCTTCGTTATAGGTGGCAGGGACTTGGTCGCTAGTGGAGCCAGATTTGTATACAGAGAGAACAACAATCCATTCTCTTAACGATTTAGAACCAGAATTCATCACCTTGATTAGGGACGAAAAAATAGCCTACGTAACTCTACAGGTAATTACACCTGAAAACATTAATGTATTCAGAAACAAACATTGAAATAAAACAGATATATTAAACCCAAATTCCTTCAGTTTTTGGTTGTTGTGAACATACGTTACTTGATAAGTTACCGCCATCGAATCTGTACCAAGATTCTTGTAATAATTAATATATCTCGATGATATTTTGATACTATGATATGAATAGAATCCAATCTGAAATTTTCCATACTGCGTTCAATCAACTGTGCTATTTTTCAGGAAAACAACGCTATCGCGGAAGTGGACATCATCAACGAGGAGATTCTTGCTATCCACCCTCTCGGCTACAAGAACTTAACTCAATTTAAATTCGATGGCAGTGATGAAGATCATGGTAAAATATCGATTACATATTTTATTTATATAGTACAGATTTGAAGTTGGTATCACTTCTTTGTGGAGGCCAAATCAATCATGCATCTGCTCATTTATGATTTTCTGCTTATACTGTTGTCCAACAATAATCCGGACACCAAAATTCAGGAAAACTCACAATCCGGATGGAATTATCAGGAACGGAATTGATTATTGACTAAGTAATTGGAATCCGGCAGTACGAAAAATCAGCAAACCGGACGGTTTGGGATTGGGAAGGTTTCAGATTATCGAGGGCTACTGTATCTAACATTGTTTATATGCTGATAAAGGTGATTCTTTTTAAAGACAATTTTCAATATTTTGATAAGTTTGGTTTATTTTGTAGCTATAAACATGCAGCCCTGGCCCGTTAAGGGGATGTACCTCTGTGACTCTAGAGGATCACAGTCTTACCTTCTGACGGCCAACGAGGGGGACCTCAAGGTACTACTCTCTTATCCCCGGGGCTGGGGTATTTAACGAAGCAGCACGTGTTGCCAACCTCTCTATTTCTGGTATGTCTTACATTTGGAATGTATGTTGACAAATTCATGCATTGTGAAGAAATAATGTTGTTTGAGACAACCAAGATTTCAATAAACGGAAGTAAACAAGACATTGTTATCAATACTTCAGTGAGTTCAAATGCAGCAGTTAAAATGCACCAAGAAAAACATAAGTTTTTTTCTACGGGATACAGAGTATTTGAATGCAGACTTTTTTCGTGAACCATTAGCAAAGATCGTCTTAAAGTAAATGATTTTTTTTATAAATATTTGTGATTAAACATTAGACTAGTATACGTTTATAGAAATTATGACGTTCTTCTTCGTGCTAGGTTCCTCAGATATAGCCAGATGGACGGAGATGAACGGCTTTAATGGGACTTTACAAAAATTTACAAAATCTTGCTAAGTCTCATGGACTCATTCATGTTAAAATAAAAAAGTACAGTTTATTTTTTACATTGATGTCCACTGTTCCAATTGTTTTACTATCACTTGAATATATCACAAGATGTCAGATGTTTACTTCCAAACAAAGTCAGTCAAAATCAATTTGAAGATGAGTGAAATAAGATTACTTTGAAGTTGCAGTAAAACGAAAAAAAATAAAAATGAAACACACAAATATATACATGCATTTGTATACGATGGTCATTAAACCATAAATATTTATCATTTAATCTATAACATACTGTAAATAAAATTGACGTTTTCGCAATCCAGTGTTAGTGCACAAGTTGAGTTTACAGGTTAGCAGAGCTATGATATCGCACATTCGCAATAATTGTTTTATCGATGGAAAAAACAAAAACACAATAATATTTAGCGTAAAATGTTCGGCCCGAAAAATATTTACCACCAAGCATTCCCAAAATTTTGAAAATTGCAATACTTGTTATGTATAGGTTTTGACTTTTCAAGTACGAACAAGAGCTGAAAAAAAATTTGGTAGTTCTGGGAAAAATCATTATACATGTATTTACAATGCAGTGAAATGAGTACATACGGTCAGACGATGAAGCCAAGTTGTGGTTTACTTAACATCATTACAATGTAAAAGGCGTCATACATGTTTGTCTGTCCATTTAAATGATTTTCACGACTTCATTAAAGATGCTCCACCGCTGACAAATGGTATATTTTCACTATCAAAAACAGGAGCAGACGATTTAGTATTTTTCTTCAGTTGCAAAAGTTACTTACTTTACACCATTACCACCATTGAAAAGTTTGAGCTTCTAATTTTATTTCAAATTAAAAATAGCAAAAATAATTATTTGCATCCCGAAAAAATTCCATGGCACTATATCCTATATAGAATGATATACTGAATACGCGTGCACCAAAGGAAAAATAACTTATTTTATGCACACTCCACATACAGAAAACAAAGAGTTAAATGAATTGAAAATGGCCACCATAAGGTGACATATTTATTATAAAAATTATATAAAACTCATATCAAAGTAATAAAACAAATATTATGCAAACTAATTGACACATAATTCAGTTTTATAGAATTATGTTAAAAGATTATGAAACATAAGCAAAACTGATGGTTTTAAATAGATAAATGAAGGAAAAATAACCTGTTAAACTTTTCGCCTAGTTACGACACTTATAACTTCAACGCCTTACTGTAAAATTATCTCTTTTTATTGAATGGCGTTTGCAGGTCAGTAACTTAGAGGGTAAAGTAGGGGATGAGTATTAAACACTTTACGCATTTGGAGGAAGAAGTATGTCCATATTTGATCTCACGACTCACGAGATAGTTTACGATATCGGAAGTGAGGTCGAGGAACTAATAGCAAAGCAATATCCGTTGATGTTCAACGCTGACGAAAAGCAGAACAATGTCACGGTTTCATTAACAATGGACACAAGATCTGATAATAAGGTATTAGCTACTAGGTATTTTTGTAATGTAAAGTTGTTGCCCTTTTTGTAAAAAATGCGTGTTCCCTCTAATTTGCTTGATATCAATAAAGTTGCTTTTTGAAATTAAAATGTTTAAAAACCAAGAGAGTAAAACGTAAAACTGCAAACATGTGAGAGATATTGTCAATCGAGCACATGAAGCTAAAATTAACAACTGAGGAAAGTTTATGAAATGCAAAACGTAGTTTGTCAACAGTCTAAAACACACTATCAAAAATATACCAATGGACATTCTTGTTGTCAGCATATTCTTCTCTTTATATCTTGGGAAAATTTATGCTGAAAATTCTTTTATATTGCTGAAATTAACCGTCGAACAATTACATTTGGAAAAAGAATCCCTTAAAAAGATTAAACTTATTAAACTTGCTTTATCCATTTAATCATTTTATTCTATCAATTACTCTAAAATAATTCTAAGCATTAATGTCACAATTTCTTAAAATTCATCTGAGAAACAACAGTTTGCAAACATTTGCTGCACGGATTCACACAGTTTGCAAAACTTTTTTTCAAACTCCTATGAAATAAAAAAAATTAAGAACATAACTTCTTTATTGATGAATATACACGTACGTCCATGGTTGTATAGGGGCCAGAAGTTGAAGGTGTCAAAACAGCACAAATCGGAGACACAACGGTTGTATTCCTCGGGATCGAACGATCAGGACTCCTCGCAGTGTACACCATAACTGATGACGTCACCAATTTGAAATTTGAAAGTTTATGGACCGGTATTCCAAGGACCAATGAAACTTTCAGCGATCTGTGCAAGCATTGTTCTATTAGCGCAGAAAACTCAGAGGATCTCGGGTAATATAAACATGACTATAAATAACAGTTATTCGTGGATAAAAAATAGTTTTATGCCATGGTTATATAACTTAAAATTCAGATTGCAATCTAAATAAATCGAGAAAGGCTTTATATTGAAAGAGTACATATACATGTTGTGCTACAGCTTCCTAACATGAAAATCTATGAAAATTCAAATTGTTTTGAGGGTCTTGTTTTACTACAAGATTATTACGCCGATGTATCAACGAATCAGATACAACGTTCAAAACGATCATTTGATAAGATAATATCGTACTTTTAGGCCAATGGAAAACTTGTTACGAGAAAGATGTAATCAGAGTATTTTACTGCTATTTAAATCATAATCTAGAGTGAATATTATAAAATATAAAAGTAGAAGTACACAAGGTGTCAAAAATTTTTTTTTTATGAATTATCGTCAAAAATCATATCATAATTCTTAATACGTCCTTTGAAGATAAATATAATGTTTTATATATATTACCAGACAGCAGTATGTGTCGAACTTTTATTTCAAATTTTGTAGGTATGTATCCCCGCTGGTTACGGGGACAATTAGAGGTACGGCATGTCTCTGCTGGAGATTAGGGGAATCAACAGTGAGGAGAGCCATACCTTACAACATCTTAACCTGCCAGTCGTCGGATAAATTCTATTTATTCGCACTTATTTAAATGAGACTAATTCAGGTACCACGTGATACTTGATGAAGTTTGTGTGGGACTATTGTTTCTAGTGGTGCAGGAATGACGTCATAATATGATATCGTTAACGCCATTTCAGTGTACAGAGTAGAAAGAGTAACGTTCCATCACTACTGGAGATACAAGTCCCCCACAAACGTTATCGGGTATCACGTGGTACGTAAATTAGTCCCATTACACACGTCTACCTGCGTACTAAGAGTAGAGCTTCGTAGAGCAGGTGTATTATTACGTTATGTTAAAGCAAGAGTTTGGTTTCTTTTTTCGTAATTGAAAAGTGCTAGACTGTTTAAGTATCTACACTGTTTGGAATCAATATATACATACATTGTTTATGGTTTTTCTTTTTTATAAATGAGTATAATTTCACATATTTTACATGTGTTTTTATTATATTTCGATTTTCGATTCAATGAATTTAAAGTACAATTCAGGACTGTGTTAATCTGATATTGTGATGAAATATTTTCGTATGCGTTTGTCAGGTCAAATCACTAGAAACGTACATGTATTTCTACATTCTGATATTGACATCTACATCCAGGTATCCAGCGGGTTGTGGGATTCCATTATCTAGTATTGAAGGTCGGCGCACTCGTACTTTTTAGGACATATCCGGCACGTGATAATATAAACAAAGTGATGTCATTGCGCCGTCCTATCTCATTTGACCAAGTGACACATCCCTCAACTGAGATAAGAGGGACACAATATCAAGGTCACGTAATTTTTGATTGGCAGTTATGTATTTACCTCGGAATCACGTTTCTTTTCTGTGCTAGGAGCCCATGAAAAATTTGAATGTGCATATTTCAGCCATTTCTACAAATTAGCTATAAACGCCATCATACAATTGTATACTTTATATGTTTCACTACTCTCTTCACAAGGTTACCTTATTGATCCATCTGATGGAAAAGAAAAGAAAATAAGAAATAAAATATAATTAATTGTTTACATCAATACATCGAAAATGGTTAAATATAACTATAAAGGCTTCCTATTTTGATGCTAATTGATGTTGGTTTTTTATCAACTATTTCAAAGATAATTGTTCAGGTATTCATATAGATGGACCTAGGTGAACGAATGGTTAAACTTGTCTTAAATTCTACAAATAATACTCAAAGTCTAATGAGCTATTTTGGGGTGACAGTTGGACAGTTGACCCACTGCAGTGTTTCTCTGGGAGTTCTATTTTTTTAACTGACATCCAAGCTGCAATCGAAAAAAAAATGGAAAAATGGATCTTCTTTAAATGTTATAGAATTGCAGTAGGGTTGGGGTAGATGATGGTCAAGAGAAAGGTCAGAGTGTCTGTATTTAATCATGTAGCATTAAGGTTAAGAGGCAGAACGTTTAAGGTTTATCCTGAGATGTACCCGAGGTAATGTCACATGATGTGTTCATGCCAGGACAAGGACACTACTAGGTAAAATCAATTGACACAGTGCATAGTCATCAACCAGGTTCATGGCGGAGCGATCCCATACACGTACAATATAGGATAATGATATTAAATAAAATATTTCACTTTTGTCAGATATGAACTCAACGCAAAGCTTCGATAAAGATATGTATATAATATAAGGTGCTTTGTTCGTGATTTATAATAAAAAATAATTTAAAAAAATGATTTGTTTTCCTTATTAAAAATTGAACCCACATGAATGACAACAATATGAAATCATTATTAATAAATGGCTATTAAGTCGAATGTAACATATACGAATTGTTGTTATGTGATAATTATGAATTAAAATTAACCACAAAATAAAAAAAAAATAATAAAAAAAAAAACATAAACAGAGGGAAATAACAAATAAGCGATAATAATTAATAATTTTGTAAACACAACGGCAATAATATAAATCAACACGGACATGCAGTGTACGGTATGCGCTTAGTCTTAGGTGTAGATACTAAATGAAAGTAATAAAGTTAAAGATGCTCCACCGCTGACAAATGGTATTTTTTCACTATCAAAAACAGGAGCAGACGATTTAGTATTTTTCTTCAGTTACAAAAGTTACTTACTTTACACCATTACCACTATTGAAAAGTTTGAGCTTCTAATTTTACTTCAAGTTAAAAATATGAAAAATAATTAATTGCATCCCGAAAAAATTCCGTGACACTATATCCTATATGGAATGAAGTACTGATTGCCTATGCACCAAAGGTGAAATAAATTATTTTATATTATTTTTTGTGTTAATTAGCCATATATGTACACGATTAAACACCAATTATTGTTAAAATGATTTATATCATTTATGCTCTGTCGGCGGTGGAGCATCTTTAAAACAAATCATAATTTTTCATCACGCCAACGTAAATACGGGACATGAATTAAGTGTTGTTTTTCCTATTGTACATTCCGTTTGTACGAGGAAGAAGCATGGGAAAAACACTACTTTCCAGAGCTTTAAGCTTGAATATATTCAGCTGAACGTTTAGCCTAAAACACAAATGCTACCTGATGTATAAGGACATATTACAATAATCCATGTTTCGAGTTAAATTTATATGTACCGTAACTGGACGAGATTTTAGACATATCATTTTTTCTTCAGTAATCTATTGAAAACCAGGTGTGATGAATTAAGTTGTTAAAATCATTCAAATGGACAGACAAACATATATGATGCCTTACAAACGTTAGTTACAACACAGGAATTATACACTGTAAAATTATTGTTTTTTTTATGCCTTATGTGTGTTTAGATGGAAAAACACCTGTAGAAATCACTTTACAATACTAACAATACAGTAAAAATGCGAAATGAAATTGTAGACCACAACTTCATAGTCTGATCGTATGTACACAATTCACTGCATAGTAGATATACAGATACTGATTTTTGGCAGTACTTCCAAAAATCATTTCCAGATCTATATTGTACCTGTACAATTAAAACCTATACATTGTAAGTATTGTAAATCTCAAAATGTTAGTAATTGTTGGTGTTGAATACAATTAAAAGTTCTTCTAGATTAATGAGTATGACAATTACGGCACATATAACTTTTATATGGTTTTGCGATTAAATGATATCCCATCCCAAAGTCTTCGGTCTCTTTGAAATTACAATGTACTGCTTATCAAGGGCAGTGCATGAGTTGTAGACATAATCGATTTCTCTTCTTGAAATGAAATGATTTCATATATGTTGTGTGTATTCTTTAAATAAAAACAAATGAACATTATTGAACTTGAAGAACAATTTATCTTCAGTTTCAAGACCGTTTATCTCGGTGATAGAGGAGGATAGAGACATCATCGAAACTACTTTCGCGCTAATTGATTGACGTTCAGCAGACTACATGAATTTCTATTTATTTCACATAAATGTATTATATTAAAACAAAACCTTATTAATAAACGAAAATACTTTTATCACGATTAAAATCATCAGAATTATAAAATATCGTATGTTAACAGAAAATATATATATGTATGTGGATATTCATCGCGACAAACTAATTCTGGAAAACTATTGACAGTCAGGTTAGAGTTATTGGCCTTGATTACAACAGTGTATAAACTAATAAATATTAGACGGTACTGGTAATTCCGCTTTACCACAATGCTCTACGATACACTCCGATTAGCTTTTGTACTACATTGTATTTATTGTACTTTCTAGTAAATTGTTGGTCTTAGATCATTAGATCAAAAATACCTCTGTGCGTAAATTGATTAGATTAATTACGTTATCATGTAAGTAAGCAACACAACATATATTTAAGTTTGTTAATGTCAAATATATGGAAATAGTTATAACTATTCAAAACAATGGTTTAAGAACTCAACAATGGGTTAAGAACAAATACATAATCATTTTTACTTCCGTTACTTGCATTGATTAAATTGTATCGAAATATTACATGGAAAAATGGAAAATACTGGTCCTTTAAAACGATTTTATTGAAAAAAAGAAAAACACAGATACTTGATATGTATGCTTTTTAATTTCATAACACAAACAAATAGGGGAAAAGGCAGAAGTCATGGTAATTACAGACATGTGCATGTCATGGGAAGTACAAGGATATGGTTGTGAATAATAATCTTACGCTTTCTCATTTTATAATATAAAGAAAATACTGAATAAACTATCTTATTTTCGTGATCAAGGGTTCTTCATGGCAATCATGCATTCATATACTTTTACAATTATACACAAAAAATTGAATTAGCCTTTGAGCTCTATCGCAAAATTACGCAAAAATTTGTATCGCGCGAAAATATGGGTTTACAGTTCTTTTTAAACAAGTATTTGTCTACCGTACATCTCTTTTTGAACTTGTCGATAATACTAAGCAGTGGATCTTTTCAATTATGGATATTGAGTCACTTTTTCCAATAATTAATTTCAACAATATAGTTTCCACAACCAACTAAGCAATGGGTTTTTTTCAATTCCACAACAGTGGTCCAACTTTATTTGCATCCGTTTAACACATACTGTCGATAAGAAGTAAAGATTAGGCTGAGGAGGAAAACCAGAGTATCAGGAGATAATCCACCGCACAACGACTTTTACCCGACAGGATACATATGAACAGGACCATTACACTTGTTAAAGACGCTTCATCGCCGACGAAAGTAATTTATTTTGATCAAAAACATGAGCAGGCGAATTTGTAGTTTTCTTCAGTAACAACTGTTACATACTTTACAATATTACCATCACTGCAAAGTTTGATTCTCTTATTTTACTTCAATATTATATGTATTTAGCATGATTAATTGCATCCTGAAAAAAAAATAATATTGACACTATGTACGTCCTATATGGAATGAGGTACTGATTGCGAAGACACCAAAAGCAAACCAAATTATTCAAAATGTATTTTTGTGTTTATTAGACCTAATTATGTATTAACGATTAAGCCAAGTATTGTCCATACGATAAATAATGTTCAAGCTCTGTCGATGATACTCTATGATATTAGACCTTTAAAGTTGCTCCATCGCTGACAAATTTTTAGCAATAATAAATTAAAAATCGGGAACAGACGAATTGGTATTTTCCTTCAGTAACAAAAGTTACTAACTTGCGTCTTGAATAAATCATTGTCACTAGTCCTAAATGGAATAAAGTACTGATTGCGCATGCACAAGAAGCAAAATAGTTTATTCTATAGTATTTTTTGTTACTTAGACATAAATATACGCCATTTAACACTAATTATTGTTCAAATGATGAGTATGTTCTGTCAGCGGCGGAGCATCGTTTTAACTTTAGATATATTGTACCCTTAAACACATGAAATAAAGACATGTTAATAATAAAGATATGTTTAACAAAACAAAAACAAAAAACCCCATGAAATATGATTTTACTGATACGTTTTTAAGAAGTTGATTGATTCAGCATTATAGATTTCCAGCTTATATTCTTTCTTCAGATTGAATTAAGTTGACGTTTGCCTGGGACCAGGACTAGATCTGCCAAACAGATAGCCTAGCGTTTTCAACCTCTGTGGCCTGTGAAACAAAGTGAAAAAATACTTAGTTTTAAAAAACACTATTATACACATACATAAAACATACTGAAAGTAAGAAAATAGTAAGATAAATAAGTACACTGTATTTTCCGCGTATGGGTCTTTGTCATGGGGACTAAAACATATCTGCATTACTACGTTTATGCCCAGTGTAGTGTTTGTTACTTTTTGTTTTGTATCAGCCATACCTACGATAGATCTGATGCCAAAAAAGGTCAAAACCACATGACCTTCATACTAGACCAGAATTTGTTAGTTACCTTTTGACTTTTCGTATTAAGGTATAGATGAATTGATATTTATAGGCATATAAGAAGTCACTAGTTTAAACGGGGTCTTAACCATTAAGGAAACAGAATAGGCCAGAACACAATCGAAAACATAATAATATGATATTGTGACTATAAATCATTTTCTCATTGAAATGTTATTTTTACGGTATTTTGTGTAAGCAAATTCTAAATATACAAACTTCCTTAACGATCACCTCTTTATAAATACCAACTGCTGAATAAGACCACTTTTATAGGGTCCCGTATTGATATTTTCCATTATAATTCAAGTTATGTCTGACCGCCCGGCTACTTGCGCGGTCTTCAAAGACAAGTTTGACTTTATATCACAGGTACAAATACATTGTACTTGGGTGGACTTTATAAACAGGTTTGACTGTATATTACAGGTTCAGATAATTGGGTGGTCTTTATAAACAGGTTTGACTGAATATCACAGGTACAGATACTCAGGTGGTCTTTATAGATAGGTTTGACTGTATATCACAGGTAAAGATACTTGGGTTTTATGGACAGGTTTGACTGTATATCACAGGTACAGATACTCAGGTAGTCTTTATCGACAGGTTTGACTGTATATCACAGGTACAGATACTCAGGTAGTCTTTTTCGACAGGTTTGACTGTATATCACAGGTACATATACTTGAGTGGTCTTTATAGACAGTTTTGACTGTATATCACAGGTACAAGTGCTTGGATGGTCTTTATAGACAGTTTTGGCTGTATATCACAGGTACAGATACTTGGGTGGTCTTTATAAACAGGTTTGACTGTATATCACAGGTACAGATACCTGAGTGTTCTTTATAGACAGGTTTGACTGTTTATCAAAGGTAGATACTCAGGTAGTCTTTATAGACAGGTTTGACTGTATATCACAGGTACAGATACCTGAGTGTTCTTTATAGACAGGTTTGACTGTATATCACAGGTACAGATACTTGGGTGGTCTTTATATACAGGTTTGACTGTATATCACAAGTACAAGTGCTTTGATGGTCTTTATAGACAGTTTTGGCTGTATGTAGTTACTTGTTGAGCCGTCAAATATGTTAAACTTACGTTTTTGCAGGTGGCAGGTACATCAAACACCTTTTCGTCTTTAATCCCAAGAGTTAAAGCAGAATAGCCTAAGGTATACCAGTATTCCACTGCAGCAATACAAAAAACAACAACCGATAAGTAAGTAATGTTAAAACCATCTATTTGTCATCATCGGAAAACTATCATTTTGGATTGGTCAATATAAACAACAATAAAAATGATAAAAGATATTAACATTAAAGGCACACTACCTTTCCAAACAGCTTTTGATTTTGAAAAATAGAACGTCTAACGAAATTGATGATTTTGTAAAGTTGTTAAAGTTATTAGCTTAACGTTAATACTACATTTAACTTCACCTTATGAACAATTTGATTAGAAAACAAATTATATATTAATTTCTTATAACACGGGTCGTCTTGCGTTTCCCGACGTCGTCCTAATTACCACGCGTGACTTTAATTGCATCAGACAGAAAAACAGCGACACATTCATCTTCCCTGTTAACATCTTGCATTTGTTTGGTGTGGTAATCTCGTCTTATGCTACCGATACAAATTTTCTGATGTTATTATTGTGTTAAAGAAACTTTATTTTTTTTGTTTCGGAAAGGTAGTGAGCCTTTAACATATGAGATCGATTTTGTCGACATTGTTAAAATCTTGATTTTTTTTGGATTGTGTAGTATTTTGTTCCCATATGAAAATAACAGCTGTTAATTAAAGGTACATACCTACATCGAAATGGCTTTTAATTTTAAATGGGAAAGTGACACATGTAAAATATGTGTATAGTCTCAAACGTTATCATCTTACCGTTTATACTATACTTTCCACAATTTTCTAAACAATTTGATCGAAATACTGTAAATCAAATGTTCATTTGCATAACGCGGGTCGTATTGTATTTCCGTCGTCTTCCTAATTACCTCGGGTTCGTTGACTATCACTGTGTCTGACGGCGAAACAGGAAAATGAACACCGAGTGACAACTTGGATTGCACAGAAAATCTAGTGTTTTGTGTTATAGTCGCTTAGCGATTGGTCCCAAAATAAAATATGCATAACGGAAGAAAACAGAGGAACCTACATTTGCAATATGAGAAACATCCATGCAGAACCTTTCCAAAAATTAAATATGCATAACGGATGAAAAAACAGGAACCTATATTTGAAATGTGAGAAACAACCATTCAGAACCTTTCAAGAAATAAAATAAGAAAAAGTATTAACAACTGATCGGTTAAGGACAGATTATGAATGGCGGGCGATAGACCGATCGCCAGTGTATCCATTAAATATCGTTACAAATTTCCTTGTACATATGTATAGACAATACAAAATGCAAATTCAAATGCGGTTACAAGGAGCTTTGATTGACAGCTGGCTGGGTCCGTCAATTTGAATCGCCAACTATTACCTAATAGGCCATGGGCTAGTAGGGTCCCACATGCACCCCCCCCCCAAACCTCCGAACCAATATTTTTCTTAACCCTTATGACCCACTGATCACAAATCAAATTGTTAACATTGCATAAGTTGGGATGAACTTCCGGTTATGACGTCATCAAGATGGCCGCCATCTCGAATTTCACTAAAAAATGAAAAATATTCATAACATTGACATTTTTAAACCGAAGTAGACAAATGAGGTATCAAAATGACCACAATAGAACAATAAAAACATATGAGGACCAAATAAGCAAATATATGTAGTGATTTTTACGCAAGAAGTGAAAAAATAGGATTTTAAGCTCAAAAATGGTAATTTTTTAGTAAATTTTTCATATTTTGCTTGACGCAGCAAAAATGTTTTCCAACAGCAAACTGTTATTTCTAATTAGTTTTTTGTCCACTTATAAACAAGTTTAAACAAAAACAACAACAAAAAACAATGTTAACATTGTATAAGTTCCGGTAATGACGCCATTACATATTTTTTGTTTTTGTTGGAGTTTTTTATTGATTTATCGATTGATAAGAGATCAAAAAACTGATTACGAATAATATTTTGTCGTTGAGAAACATTTTTGCTGCGTGAAGACAAATATGAAAAATTTGCTGAAAAATTACCATTTTTGAGCTTAAAATCTTATTTTTTCATTTCCTTCGTACAAATCGCTACACATATTGGATTATTTGGTCCGGATATGTACTTGTTCTATTGTGGTCATTTTGATACCTCATTTGTCTACTTTGGTTGAAAAATGTCAATGTTATGAATATTTTTCTTTTTTTAGTGAAATTCGAGATGGCGGCCATCTTGATGACGTCATAACCGGAAGTTCATCCTAACTTATGCAATGTTAACTTCTTTTTTTTTTTTTTTTTTTTTTGGGGGGGGGGGGGGGTTGCATGTGGGACCCTCCTAGCCCATGGCCTATAAGGGAAGCCTTCCACCAATATTACTACTATCAGATATTTGTTCAAACTTCATAAAAGAGAGTAACAAATAAATTATCATGTGTTATATAAAAAATTAACTGTACCAGTTGGGCCTACATTTCCATTTAATATCTGAGAGATAAGGACACAGTCGTCGGTCACGAAATCTGTTACTTTGATACCATGTAACGTATACGTATATACTCCCCCTTTCAGTTTGGTAGCGCCAGATCCCATGACCATCGGCTCGTATGTGGCATCATCTTCAAAACACAAATACAAATGTACGGGTAGTAACATTCAGCTAATTAAAAAAGGCAAAAAAAAATCTATTCCACTAACAGCTTATCACTTTATGCGGATTGTCAACGAAATTTTGTAGCAAAACAAAAACTGATCAATACTATCTGTAGGGAGGAAATAGGAATGTATACATTTTTGCTCTCATACCCGCGGGTGAAATACTGACTAGTCTAGATCTCATGCAATACACTCATGTCGCCTGAGACTTTAACACATGGCTACATGTACCCATGCAATAAAGCCTCGTGACGTCACGGCCACAACAAAATCACTATTGTCTCGGTAAGATTTTAACCTTTTTTTAATGAAATAATAATCTACGGCTGCTGATGCAAATTGATCAGTGTCAAACATCTTTTGCGGATTCAGTGAATATTGTAAATACACAACGAGTGTTTTGATGAACATGATGAACAACAGTCACGCGTTGGGAAATTTGTTTATCCCATAACTTTACCTCGATATTTATACCATGGTGACAATTTTCTCATCTTCAATCAGGGAAACTTGCCACCATACAATGTATGATATCTTTCCGCCATAAAATATAGTGCCTAAATAGAGAGCCAATATATATTGTTTAATACTTTAAAGATGCTCCACCGCTGACAAATAGTATGTTTCTCTATCAAAAGCAGGAACAGACGATTTAATATTTTTCTTCAGTTACAGAAGTTACTTACTTTACACCATTACCAACATTGAAAAGTTTGAGCTTCTAATTTTACTTCAAGTTAAAAATATGCAAAATAATTAATTGCATCCCGAAAAAAATCCGTGGCACAATATCCTATATTGAATGAAGTACTGATTGCGCATGCACCAAAGGCAAAATAAATTATTTCATATTATTTTTTTGTGTTAATTAGACATATATATACACGATTAAACGCTAATTATTGTTCAAATGATGAATATCATTTATGCTCTGTCGGCGGTGGAACATCTTTAATAAGCAATTACCTGTTATACAGTAAATACAATGCTATCTAAAAGAAAATGTGCTATGGAAAGTATCAGACAATCGGAATCAAGAGATCCTAGTGTTAACCTATCAGGGGCGCCGTGAGTGCTTACACACTTGAGTGTGTGAACATAAATGATTTATATCACATGGTTTTTCTATTGCAAAACATGCATAGTTACGGGATAAATAATGTTTGTGTTTATATCAGATTGACGGTCGATCGTTCATTCTGCTGCTAATGAAGATGACATGTCTACGATCTAGTAATAAATAAAAATGTAGATCATCTACTAGTATATATCGAAAAAGTATCTGACCTTTTGTTCAACAAAGGAAATTAACCCAAAGTGAAGAGTACCTATTCACATTTACCTGGTATGCAATTGGGCATGGGAGACTTCAGCGGATTTTTAAAGCATTTTCCATTTCTCACGTTGTATTGAACTCCCTACAATGGAAAGCATTACATTAATTTGATAATACGATATTTGTAATATACATGTAATTGGGTTTCTTATCTATTTTATATTATGGGTTACTATCACTGCCGTAATACTAACCCCTAGACTATGTCATAACATGCTGAAACAACCAAGCCGACATATTTCGATACACGATTAAAACAATGAAGAACAATATTCTTCGGGCTCAAAGCAATTATGTCTCAAAATGAATATATTTTGTGAATTTTGATTAATTGCTGAAGAAATTGACGTGAAATGATAAGGTATGTTTATCATATATATAATCTTAAGACAGCATCATAGAATCTTTATTTGTTGATTTGTTTTTAAATCATCACTGAAAGCGCAAATTTTAACCTGGAAACAATGACCAGTCATACAACAGCTGTATATTACACCTACTCTGCTACCGTTTTCATGACAATTCTATCATTCAACTGTTCTCTCTTCTTCAGGAGAAACTTACATCGCGGTAGTCTTTCAGTTCGATTTCGATTGTTGGAGGAGATTCATTTATACTTGTTTGGGATACTGTCGCTTGCTTCTGGAGCGTGGCATCATACGAAATATTCAGGTTCGTCTATAGGGAGAAAAAAAACAGGACATTTTACTTTGTGTACATACGATTCCCTCACATGATAGTAGCAATAATCTATTTTAACAAACGATAGTAATGAGAAACTAAACAGCAACTTGAGCCTGTCATCATAGAAGCCTACTATCGATCAATCCACTTCACTTCATTTCGTCTTGATTCTAGTTGATGAAGATGCGCCCTGTGAAACTTTGTTTCAATAAAACACGTATTCATGTTGTTTCTTAGATCAGAATTACCAGATTGGTCTTAAGAGACACCAGTAGATATGAAAGTTTTACAGCTTCGGTGAAATTTATATCAACAACTTCTATTCCGCCTTGCATATAAAAATATATCAGGAACCTTCGGCACGAGAAAATACCATATTTTATTGTTTACGGAAAATGCCGAAGTTTCTCGATCTAACAAATGTAGGTTACCGAATCGGCCGAGGTTTAATGATAATCGCCACTTCTTTAGTTTGATGGCTTGGAGACGACTTACCGACTGAAAATACGTTTTGCCACCAGTCTCTACGAGACCAATCATACCTCCCGGCGACTGAAACTTTTGGGGGAAACAGCATTTTCGTGGAGCCTGTTGAACAGGATCGACTTCAAACAAAGGAAAAATATTGTTAGTATTGTACATTTTACACCTTGAAACAATTCGAAATTGAGGTTTCGAGTTAAGTCAATTTAAAAAGGCTAGAGACCTGCTCTTATAATCTCAAAATCTCAACTGTTTTTCTCCAAATTAATTTAGAAAGACGCAGAGAAAAAATAGCATTAATAACATAATTAATTTGATGATTTAATCAATTCGATGATTACCATACTAATTTTCTTAAAAAATAATTACTGCGAACCACAGATAAGTTTCCTCTAAAAAGGGAATCCACTTTGAAATTACGTATTCCGGTTAAGGTATATATATTAAAAATATGTATTGCAAATGCGCAATACAAAACATCATGTTTCATTGTCAGAAAACTGCTTGTGTTACTGTAACGAGGTATGTGATTAAAATGTAAATATATCCTGAACGAGACATATGTGAAAGGGGAGACAATCTCATTAAAAATACAGAAAATAACATAATCAAATTGAGGAGAAATAAACCTTTGCGTACATGTATTGCATTTGCGCAATACAAATCAAATTTTAGTGTCTGAAATCTGCTTACATTACTATATTAAGACACTTTATATGACCAACATAGACTTTCCCTGTTCACCTCCATTAGTAGTTATGCAAATCATAACCATATTGATATCAATATTCTTCTTCAAGGCTGTCCTGACTGTGATAAAACTATAAACAGACAGTTACTTCATGATGTTCACCTATATATAGGTAAATCTAGACGTTTTAATCTCTATATGATTTAAATTAGCCATGACATAAGTTTTTGACATAAGTTTTGAAATAAGCTTTTGAAATTTAAAGATTCTCTTTAAAAAAAAAAAAAAAAAAAAAAAAACAACATTTGAATAACGTTGTATAAATTCTACTCTAATTATCCTCTGATAAAGATATACTTGGAGTATTTTGTTGAGCATGGTTGTTTTAATACGGTTACTTTGTTTTATTCTATATACAGCATACACTTATCTTATTAAAAGTATATACATGTATATTTTCAATTATTTTCAGGAAATTTAACAGTATTGAGAGCAATGACAAGTGTATATATATACACATGGACTGTTGGTCATTGTCTGTCAATATCTGAGTAACATTTGGTCTAATTAGTAATATAACATGTTCTTGTATTAAAATTATAACTGTATTTGTATTATGTGTGTTGTGTGAATGGAGTATGCAAAAGAGTTATCTCCCTTTATCTGTTGAAAAATTTCATTTCAAAACTTAAATATAATATCTATAATTGATGTAAGTTTAAACTATTACTTTTGCCACCATTGGAGAGAATTTATATAGGCTTTGCCTGTTATTTAATCCATTTGACTTGTAACATCTTTGTCAATAAAATTTGTTGAAATGAAAATATTAAGACATAGAAAAAGTCTATGCTAAAATTGTAAGGATATCCCGAACGAGATACATGTCCAAGGCAATCAGTTAAAATACAGATCATTGTTAAATAAGATTAAGGGGTTACCTTTAATTGGTTCGGGTTGCATCAGGTTTTTCAGAAGCGTGGCCCTCATTTTCCCTCTTGCAACTTAATTATGAAAAAATATAAACAAATATTGATAACATACAAAAAACTGCAGCACAATTTTGCACGTAATCCGAGTGCACTATCGAGATTTTCTCTATACTAGATTGTTCATAAAATTGTCACATGAAATCATAAACTAATGCAATAAATAAATCTATATATAAATGACGAAGTATGCATGTTTTTTGTGTTTCGTTTTTACGTTTTCAGTGAATTTGTCTTATTTTACGTTTTGATGGATTGCAACGTGAAAATAAACACAACGCGACATTTAAAATGCAACGTGAAAATAAATAAAACGCGATATCTAAAATGTGTAACAGTTATGTATTTGAAACAAGAATTCTTCTTCACCTTTTCTTCTTATAAAGATCTCGATCCCACCCAAACTACCGTTTTCCTCTTGAAAATTTATTCAAATGACATCTAATCACAAGTAACATGACTATAGCGCAAGTAGGTAGCCAATCAAATAAGACTATCTCTGAACCTTCGGCTTATCGTAAGATACATTTTCAATAATTTGTCTTATTTCATGTATTGATGGATTGCAACTTAAAATTACTGAATACAAAGCGACATTTGTAATTCAACTTGAAATTAAATACAACGCGACATTTCAAATGCAACGTGAAAAAAATACAACACAACATTCAAAACGCAACGTGAAAATAAATACAACGTGACATTTATTTGAAATGCAGCATAAACATAAATACAACGCGACATTTTTAATGCAATGTGAAAATAAATACAACGCGACATATATTTAAAATGTAACGTGAAAATAAATACAACGCGATATTTATAATGCAACTTGAAAACAATTTATTCAACACGACATTTAAAAATTCAACTTGAAATTAAATACAACGCGACATATATTTAAAATGCAACGTGAAAATAAAACAGCAACATTTAAAATGCAACTTGAAAATAGATACAACACGATATTCAAAATGCAACGTGAAAATGAATACAACGTGAAAACTAAATTGTTTACAGATGTTATCATGTATACCTCTCACTGGATCTGTGTCGTGTTTACATTCTGCTGGAACGTCGAAGACCGAAGGATCTTTAATCCCGATTGTAGTACCGTTATATCCGAGTGACAAAGCATATGGACCTTGTAAAAGGATAAAGTGTTGATCACATGTGCCTCATTAAATAGTTTGAATATTTACAAAAAAAACAACAGAAAATTAAGTTCCAAATGTACAGAAGTTCTATTAGAATTATTGAAAACAAATTGCGCAGATTTTTTTATCTTTAAGAATAATATTTTAATTGTGTAGGAAAAATATTTCAATAAGGAAAAACAGATAAGACCTCAACAAGTCCAAACAAAAAAATCCATAGACATTGAAATGATTTGGAAAGCTAAATGAATGAAATGTAAGTGGCTGTCTTATATAAAATGAGTTACATATAACACAGTGAAAGGCAAGATATAGGACAATTACAGGTAATGATCACCATAATCTGGGAGTTAAAGTACAGAAACAACAATGGATGACATCACAACTATGTTTTAAATATATTAAAGATAACAGAAAAAATAACAGAGTATATCAAAACTGTTTTAAAATGTTATTTAAAGTACAGAAACAAGAATAGAGTACATCAAAAATATGTTTTATACATATTAAAGACAACAGAGGTACTACTTCGGGTGTATGAGAGAATACTTAATGAGTAATTACGCACTGGCTCCTGCCATATTGATTGTTGTATTTGAGAAGGGCACACAGCCATCTGACACAAGCAGAGAGGTGATGATCCCAGCGGGGTCAGCCAATACGTAATTCATCACATTTATCTTATTGTCACCTGTTCCAAAATACATAGGGATGGCAGGTGGGGCAGAGTCTGAAAGAATAAAAACCACAGTATACAAGTTATTCAGAGACGAGGTGTATAACTTTTGCGACTCTACAAAATTATCGATGTTGTATTACATTCCAATTTAAAAATTAAAATCCGTTTCGGAAAGGTAGTGGACCTTTAAAGGCCCCAATTTGACACTCACCTTTGAAACTGATACAGTATACAAAGGCAAAATATCTTCAGGTCAATTTGGCCCGAAAAAATCTTGACCTGAAAATGGCTTAAAATTGAGGTCAATTGAATATGTAGAAATTCATTATGAATTGTTGGTCAAGTTTTTGACCCTGAATTGACTTTTTTGCTCTTTTCATGTACTTTTGACTTGAAATGTTCACATGAAATTGACATGAATTTACCTAAAGACATTTTGCCTGTATATAATGATTTACCTGGAATGCAAAACGGCTGGAAAGGTCCCGTCAGTTTCGTTTTCGTACACGTGCCTTCCGATACAGTATACGCCATCCCCTAGAGAGTATTTACACAAGCTCTTAGTCAAGCAGTTTTGTCATTAGTTAATTGATAATAATTAAGCATTATTCTCAATATTATATGGGTTTAAAGTAAAAAATGGAAGGTCATTCTTCGTAGACGCAAAGAATGTCCATCAATTTTTTTGTTCATGACTTCATAAACCCAAAAGATATTGAGAATAATAGTTATAATTTACTTTAGATGACTGAATCAGTTACTTGTTACCTGATTTTACTTGCTTTCACAATAAAAAACAAAGTAATTGGTAGATAAGTCCAAACTGTCTAGATTAACTTAGTTAATTATTTATGTACTGTTAGTATCTAATAGTAAAATTAATTCATTTTGTATATACTAGTAGATAATAGTATCTTATAAGTCTATCAGTTACTACGTAATTCATATATATTTTTTATTTTTCCAAAATCTTCATTTTGTCGTACATTTCGCCACATGCATACGTTTGATATTGGTTTCAATATTTTGTTCATACTTACGGCTGCGTAGTCCATAAGTGAGAGTTGCGCGATCTGTTGCTGTCCTCGCATGATTGAAAACTCATTCATTATCTTCCTAGCGTTAGCATCATAGGACGTTCGTGCTTCTCCCTGTAAAACGAAGTTTAATCTATAGTACAATGAAAGCAAATATACAGTAAAGCCGGCTGTTTTCGCGGTTAATTTGTTCGCGATATGGACTCAAACGAGAAAAATGAAATTTCAGCGGTTTTTACATTTTCGCTAGCTGGCAATATAAAGGTATATATAATTCTTTCTTTTCTCGAATTTTTCCGAATAAAGGGTTCACGGCAATAGCAGTAATCCGCGAAAACGCGAAACTATCAACCTCGCAACAACCATGTTATCTCCCGTGTATGTATGTGGTGTCTTGCGTATGTGAAGTGCGATGAGACTGTTTTGGGAAACCGTGTTATATTCATGTTGTGTCTTCTGATATAGTGGAACTCTTGCCCTTTTTATAGTGCTATATCACTAAAGCATGCCTCAGAAGATACCAAGCAACACACCCTGCCAAACATCACTAGTAATATGAGTTTAAAGATAATCGCAGACTCATCATAAACTCGAGACATCGTGTTACACCCAGGTCAGGAAATGGAGTTTGCAAGAAATTACGGGGTATCGAACACATCCTCGCATTTCAGAGGACCTTTGTCGTCTGTGTTCAGACGCAGGTGTACAGGTAGGTCATAAACTAGTCCGCTAAACCTGCCTATATTATTAGGCTTTTTTTTAATTTTTTTTTTTTTTGCCTAATATATAGTCAGCTCGCGGGTACCTCTTAAAAATGTGAAATCGTAGGCCAGATTTGGCCTACGCTACGTCAGCGGCATATTTCTAATATATCGTCCATGCAATGCCGGGAAAACGTACACATACCTTTATATTGGGATTTTATGTACTCCTTTGCCCCCATGTTACATCCCATTTATGAAATTAAACAACTGTGTACAATGAAATACTTCCGAGACCCTTCTATTTCACACATTTGTAATGGCCGCCGTATACACATTTAGTAGAGCAAACGGCAGCCAATCAACTTCGCTTCCGGTTTTATTTTTAAATATCCACGTGTAGTTGAAAGATAAACAAAATTCTACCGTGTATATGCTACATGTATATGCAACGTGAATATCGCGAAAGTTATGCGGTACCAGCAATAGTCGTGTTCAATTTGAATATTTGACAACATGTCGTGTATGTCGACCATGATTTTACTTTAAAAACTCTAACTGGCTAGCATTCTGTTTATCTTTCAACTACACGTGGTTTTTTAAAAATAAAAACCGGAAGCGAAGTTGATTGGCTGCCGTTTGCTCTACTAAATGTGTATACGGCGGCCATTACAAATGTGTGAAATAGAAGGATCTCGGAAGTATTTCATTGTACACAGTTGTTTAATTTCAGAAATGGGATGTAACATGGGGGCAAAGGAGTACATAAGATCCCAATATAAAGGTATGTGTACGTTTTCCCGGCATTGCATGGACGATATATTAGAAATATTCCGCTGACGTAGCGTAGGCCAAATCTGGCCTACGATTTCACATTTTTAAGAGGTACCGCGAGCTGACTATATATTAGGCAAAAAAAAAAAATAAAAAAGCCTAATAATATAGGCAGGTGTACAGGTAGGTCATAAACATGTAAATAACTACAAAAAATGGCCAGGCAAAGTGAATTTTATTAGCATTAAAAACATTCAATACAGTTCTGACCATTATATTCGTTAGAAAGCTTCAATTTACATTAAGCTGGTCATGTCTGGTGTTATTAACTATGTTTGTAAACATAAATATTAAACACTGTTTAACCCTGAAAAGTACACCCTTGATGCTACAGGGGTTACTATTACTGTCGTTATATCCACCCCTGGAATATGTCATAAAGTCAAAGATTGTTATTTATTGTGCAAATTATAACAAAAAAAAACATGTTTATATGGAATATAATGTTTGGCATTCAACAGCTCACACTGCTGAGACAGAAATTGAAAACTTTACGGAGAGAAGAAAACTTCTGCTAGGCCAATGAGAGTACAAGACTCTTTCATACGTGGATATGAAGGATAGGGATATTCTACCCTCGGGATCACAAACATTTTGTGATCCCGAGGGTAGAATATCCCTATTCTTCATATCCACGTATGAAAAGAGTATTTTTCTCTCATACCCCGACGTTTTCTTGCAATTTTACTTCTATTAATTTCCACCATTTTAAAATAAAATCGAAAAAAACGCGACTGCAAGTCAAATCTCCATACATAAAAAATTCGTGATATTTTCAACCCAGATCCCGTTGTTTGTATCTTTTAAAGTAAATTCAGCTTAAATTAAAAAAGAAATTGTTAAAATTGTGCCTAGAAAACAGTAGGGTATGCATGGGTATCCATGCAATACAGCTTCAGGCGACATGAGTGTATTGCCCTAGACCAGCCAGTATTACACGTGTAGGTATGAGAGATTATCATATAAAAGCTGAATTTATTTCGTCAAAAAACAAATGGATCAATTTCAGATATAACGCAATTAGTGAATGCATTTACATATATGCAAAAAATTCTGTTTAGAATCATAACTTAATCGTATGGGTAGGTTTTATGCAAAGGTCAGAAATTTGTAAAGCTGGTTTGACCTGCCAAGGACGTATAAATCCTTGGACCAGAAGACATTCAACAACCCGATCGGAGTCGGGTTTTGAATAACAAAATAAAAAAAATCCTTGATATAATATTCATGTATATGTGGATCCAAACACCGCAGATATACAACGTACGTGGGTTATTATGTACATTTTATTGTGTATTATTATGCAGAAATCGCGCAGAGATGTTCATTTATCTACGACAGGTACATCAATATATGCATGGTATAAATCCCTATTTTCAAGCGTATTCCAAACTCATATCTGTGATTGAGGATAATATTAAATAGGTATCGGATATGTACACAGGTATTTGTGTCTTCAAAATCGATCAGATATTTACTAATAGGACGTATATTTACTATAAGGTTTATGGCATGGCAGACACGAAAATCGCCACTCTCTATCTTATGCAAGTAGAGTACGTCCCGTTGTCCTCGTGACGTCACATGTCATGGGTCCCGAATCGAGGTCAGTGGCTTGGGGCTTCAGGTGTGTTTTAGAGAAAAGTCGCATTATCTCTAATATCTCTAATCGCTATGAAACTCGTACTTTCTCCATTCTTAATTTTATCCAATGACGCATTTATCAAGCCTTATATACCAAACCATTCCGTGTACACTTTAATCAGTCGACGTGGCATTGTTAAAATACATGCACACATTTATTTACTTCTACTAGATATGCATATATGTAGCCAAACATAAAAGGAAGAAAGAATGGGTAATAACTTTAAGATAATATTATATTTAATGGGGGTCTACTATGAGAGTTTTAGTATTTAATCAATCGACATGAAGTCATAATAATAGCAAATGTTGTTGCCTGTATATAATCATTATAGTAAGCAACAACATTTGCTATATAAATACATGTGTAGTCATGCATAAACAAGGAAGAAATTATGGGTATAGTAAGATAAAACATATGTAATACTGAAATAAGGGCTTTAAAGAAGTTCAAAAGAAGCATTCATAGATAACATTTAAAATCATGAAATCATTCATCCGTGCAAAAAAAAACCCACCCAGGTGAACAATGACCCGTCATCTCGTGATCAAGGTCATTAATAAGGATTCTATTGTATCTTGATATTTATCTTATCAAACTAACAAGACTTATTGCGAATTATATCTCTAATGATGACGTCAAAAACGTTCACAGCGACGTCATAAATATAAATCTTGTGACATATTTACCATTATCCCTCTTAAATTATAGTATGCATGAAAGAAACTGACCAAATCATTGATGCTTATTAGTTACAAGGATAATACCCACTGAAAGATGATTCATAAATCTTCCAGTTGGCGACCTTGTGCAAAGCATTATCATCCTAAGGCATAAACAGCTTTGTACGGAAGTAAAGACTAAATTTCGAAATTTCATTTTCAATCTCGATCAACAAATTAAATATCCTTAATCTCGACCAAAAAAACATTTATCGAGTTTTATCCACATTCTAATGAATTTATTAGGGTATGAAAATCCCTTTGGATATGGAGTTTCTAATAATTATTCATTATTCCTCACTATTTCTGCTTGGCATTCTTTTTCTTTTATTCTGCTGACAATTTTTTGAATCATGTTGAACTCAAATGTAATATTTCACTTCATCCTTTATAAATACATGTGCAAAAATAAAAACAGCTAACATTCAACAATTTCCTGATAGCACCTCCCTTAGCAGGTAATGAGGCCACTAAAACAGACCAGAGCTAGAGTGATCATGATTAGAAATGGTCGCTTGCTGCAATGAAATGTAAACAGACGAGGCTTCCAATTTATACCCAAGTAAATTCACGATCATGTGATTTTGAGTCACAGACACTAACAACCAAAGCACGTTAGCCCTACAGCGAGTCACATGGGTGTATCGTCTGCTACCGGAGAGATAAGGTGACTAAGGATTTCGCAATAAACAGCTGTCGGCTGTTGTTTGTTTTATGTAAATTGGTACTAAACAGGTACTAATATCTATGTAACTAATTATGTTAATCCATATCAATAGAAAATAAATACAGGAATTGAATGATGAAAGTTCTAGTTAATGCAATGTAGAGAATCAGTAAAAACACTGCTGTTAAAAATATATCAAAGTTCTTATTATCTTTTAAGTTCATAATTATAGCTAATCAAGTAATATGCATGCATTTGAATTACTACACTGATGCAGTTTTTTTTATCTATATCATTATAGTAATTTGCCTTAAAGATGCTCCACCGCCGACAGAGCATAAATGATATTCATCATTTGAACAATAATTGGTGTTTAATCGTGTATACATACTATATATATATAATTAACACAAAAAAATATATAAAATAATTTACTTCGCCTTTGGTGCATACGCAATCAGTACTTCATTCCATATAGGATATAGAGGCAGGGAATTTTTTCGGTATGCAATTAAATATTTTTTATATTTTTAACGTGAAGTAAAATTAGAAGCTCAAACTTTTCAATGTTGGTAATGGTCTAAAGTAAGTAACTTTTGTGACTGAAGAAAAATACTAAATCGTCTTCTCCCGTTTTTAATAGTGAAAAATATACCATTTGTCAGCGGTGGAGCATCTTTAACATGAAGGTGAATAGGAATGTCCAAAGAAAACTACTGACTACTATAATATCGGTAGAGTTGGTAACTTCATCATTTGCTAATAATGTCTTTCTTTTTTAAAGATATTATTATTATTTACATATTCAATAAAAGTAAATATTATTTATTTTTCTTACTCACGAATCAAGAAGGGTTTTTTAATATGTTATTTACCACCAAAAGTTAAAAATTTTGAAAATTACAATACTTATACTGGATAATTTTTAATTTGGCCTGTACAAACAAAAGTTCAAAATTAATTTTGGCAGTATTGCCAAAAATTCTTATATTTACGTGTACGGTGCTGTGACACGAGTATGTATACAGTCAAATCATGAAGCCAAGTTGTTGTATTTCATATTTTTACAGTGTTATTATTAAATGCAAAGTGAGTTCTGCATGCATGTTTTCATCTAAACAGATGTAAAGCATGAAAACATGAACTTTTACAATGTATAAATTATGTGTTGTAATTAATGTTTCTAAGGCATCATATATGTTTGTTTGTCTATTTCAATGATTTCCACAGCTGAATTCATCACGCCTCACGGTGTTTTTTCAATAAGAATACATAAGAGAAATTATCATGTCAAAATTTCCACCCAGTTATGGCACATATAACTTTATAATAGAAATAATCATTATTTTCATGGTGATTTTCACACACAGACATTTACAACATATTGTACACATTGGAGGCCGTCTTTAAGTGACCCTGGCCATGAATAGTACGTTGATATAATAAAACAAGCCACGATGACTTCCTAAATGAAGATTTCGATAAACAACTAATATTTCTCTTTAATTTACCATGGAAACAACTATCATTTCTATTAGTAACCACTAAAACAATGATAATTACTATTAAGTAACCATGGAAACAACTATAATTTCTATTCAGTAACCATGGAAACCACTATAATTTCTACCAGTAACTTTGGAAACAACTATAATTTCAATCCAGTAACCATGGAAACAACTATAATTTCAATCCAGTAACCATGGAAACAACTATAATTTATAGTAAGTAACCATATAAACAACTATAATTTCAATCCAGTAACCATGGAAACAACTATAATTTCATCCAGTAACCATAGAAACAACTATAATTTCAATCCAGTAACCATGGAATCAACTATAATTTCTTTTCAGTAACCATGGAAACAACTATTACTTCTATTAAGTAACCATGGACTAAACTATAATGTATATCAAGTAACCATGGAAACAACTATAATGTTTATCAAGTAACCATTGAAACAACTATTATCTCTATCTAGTAACCATGGAAACAACTATAATTTCTATCAAGTAACCATGGAAACAACTACAATGTCTATCAAGTAACCATGGAAACAACTACAATGTCTATCATGTATTGTAACCATTGAAACAACTATGATTTTTATCAAGTAACTATAGAAACAGCTATAATGTATATCAAATAACCAGGAACAAGACTATCAGTTCTATCAAGTAAACATGAAAACTGCTATAATTTCTATCAAATAGCCATGGAACAACTATGATTTCTATAAAGTAACCATGGAAACAGCTACAATTTCTAAAAAGTAACCATGGAAACAACTATAATTTTGGTAAGTAATTTATAGTAAGTAACCATATTTACGTATTCGGTCGGGCCCGAGTAGAAGCCAAATTGTGATCTACAATTTCATTTTACTTTTCAAAAATGATTTTAGTAATTTTAGAATTATTTCCGCTGGTATGTTTTCATTTCAACATACATAAGTCATAAAAGCAATGCATAAACCTTGTGTTGTAACGCTGTTCCGCTGGTATGTTTTCATTTCAACATACATAAGTCATAAAAGCAAGAATTTTCAATGCATAAACCTTGTGTTGTAACGCTGTTCCGCTGGTATGTTATCATTTCAACATACATAAGTCATAAAAACAAGAATTTTCAATGCATAAACCTTGTGTTGTAACGCTGTTCCGCTGGTATAAAAACAAGAATTTTCAATGCATAAACCTTGTGTTGTAACTAATGTTTACAAGGCATCGTACATATATGTCTGTTCATTTGAATGTTTTTCGCAGCTTAATTCATCAAACCGGATGGTTTTCAATAGATTACTGTAAAAAACATAACATGTCAAATCGTTTGCCTTAGATAACTTTACTTCAACCGAACGGATGAATTTGCTTTGAAATTGACTGATTGATTGATTGCTTTGTTTTGTTTGTTGATCACAGTATTGATTACAACACAGCATTGACATTTTTGTAAATAAAGCTTGAAATTAGTAAAACCAGGCATTTGAATTCACTTTTTAAACGTTGTAATAGAGACCACCAACACGCATCGGAAGTTGACTTTTTTCCAGTCAAATGTGTAGGTACATTGGTGGGGGCGGAAAGTGAAACTAATCAGGTGTTTCCGGCGTCTGCCTGAACTTTTACGTTTAAGTTCACATTTGGCAATGTCAAACATAGTCCAACTTTAATCTGTTCAAATTAACTCTTTGCATTAATTAGGCAGATTACATTGGTTGAGATCAAAGGACAAGTTTACCGTAATTTAGTACATTGATTTATTGAAATCTCTGAAAGTTTGTGAATTTTGTGATAAAAATGGATTATTGTTAATTAATAAGTTATTTACAATGTAAAGTTTATATCCGATATTACTGAAATTGAATCTCGTTCTTTCGAAACCTATGGTCAATGTAACTTTGGAAGCAATATTTTCAAATGATACATTGTGTTATGGGAATGAAAATATTTGAATATTAATATAAAATACATATCGTTGGCCGTAGATGAAGTTATCCAAAACACATGCAAGTTTCCCTGCATAATCTATATTAATAGTGGCGATTCATTTCGCTGTTTTGCCACCTGGTGCGGTAATTAGGACGATGTCGAGAAACATAAGACGACCCGCGTTATGAAAATTAACAATTGAATTGATTTATTTATACATTGTAATTACAAGGTGATGGTGTAAAAGCTGATAACTTTTGCAAATCTATAAAATCATCACTCCCTTTTTACATTTTTTTTTACATTTAAAAATCAGACGCCGTTTCGGAAAGGTAGTGAGCCTTTTATTATGCAGAGTTACATTTCGGTATCATATGAGCTGTTACCTTCCTGATCGAATGACAATTATTTCGTAATGACTTAACCATTTCGTAATAATCATAGTCGACAGTCTACAGCATATGACCTCGTTATCTTTTATCGTTATATCTAGATAAACACGATGTTGTCTGCAAAAAGAAGAAAAAATGCAGATAACATGGTACTCTCTGAACTCACACTTAACATTGTGAAATACTGTACAAACATTATAGAATATGCATACATTTGTAAACTAGTATTTTTCCTAATGGTCAAAAGTGTGATTTCTTTATATTTTCTTATTTTTCGGGTGTTCAAAAAACGACTTTCCGAACATATGATTTTTGGCGACTTTTTTCATTGTAAAATACTAAGATCCTCCAACCCAAAAAGCAGAAAACTAATTCTGTTGCAATTATTTGGAGGTTAGGCTTCTATTTTTCATATTTTTACTGGACTACTTCACACACGCTACACTCCACATACATGGGAGGCCGTCCTTACATGACCTTGACTGTTAATAGGACGTTAATTAATCAAACAAACAAACAAACAAATACAGCTCTAATGAGTTTTTGCAGTACAACCAAAAATATTTTTAGTTCTTATTTGTAAAATTAAAACCTATGCATTCAAAGTATTGGAACTGTCAACATGTTGGTAACTTTTGGTGGTGAATAACGTATTAAAACCTCCTCTTGATTCATCACTATATCGTATGTTCGTACCGTGTCTCTGTGATTGTGAAACTTTTCGGTTGTATTTGACGTAATAAGGAGGAGAGAGTTGGGTTTTATCGGCCAAAGGAAATTTGAATTATTAGAATGGCGTTGTTTCACTTTCTTTGTCACTAGTGATGATAACCTTGACCTTGACCTTTGACATGCAGAGTTGACTTTATCTGTGAAGGAACTACTATGTAAGAGTGCAACTTCAGTGCAAGTTATACAATATCGTTGACAATTTAGATATCCTTTTATGGCCTGGGGTGATCCTCTACTTGAAAATAACATGAACGAGGACATTTTTGTTTCGGTACAGAAGTTCATCATTTAACAGTAAAAGATTTTAGAAATTCATACCTTGTATAGTTTTCTTGTTTTATCACTGGGGTTTCAATCAATATCATGTTTCAAACTACATACTAAATTAATTTTACATTTATTATCACAACAACTATTATTATGTATAAATGTCCGCAGTAGATGTAAACGAAAATCATATAGATTTATCAATTAATCGAATAGTAACTATAAAAATAATTGCCCATTGACAGTATATTTTTTTTTATTAAACATACATTGTTTATATATATAGAGAGAAATATCTCTATTTAAGTATAAATGTATTGTCTCACTGGTTGTTCTGTTATTGTGTATATGTCCATGTCAAAACGCCGTGCTTTCATTTCAGGAGAGGAATTAATATAAGCTTTTAGCTTGTTTTCCCATCCTAGCGGTATGTTTGTATTGGTGTATATGTATGTATATATTTGTTTTCCCATCCTAGCGGTATGTTTGTATTGGTGTATATGTATGTATATATTTGTTTTCCCATCCTAACTGTATGTTTTGAATAAATACTGTTTAAAATAGTGTGAGTGATCCTGATACCGACCATGACACAGCGTTACCTATATATGTATGTTGCTAAGGTTTTGCAGATGGATTGAAAACGTGAAATCAATTCACCACATAAAATAAGTTGGTTTCCAGTACCAGTTTTTACCTCGATTGGACTTGATTTTGACACGTTCTTCGGTCTGACGTATGTAAGTGATTAAAATGCTTCTAAACAACATTGACTTGCTCATCACTGGTGCCTGTTCGTGTTTCTATTTTAGGTTCAATGCCTGATCCAGCAACCTTGGCAACTTTTGAGTAGGGAAAGAGTTAAATATATTTTCAAGATGGAGACTTTTGGAGTCCATTTTGAATTTTTGAAAGACAGTGCAGTGTGTTTTGGAGGCCTAAAATAACAACACTTCTTAGACTGCCCTTTTCTTACATTGATAATATTTTCAGCACTAGTATATAAGAAGAAGAACTTTAAAATGTGTTTTTCATAATGGCGGCTGTGGTGACCATCGCTGAATCCGGAATGTCCGAAAAAATCAGTTAGTCAGGACCATATCAGTATCGTTTCAGGACAAAAAAATCAACGCAGCTAAATTGCACCAGTAGAAGTAGTTCAGAATGTGTTTTTAAGATGGCGGCCATCTTTGATTTCTGATTGACCCAAATGGCAAGTTTCAGCTATAATCCCATCGGTAGAACTTCTGAAGATGTTCAAATGTGAAAAGTTAACAGATGACGCACATGCAGTGGATGACAACGAAACATGATGACCTAATAAATGCTAAAATTTTGTTTCCTTTTTTGAAAACATACATTGAAATAACAACTACACATTTAACTTCTGTGGAGAAGGTTTATTTCTGAAATCATACATCTATAAAACCTTCATCCTCGATAGTCCAGGGGTTACTATCACTATAACAATATTACCATATCCCTGGGGTGGATATTACGATAGTGATAGTAACCCTTGGAATGTTGAGGGTGTAAAACCTTCTGTAGTATTGTTGTAACAAATAGTAACATTGATATGTACAGATCAGCAGGCTCTTTTTCACTTCATAGACCTTCTAAACTAGGGTGACAGTCATTTCCCTATCAAGAGTCTCTCACTTTATTTATTCAATTACAGGTGCGTATTCAGAAAACTGTTTCATCCATCAGGTACAATTCTCCGACATTCAAAACCAACACTTACAAATTAAAATGTTTGTTATATCTGTTCTACTACCTCTTCTAGAGGAGTTCCCATCAATAACATGGACATTTTCAAAGATGTGTACGTAAAACGTTCTCTCAGAAGAGCTAGGACACTTTGAATAAATAAGTATACTGACAGTGAATTTTGATATGCTAAAGCCTTTTATTTTTACTGTTTTGCGGGATATTGCTATGGTAGCAAAAATTGAACCATGAAAAATTGAGAAATTCATGAATTATATATACCTTTATAGCCAAATCACGAAATTCTAAAACTGTCAAAATTTTATTTTCTCCTTTCTAGTCTTAATCATGTAAATTTCTACCCGGAGAAATAACCGACTTTACATTATTTCCACAGCACACCATTTTGATTAATTTGCTAGTAAAGTGCCATTTAGTTAACAAAGCCTGTATTAACCTCGGCTTCTGTGAACTGGTTTACAAGAAAAACCACTTGGGATACAAAATAAATCAATGCATTAATCTGTTCACATTAATTCATGAATGTGCTAAACGTTGATTACACCACAATTTGTAAATCTGCGGTATTGTAGCAGTGCGTCCGAGTCTCGATTTTGTTACAGCATATTCACTCTTCACTCCTCTTGACAAGGATTTGTTCTCACTGACAGCAGTAGGACAGGTTTGTAAACTGCATATTTCCCTCTGGAGGCAACCCTAACACTAGGATTTTTCTCATACGAAAACCGGCTGCAATAATTGTATTCACGTAAAATTCTCTCAAGTTGCAACCCTCACACTGGGGAGGTTATGTAGCAAACTGTTTTTCTTGTAACATGCCAGACTACAGAGTGGCACACCAGTCTTTGAGCAGGAGTATTTCTTTAGGTTCTTACAGCCAGATATACTACACGATTCCTTTGCCTTCGGAGGTCTGAAATGAAAACCGAAATTTTTAAATGATACCGCTAACTTCCATTCTAGACTTTATTTCTTTACAATCCATGTAATATATATGTCTCTATTCAAAATCTTATGCTATTTTTTTCTGTTTTACTCCTTAAGTTTCGCTTGAATTTCTATTTTCTTATTTCTGGAACGGTCCATTACGAAATTGCAGGGGTGAGTGAGTTACTAGCAAACCAATTACATTTTTGTACTGTTTATTTTTACATGTTTTGTAAGAAACTTGAAATAAAAATATCAAAATCGGAGAAAAATCTTAGACGGACAAGGTGCAAATAAACAGGTTATTTGTAATAAATAAATATTATTTTATACTTCTATGGCCCTGGTTGCAGTTTAATACGAAGGTTCATTGATCCAAATATTACATATGAAGGTAAATAATCTTCATATCACACTGCCACTAGGGACATAAAATTGTTTATTATCCTAAAAACAATAGGCGATGCACTATTATTTCTGGTAAATTTACTCGAATCTGTGATGAGTAAAAATTGCCTTATTATATATAAAATCTTTGTTGTACATTCGATAGGGGAGATAACTCCCTGTGAAAGATGGGTGGTTACCACACTGGAACATTCCCAGTCATGTCATATGTATCAACTAATCACAGACACTGTTATAAACATGAGGTATAATAATACGTGTAATACCTGGATGTTTGAGCTGTGAATGGCAGCTGAAATCCGACGGGTACTGAGATGGCAACGCCCGATTGGTTGTTTGTATACCGGAACCGCGGAATGTTGGCTTTCTTTGATCCCTTACCCTGTAAAGAAACATACTCAAACTGATTAAAATTCAGCAGCTTTGGGTAAATGAATATTAATATAAACATGACTTTCTTTAACTCCGAAACGTAACACGTCCTTAAATGACCCTGGCTGTTAATCAATCAAACCAATGAACTTAAAATGTACAATAATTTCCTAAATCAAAGTACTCAAAGTACTGCAAATACAACGCCGCAGAAACAGAAAAATAGAATGAAATCAAATGAATATCAAAAATCAAAATATATAAACCATATTATAAAGACTTAAATATCAATTATTTCCAGAACATTCAACTGATCACAGAAAATACATATGTTGTGTTTGACATTTTTCTTGATTAAAGTTCCTACATGAAAATTACAAAGAAAACATGTCTTCATTAAAATGAGTTTTTATCCTAAATATACTCTTGTTTCTTATGTTGCACATACAGTTACTTTGGTAAAACCATGCACATATAAGGGCAGCCTAAGTTATTTTGCCTTTACCTCAGATCTGTGTTTAACATTCATTTAAAAACATTATTTTAAATTACACAAAAAGGGCTTATGATTAGTTTACTTTGAAACTCTAGATTATGTCTATAAGCCTTAGATAGGAAGTCCAATTTGAATTATCATTAACAGAGATTATGTAAGTTGGACAGAGGAGTCACCAGAAGGCAACAGTTGACCTAGATGGGCTGTGTATTATATAACACTCTGTGTATTCTACCAATCAGAAGGCAGTCTTCCCATGAATACTGATTGGTCCAAAGGTATATTATTAAATGAATAGGGAATTTATGAATGGAAGTTTATGAATGAAATGGTTCAAGAGGTCACCACTAGATGTCATTGTAGGGCAAGTCCTACACATCAATAGTAAACCGGATAGCATTAATACAAACGCTAGTCGCGTTGTATTAAAAAAGTGAAATTCCAAACTTGAAATGTAACTTCAAATCAAAATTAATATTCGATCTAGTTCCACCTCCCATATTACAATTTTTAAAATTTACACCATTCACATTACTTTTTTCACTTACCTTTTTCTTGTTGGATTCTTGTTTTTTCAGTAGCCTGTCCAGGGTGAGTTTCTAAAGAAAAAAACATACACATTTTATTTTCATTCACCTGTGACCATAAATGCCTCGTACAAATTTATGGAAAAGTCAGACAGACTGAAATACTGTGTATGAGGTTATTTTAACAGGTCAAATATTTCATTATTTTGACTTTAAACTAGAACTGGTTGCCAGAGTGGAGGACTAATACCATGGCTGCAAAAATTTAGTACAGTATAACTTGTCTAAACCGAACCCTGTATAAACCGGAAACTTGTCCATACCGATTAATTTGTTTGGTCCCAGCAAATTTTTAATAAACTATAGTACCCAAAACCTACATAATCCGGAACCTGTCTAGGTAATGTTACTATATCTTTCTTTATAAAATTAATTTGGGCAAACCGGCAGCAATGTTTTCACAACATGGGACTGATCATGAGGTGCCTAAGGGGATTTACCTGTACCAGTATACTAAGGGCTAGATAGTGACAACATTTCACTTTTCATTCGACAGATTTGTTTACATGTACATTATATTTGTGAATATTTTTCACGGTCAATTCTAACAATAAAACATACACATAACTTCTGAGAGTTTATTTGAATGTAGCAGACCGAGAGAAATGGATCGTACATGTGCACCTCAGAAACCAAGAAAACGTAGGATGGAATTCTGTGTTCTACCATGTACATATGTGAGAATAAATGTTTGTGCTGTAATAAAAATAAATTCTTCTGATGATTTCCATGTGAACATATTGTGATAAGGTTCTATCCTCTATAAACCGGACACCTGTATAAACCGAACAAATAGACTGGTCCCGTTCACATCCGGTTGAAACAAGTTATACTGTAATAACTCCATTAAGATTATTGCAGAACTGTATATAGTTTACTCAACTCTCCTTTCTGTCAGGGTTCTGTGCACCAAATTTTATCAAAATCTGTCAAGCAGTTTAGGAGGAGTTCGCCGGGCAATGTTGTGTCTACAGACAGAAAGACGGACAGATTGGCCTTACACTTTTCTTACAATCAACGTCATACCTTGTCTTTCTCACGTTTCTCATGGGCTTGTTGACGTCGTTTCTTCGCTCTCTGCTGTCGTTTTAACTGTTGTTCCTCTGTCAGCTCCACTTGTTTGTAGCCTAACAATGAATATTATACTCATTAATTCATACATCCTTGCAGCTGAACATCAAATATCTACTTAATTTTCAATAGTCAGTATTTCATATATCTTTAGCGTTAAACGTCCTCTACCTCCTACTCCCAATGTCAATGATGTTTCACAGCATATTTATATATACATGTACATTCACATTGTATAGTGAAAAGTTCAGTCCCAACCAACCGAATACTACAAAGGGCAGGGCCTTCCATAATAAAGGACCTTTAACTAATACAGTGAATTCGAGTAAATTGGGGTCTCAAAGTAATGCAGGTTCAATTTAATGAGGTTCTATTGTTACACATAAGCAAGGCAAAGTAATTGTCGAACCAAAAGGGGAAGTAACTGTTGATGGCTCGACATTTTTACTCAAGAAAGAATAATTATTTACCTGAAGGAAGTTCCAAGAGAGCTTCTTCTTTGTTTCCGTGTATCAGAGCCCTCTGAAATGTACAACACACATCATTTTAAGCAGTTTGTCCAGGAGAACTTCCAACCAGGTGTATCATGCAGTGAAATTTGTTATTATAATGGATGTCTGTAAGTGGAGGCAATGTCAACAGTAAGACTATTACTAATCGCTCCTTCACCCCTGAAATTCAATAATGAACTGTTCCACTAATTGAATTAGAAGAGTCCACGTGTGTCTACAGGGGTAAAGGAGTAAAGACATGTCATGCTTAGGCTTAAGTAACTTGCTCCATTTGGGTTTAGAACTCAAAATCAAGAGGCTGAACAAAAATGATGGAAATAATGACACCTGAATCACTCAGAAAGTATAAGCCTAGAAAATCAGTCCATAAAACACTACTTCACAAGAACATATCTTTGTGGATTTACACTTACTTTGCGCCATTGTTAATTCAATTTTTAGTTCTATTATCAAAGCTATTAAAAAGAAAATATCTTTCACACTTTTGAAATCACCAGTCACTCAAAACTGAAATGGATTAAAAGTTGTTCTTTTATGACATGTGTATTCTAACCCTGGAATTTCATAATGAAATATTCCAGCTTTGACGTTGGAACAGTTCATTTGTGTCTTCAGGGGTGAACAAATAAATTAATTAATACCTGTCTTGCGGTCAATAACTTTGGGTCTTTGCTTTTCTTTAACATCCCTGAATCATCTAGTTCTCCTTTCTCTAGAGCTTCCAGCCATTCCTTCTCTTCATCAGACGTATCCTCCTTCTTCTCTCCTACTACTGGCAATGCAGTGGCTGACGACTGTGTAGAGGCGATGTCGGGGATCGTGGCAGATGTGATGGTAGCCGTAATGGCGGAAGATGGAGGAGAACCTTAAATACAACAGGTTTTCTATTTATTTCTAGTGTGTCAACTATCCCTACAAATAGATAGAATGAAAACATCAACAAATAAGTCCTTCATATAACATTAATTCAATCACCCCTGAAGACACATTTAGACTCTTCTATATCAAAGACTAGACCAGTCCATTTAAATTTTAGGGGTGAATGAGTTTACAAATATATCTGTAAGACTTGACCCATCATAGATTATCAAGTTTACAGATCCCATTTAATGAAATTAATTTTATAGGTACCAGCTTAACATCACTCAAACACCCCTAACCAAATACTGGTACGATCCATTGTCAATTTTAAGAATCAAAATATGCACTAAATGGTGCTATGTCATTAATATCATTCACATTTCAAAAGTCTTTACTGTTAATAATAAGTAATTCTAATATATGATTTTCTCACTTCATTTTTAACGACTTTTACAATAATAAGATCATTGTATATGCTTATTCTTGAATAAGAGTTTGGCATTTCTGGACAGAAATTATTTTACAAATACAGACCCCATGTGTCATTGAGTACATCGATGATCTGGTCTTGCGAGTCCTCGGAACTGTCCTTTTCTTTCTGATCCACATGGGTTATACTGAAAGGTAAGGGAGATAACTCTGATGTGCATTTTGTACATGTTAAATAGTGGAGAGCAAGGTCAAAGGGGGAGATATCTCTGGTCCAAAGGAATTATACTAAAAATTGAGTGGCCAGTAATTTATGTGTAATAGTGGAGAAGTCAAAGGGGGAGATAAATGTTATCGAAAGGAGTTATATTGAAAATTGAATGGCCAATATTGAAAGGGAGATAATTTATGTGTAATAGCGGGGAAGTCAAATGGGGAGTTAATTCTGGTCAAAGGGATTATATTGAAAACAAGTGGTAAATTGTAAGGGAGATCTGCTAAAAGTCAAGGGTCAACTAGTACTGAATGCCCTGTAGTAGAGATAAACTTTTGCATTTTTTACATGCATTGCTAAATACGCGAAAATAAATTGCAGCCAAAAAAGTTGATTTACAGTGAGTATTTGCTGTGTTTTGTGACATATCTCCACAACAAATAATGTCTCACGTAATCCCTAAGAATGTTTTCTACTCTGTTTATGATTTCGTACTTTTTTGTTCCTAGTGTCTCTCCTCCAATCTTGAGCTTCAGTTTAATAGCTGGCTTCGCTAGCCCTCCTGGAAAAGGATCAACGTCATGATCTTTCCTCTTTTTGTGCTTCTTTTTGTGTTTTTTATGTTTCTTGTGTGAACTGCTGGGGGAATCCACTGCAAAAACATAAAGGGAAGATTTAAATTACATTACAAGTAACAAGATATCATGAAAGCAAGATAGCAAAAAAAAAAAAAAAAAAAATTAACAAAAAACAGAAAAGATCTATAAGCTGTATTTTGGCGAAGTTAATTTAAGTGGCAAGTTGTATACATATATGGTGTATTCCGACAACATTGATTAATTACGGCTGGTTACAAAATAAATTCACTGTATTATTAATACTTATGTGACGGTTGTCACTTGTATATATAAAGTGTAATGTAAGCTATTTTGTTATACTTGTGGTTGCAAGTATCTTTCAATGTGTAATTATAGTGCTTTGTTTTTATAATGATGTTAATGTATGTGTATGTGTTGGTATGCGGTCGGGCTAGACTTCCGGTCAAGCACGAGGGGCCCGGTAGCCATCGTCATATAAACATGCACGTGCATAAAATCAGTGAGTTTCGTTGAGAGTTGAGTTTTGGAGAGTGTAACAGCAAGATAAAATATGGCACGCCGTTTTGTCATAAAATACACATAATACTTAAGGTCAAATCTTTTGACCTTAAGGGCAAAAAACGTTTTTTGCCATTATGTACATTTCACCTTAAGGGCAAAAGATTTGACCTTAAGGTCAAATAACTTTTTTGCCCTTAAGGTCAAATCTTTTGCCCTTAAGGTCAAATCTTTTGCCCTTAAGGTTAAATGTACATAATGGCAAATAATTAATCTGTAGAAGTCACTATTCTATTCATACCCCTAATCACATAATGGACTTGTTCACATACTAAACAACATGAAACACCTAGGAAATGAAATTTTAAGTCCTTTAAAAGTTGAAAAAAACAATGAAAACACCAAACAACTGATGAAAATTGAAAATCCCATAAAATAATTTAACAAAATTATTTTCAAAATTGTTCATTAATTGACACTAGAAGTATATCTAGTTATAATTCATTTGTATTGCTAAAATTATAATAAAAAAGTTGTAACTTTACATGTATATTCAAGAAATCTTTAGCTCTTGCTTAAGGTCAAATAACCTTATGTTAATATATCCTTTGCCCTTAAGGTCAAAAACCTTTTTTAACCTTAAGGTAAATAAATCTTTTGCCCTTAAGGTCAAAAACCTTTTTTAACCTTAAGGTAAATAAATCTTTTGCCCTTAAGGTCAAAAACCTTTTTTAACCTTAAGGTAAATAAATCTTTTGCCCTTAAGGTCAAAAAACTTTTTTTGCCCTTAAGGTAAATAAATCTTTTGCCCTTAAGGTCAAAAACCTTTTTTAACCTTAAGGTAAATAAATCTTTTGCCCTTAAGGTCAAAAACCTTTTTTAACCTTAAGGTAAATAAATCTTTTGCCCTTAAGGTCAAAAAACTTTTTTAACCTTAAGGTAAATAAATCTTTTGCCCTTAAGGTCAAAAAACTTTTTTAACCTTAAGGTAAATAAATCTTTTGCCCTTAAGGTCAAAAAACTTTTTTTGCCCTTAAGGTAAATAAATCTTTTGCCCTTAAGGTCAAAAAACTTTTTTAACCTTAAGGTAAATAAATCTTTTGCCCTTAAGGTCAAAAAACTTTTTTGCCCTTAAGGTAAATAAATCTTTTGCCCTTAAGGTCAAAAAACTTTTTTTGCCCTTAAGGTCTTTTGCCCTTAAGGTCAAAAAACTTTTTTAACCTTAAGGTAAATAAATCTTTTGCCCTTAAGGTCAAAAAACTTTTTTAACCTTAAGGTAAATAAATCATTTGCCCTTAAGGTCAAAAAACTTTTTTTTGCCCTTAAGGTAAATAAATCTTTTGCCCTTAAGGTCAAAAAACTTTTTTTAACCTTAAGGTTAATAAATCTTTTGCCCTTAAGGTAAATACATCTTTTGCCCTTAAGGTCAAAAAAATCTTTTGCCCTTAAGGTCAAAAAACTTTTTTAACCTTAAGGTAAATAAATATTTTGCCCTTAAGGTCAAAAAACTGTTTGGACTATTTTATACTTAAGACGATAATAAAAATTTTACCATTCCCCTTGAAAAAATGAAAAATACTACAAGATTCTTGAATTATTGAAACATTGAAACCTCATTGTCCATTGCTGATACTGTTTATTGAAGAAACACCTTATCTCAAAATGACTCCCCTTCCCCTTAATGAAATGAATACTAATTCTGAACAACAAACAATTGGATGATTCCATTCCCAGTAAGTGGTATATCAACATTAAAGGGACAATTCACTCAGGCTACTTCTTTTAAATAAACAAGAAGCAAAATATAGCATAAATGTATTGTTCTACATTTCTTATGAAACATATAACGTAAAATAACGTAAAACATTGATAAATTCCACGACATTGTTAAGTATTTTAATTAATATCGTTGAAATATCAAATCGTTGATCAATAGGATTAAGCAGGTACAATATGGACGATGTACCCATACCCGAGTCAAAGTTACGCACGTTAAACAAATAAACTACATAACCACTGAGAAGGTGATAAAAAAAATTTTGGGAAGACAATTCACCTAATAAGGTAAACACAATACTGTCAGAGCGATTTGAGCAGTTCTAGATAAAAGTTGCATTACTCTACGAGCAAGGGACAGGGTTCGGCATACAAGAAGTTCGACCACAATGTGTAATGGCGGAGAGCGAGCGAGTTTGAACACCTACACACATGTCACAACCACGGACTTTTCATGCATATCACAGTAAAACCGACTGATTTAATTTTCATTAGAACTGGGTTTTTTTCGATATATGTACAAAGTCTAATGTTCTCTTAGACTGAATTGTCCCTTTAAGGACATCACACATAATGACAAAAAATATTTTTTGCCCTTAAGGTCAAAAGATTTGACGTTAAGGTCAAAAGATTTGACGTTAAGGTCAAAAAATTTGCCATTATGTAAAGATTTGTTTACAACAACTTAAGGTTAAAAAATATGGACATAATGGCAAATAAACGGCGTGCCATAGATAAAAGAGCTTCAAGTATCCAAAGAAAATATCTAGAATTGGTGAGTGTAACTCATTTAACTTCTATATATATCTATCTACATTTTTCATATATAGAATCATAGATCTTATAGAACCTTGTGGGAAAACAGAAACGAGAAGAAATTCCCGTTACGCTTGTATTCTCAAAAGTATCATGATAAATTGGGCTCAATGTTGTAATACAGCTACGTATATAGTTACTCGCAAAACTTGCATTGAGAGTCCGCTGGTTAGCGTTTTTTATTATCGAACATTATTTTGCTGACTGTCAACACGATGTGATGTCTCAAAAGTGTCTTGTCATGCTATATCTTTAATTATAACATTGTTGGAGTACTGTATAGTGTTACATGTATCTTATACTTGTGTAGCGGGATTACACTGGGGCGATCACCGGTGACCAGGTAGCTCAGTCGGTAGAGCACTCGGCTAGTGTTCTGAGGGTCCAGGGTTCGAATCCCGGTCTGGCCGCTACATTTTCTCCTCTCCTGTTACACTTGAGTCCCCATCCACCAAGTTCAAACAGTATAGCCTAACCGACTAAAGCTACATTTTCACCTGACACAAAATTGTTGAGCTTCCCAATTCCTAATCCATCTTTTAAGAACATACATACATTTATATACAATTTAATAAAGAGCAATTAGATTCTAATTTTGAGACAAAGGTTTGGAGAGAGAGATATAAGGAGATTGAAGGATATTGTATTCGATTATGAAATTTTTATAACGTTAGACTGACAGGCTACTATTACAGTACGTATAAAAGTAGCCTTTTATAATGTCCTAATATCTTCAGGAGAGTCATGAGCAAAATGTGTACAGTACCCGACAAAACATCGTTCTTTTCCTGAGTAGAAATCGTAAGTTTTTAATATAATTAGAACACCCCCCCCTTTCATGGTCTACAAATTGTGATTCACATTCGCCTAGATATAAACATGTCCACTAAGATTTTGGTGCTGTGAATAAAGAGTTAAACCTGAAAGTAGCTCTTCTTCAGTTCCAGAACCTTTACGCTTCCCCATGATATTATAATCAAGAATAACGTGTTTCACAGCATGTAAACAACCACATTTTGGGTTAGGATATTACTACAACACGGTGATCAACGGTTCTCAACTGAACCCAATATTAGCCAATTCTACAAGAGTTGTCGTTCCTAAAACATACCGATGTAGGCCACAGCAAGGATTTATAAGTACTGGATACACACTAATCTATAAAATTTATAGTTTTATAGATAAAATTATCATTAAAGCATCAAATTGCCTTCTTGGAGGATTTATGGTCCCTTGGAGGATTTACGGTCCCATAAATCCCATCAAATTGCAGACAAATTGAATAACGTGCGTTATGAGTAATTTTATGTGCGTGAATAAATAAAAGGACGAATCCAATTTTTTAAGTCTTCTTTTTATTATTTATTTAGCAAATGTTTGATACATTCGTTAAATTCAGCCTTTACAATATCCAGTAGATTCTAGCTGATTCATTATTATTTCATAAATAGGCCTACATGTAGATCTTCAAACTTTGCCTGCTAGTTTTTTAGTTTGGTGCTTTTACGTTCATTTCATTTGAGTTTTTAACTTTTGAGCAATTAAAATCAAATAATATTATGAGCCTTCAAATTTTTACCAGCTTCCATTATACTTCGGATCAGAAATTTATAATTTTGTTGTACATTGATAACTAAAATAAATATTTCATGTCACATTTGTATCATGCATCCAATTTATTTTTCTAGATATATTCAAACTATACACGAAATCAGGTGAGAGATACATCTAGCTCCTACAATTCAAGTGTATTCTAGGTAATATGTTTTAGAATATATGTACATCTGTACACATGTATTTCAGAAAATCAGGTACATGTACATGTGTACTTAATCTCAGAATAAATGTATATACAGATGCATACCTTTCATATGTATTCATTCAGGAAATTGCACCATTTACTATATACTAATCTCTTGTTATATACACCCACGTACAAATGTATATATGAGTTTAATATAAACAAATTGAATTGAATTGAATTTGAAGAGAATTTGAATTACTTGAATTGGAATTGAATTGTAGATGTAACAAAAATTTTGAGGAATACAATCACCACAGGTCCAGAACTGGCATTCATACTTAATTACTAGAATTACTAAAAACTATAATATAGCTACATCAAGGATTTATACATGTAAGTCCTATAAAGGCCTACTACCTTTCCGGAGTAAAAGAAAAAGGTTTTCTTAAAAACATTAATAACATCAGATAATATATAGCGATGGCCTAGGATGAGGTTACAACACCAAACTTATGCAAGATTTCCTGCGTAATATATGATAACAGTGGAGAGTCATTTTGCTGTTTTGCCTCTGGCGCAGTTAGGCCTATAGTCAACTATCGCGCGGTATTTAGAATGACGGCGGGAAACATAAGACGACCCGCGTTATGAAAAATAACGTTTTATTTATTTTAATCAAATTTTCCAGAAGGTGTTAATACGTGTAAAATTAACGGTAAGTTAATAACTTTTGCGACTCTACAAAATGATCGATCTCGTTTTAAACATTAAAAACCGTTTCGGAAAGGTAGTGGGCCTTAATATTATAAGCTACATCAAGGATTTATACGTCCTTGGCTACATGTACATGTATATCAGTTCAATTAATACATCCCCGAGCCAGGATATGATATGAAAATAATCCAAGGCTAGAGGGCAGAATTAAATAGTGTCTAGTGTGTGTATCATTTCGTAATATTAGGAGAATTTTCAGCTATGGGACAAGTTCTGTCCGAGGCATCTAGAATTCAAATACTGACATAGATTCATTGACATGTATATATTGGCAGTCAGTCAACTTAAGGCCAATCCAATGGCGAAATATTCATAGAAATGTTAGGTTTTTGGTGGGCGATAAGGAATCCAGATCTCAGGGGCATTGTCTTGAAGGATGATTTAAAATGTATAATAATGTTTGCACACACAAAAATATAAATAAATAAATAAATAAATAAATAAATAAATAAATAAATAAATAAATAAATAAATAAATAAATAAATAAAAATACAAAATAATATGTACATGTATGTATCTAAAATATCTTCATTTTGGAAAAAAAACAACAACAAGATAACAACATTTTCATACAATTTCAAATAAAAGAAGAAGAGCATTTTGATAAAATAAGTATTTTCACAAATTATATTTTTGTGATAATACATAAAAACTACAATACATACATACATCACTATAAAATGCATCCAGCCACATTTGACTTATTAGATTAAAAAATCATATCAAAGTTTATAAATACATGTAGTTCTTCTGAACCAGTCGTAATTACATCATGCACAGAGGCTATCACAGCATGTTATCCATTGAACTGGATGCTATAAATGGAAAATGTGTAAGAGATGTCTACGTGTTGCGACGCATGACTGATCATCATAGGGTAATCATAAGTGTCATCTTTGATGGTGGGTGGGGAATGATCGAGGTAAAAAAAAAAGACTCGGTAGCCATGATGACAGACCTGTGTGCCACTTTTATCTTATATTTTATCCCCCGATTTTTTTTCTGTGGTGTGCTCGTCGTTGCGACATCAGGAAAAAATTCATATAGAGAATATTTCTACAAAATGATGCATTCTGAAAATCAAGGACGTATATGAGAAATCCTTATGAAAATTACCATTTCATAATGTTCAATGAATTCCCATAGTAACCTAAAGATATATCCTTATTGGGAATGGCTTTTTATTGTGTGTTTTTTTTAGTTTCACTTTGGCGAAAATTTTGGCGATAGAATTTGAAAAGTTGGCGTGAAACCTGGCCTGTTTTACAGTATGAAATATTTACATACATATAGATATAGCAACGAATAATATAATTCCTTGGATAGGCCTAGACACATATATACATGGGTAACCACTATAATTGTGGCATGCGTGTACAATTTACACAATTGCCAAATTTCAAACGAAACAAAAAATAAGCACCCTCACTTTTATATTGATACAAATACGCCAAACTTTCTCGACAACAAAACATCCCGATTTACGGTAAGTTACTTACCTCTTTTGGGTTAGTTCTGTGGCAGCAGAACATTGTCTTATTAAATATACTTAGCTAATTAGGTTCAGCCTAATTTCTGCATGGCTATACTCTCAGGCTAACTGAGTATTTTCCCATATGCTTTTGCATAAAAAATATTTTATAAATTGTAATACCCAAATCTGAAAGCGTTTTGAAGAGAGTTGCAATTTTTTTTCTAACGTGTGCTTGAATCTTGATTTTTTTTCCCCTTAAATTTCACAAATAGATGCCTTCATTGTTCGTTTTCTTGTCAGCAGTGCATATATTTTTAAATAGGGCCGGAGCTTAGAGGCATGCCCGGTCAAGTCCTGTGTTTCAGCAGGTTCGAGTACACCTCCTAAATGCAGTTTGATTAATAAATGTTGTTGTTTAATTGTGTATATATATGTCTATTTAGCACAAAAAATAATATGAAATAATAATTTTGCTTTTGGTGCATGCGGAATCAGTACTTCATTCCATAACAGGACATAGTGCCACGGAATTTTTTCGGGATGCAATTGATTATTTGTAATATTTTTATGTTGAAGTAAAATAAGAAGCTCAAACTTTTCAATGGTGGTAATTATGTAAAGTAAGTAACTTTTGTAACTGAAGAAAAATGCTAAATCGCCTGCTTCTGTTTTTGATAAAGAAAAAATACCATTTGTCAGCGGTGGAACATCTTTAAGTAGTAGCTTCAAAGAGTTGGTAATCTCAAGGATTTATCATATACGTCCTTGGTAATCTAAATGTAAAAAAAACCAGTTATGAAAATCCTTTTGATTGGCAAATACTATTTAAATCCATCAATTATAATTTAAGAAGTTATTTGATTTGGCTAGGAAATTCCTTAACCTATATCTATATACCTGATTATAATGTATAATATACGCAGTATAGGCATTGGTATCCTTAGTATGGTTGGTATGTATGTACATGTAGGTTCACTTAGTGGATATACGACTTGACAACAGTAATATCATCAAAACTGCAAGCGTCAAGTCGTGTTTTTCTCCGTCAGTACACATTCCGTCTGTCTTGTTTTGAAGTTTAAAATGTTACCGACTCGTGTCTGAAGTGGCAGGGAAAATTCTGCTTTGTTTATGAATTAATTGTTATTCATTATGGAAACTAAAGCCATGGAAGAGGTCTGGCCAACCGAACTGGGAGGAGCCCCTTATGGCCTGAGTGTTATTGCCGTTTCGGCTGTGATTTTTTACGTTCTTTCTCTAATTTCCAAACTGTTGACCCCGTCGGGATTAGGAAAGAAAACCTCATGGAAATGGAAAAACATAACAGTTTCGTTCGTTCATTCTCTGTTAAGCGGAACTTGGGCGTGTCTTTGGTAAGTTCAATATTTCTAATGAGAAATTTTTGCATGTGTTTGGATGTCGATGATCAATTTAAATGGATTGTTTGAGAAATAGGCGTGTTTTCATGCTGTGATTTTGTTTTTTCAGCTTCTACGTGAAGCCGGAAATGGCAGAGGATTTAATTTCCACCTACGACACATTTGCTCACACGCTAATATCGGTTTCAGTAGGTGAGTCGATGGTTACGTAAACAAGACTCTGTGACCTAGTTAAGGGAAGGCACGTGTGTGAGGGTCATGGGTCAAACGTCAGAGTTAAGTTCATGACACAAGTTAAAAGAACTTTATAATTGAGTGTGATGTTACATGTATAAATACTAAATAGCTATACATTTGTATACTATAATGTTAGTAATGAATAAATTATCAATAATATCTTAAATCTACATTATATATTTAAGTTTATTTTTTAAGAAACAAAACTCACCATAACAAAATAATGCTTGATTAGTGATTTAAAGATGATTAATTATATAATTAACCAGATGACCTCAATTATCAGTTTAATCAGCAATTAATCACATTCGTACTGTAGTGTACATGGTATGTCAGTATACATGCGGTAACATGCGATGATGTCATACATTATATATATCTATTCATTATGTTTGCTCGGGTTAAGCTAAATAATAATATGGTATCTATGTATATACCAGCATTCAATATATATTTGCTCGGGTGAATGAATACAATCTATGAATAGAACTTGTAGTATGTATGATTTACTAAATTTAAATCTGCCATCTAGTGATCAAGATTCATGCCAAGATTTGGTTTTGGTTGATTTATTTCATGACGCTATAGCCCTTTTTTGTGAATAAATTTTAGGCAGAATAAAGTATATATGTAGCGGGATTGGACTGGGTCGATCATCGATGACCACGTAGCTCAGTCGTTAGAGCACTCGGCTAGTATTCTGAGGGTCCTGGGTTCGAATCCCGGTCTGGACGCTACATTTTCTCCTCTCCTGTTACAAAATTGGCGCCCAACTAAATAACCCACGGTGGTGGTGTTTGGAAGGGTCTCGTATGTTTTCGGGGGCGAAGACTTCGAGAAAGGAGGGAGGAGTGTAGCGGAATTGGACTGGGTCGATCATCGGTGACCAGGTAGCTCAGTCGGTAGAGCACTCGGCTAGTATTCCGAGGGTCCCGGGTTCGAATCCCGGTCTGGCGGCTACATTTTCTCCTCTCCTGTTACATATATATATATATATATATACTTAAGTTTTTAGGACCACGGCTTCACATACATTGTGTAATAGAACTATTATTGATCAATGTTCAAAGATCATGGACAATCCACACTGGACACACTATACATACGTATATGTACATAAACTTGATGATATCAAACAAATAGAACTTGCAAATGTACTTAAACTTTACATATAATATAATATCTAAACATAATTTTAAATTATAAAAAAATATTTGTGTTTCCAGTTACCCGACTGACCTTATAAAATCAGTGCCTATACTCAAAAACTTTTTATCAGTTTTGCCCTCAAGCAAACAAATAACAACCTTATTTTTTTGGTTTTGCACAAAATCAGAAATTTGATACAAATTCTGTAAAATCAAGACACCAATAATACCCTGGGAATCAAATCCCTGGTTTATAGAAGGTTGAATATAGGCTATTTCAGTTTTTCACTGCAACAAACTGGGATGAACAGAAAAAAATATTTAAAGAAATGAAAAAAATCCCTACCTACGTTTATACCGACCCATTTATTTTTAAAGTGTGTTACCAGAAACAAAAATATTAATTTTTTTATTTGGCCTTATGATATATATATGGCATAAAATTGTCCAAGTATGAATGTTTTTAGATTACAGAACATTATAAGAAAAATAAAAAAAAGTCCAGGATAATGACCTTAAATCATATTATTTTTAGCACTTTCATATTGCAAGTTATTACATGATTTTACATTTTTGTATTTCAGGTTATTTTATTTACGACATGTGGGACATGTTTGTCTATCAAAGAAATCGTCAATCATATGAATTGATGGGACATCATGTTGTGGTAAGTGGTGATCCAAACCAGATCTAGATCTACTGTATTCAACCCAATAAGCGTACCTCTCGTCCCTATAAACGTCGAACGTCCCTCCCTCTTTTTGAAGCTCCCATTTAACATAAATTTAATATACATGTATCTTAAATATACCGGCTACAAATTTAAAATTCACTACAGAATGGGCCCTGATGGATTCAGCCAATAAATTCTAATTTATGGACCTTAGATCAAGAACTTTTAAATTTACTATTATGATCCATGAAGTGTTCTATATATCATACTGCAGTATAAACTGTAGATCTTCTTGTAGTCGTTCATTAACACCACATCAAGTAGAGCAATGTCCTACAAACTTGGTGGCATCACAGGGACTTGGCACAAATTTCTAACAAACAGTATATGTATTATAGTATAATACTTGTAGTTATATATCATATTTTATAAGGGTGATACAGCTGATACAAAGAAAAATATGGGTCCATGAAAGATTTTGTGTTGGCCTATATTAGGCGAGATAGATTAGTCAAATACATCAATATATATATATATATACACTGTTGGTTGGATTTTTGTGCCAAGTCCCTGTGGGTGGCGAACATTGTCCCATACAAGTACGAATAAATGTCAATAGGACATGTGAGGGCCAAACCTTGCGACCTTTCGACTGCCATATATATGGTGATTATGATGTCACAGAATATACTACAATGATACTACAGTATATGTGTATGCATGGACGGCCGATGACAAGATAAGTGGGGCGATGGGGCATCACCGGATAGGTGGCTCTGATAACTTGTGAAGGAATGACCATGTACAACAACAGTTCTTAACAACTACTCCCTTATATATGATGTTTATATAGAGAACAGGCTTGTACATTTATCAGAACTGAGAAAAGGTATTTTCAGGGCATAATCAATCTCCCATCATAGGAATTTATTTTGCATTTTTGTAAAAAAAAGTTTTATGAAGATACAACATTTCCCTCAAAAATTGTTATATGATAAATGGTAAAACTTAAATTTCAGCCTCTATATCATTAAAATTTTATAAGTCCAGTTATAAATAATTATATATATATCTTAGCCTACAGCTTGTCTTTGTTTTAAATAAAAAGTACAGCATACAAGTTATTTTACAGTATTTGACTGAATAAGCACCCCTCTTTATATTTAAGGCTTAAATTTAATTTTCTTCAAATTAAATGCTGACTAAAAATATGAAAACAGCTTTGGTTTCCTTACTGAGTTTTATGAAAGGCTATAGCTATAGACCAAATTTGTTTCTAATAAGCACCCCGTTATTTGCTTCAATTTTTTATGTGCCCTGGGTGCTTATTTGGTTGAATAAGGTGATTTATATGTATACGATTAAATATGTCCACAACCTTATAAAAGTCCGCCATTTATATATACTCCTATATAATGATAATGTCATGTTGTAAACAATCGTGATTTATTTTTTTTAAATGCCATTTTAAAATTCTAACCATAGGCAATGATATATATACATGTATACCGGTAATATAAGGAGAACCATATTCTTTTTCTGACTTGTACACTTATCTTCAACTATATTAAACTGGTTTAACTCACCCACCCCTGCAGACACAATTTAGGCTCGTCTAAATCAAAGACTAGACCAGTCCATTATGAAATTTACGGGTGAATGAGTTAAAAAGCTATTTTAAAATATATGCGTGTTTTGATACATATACGTAAAGTCCAAAGTAAAAATATGAGGATATTTGTTTCAAGTAAAGATATAAATAGATCTATAGAATAAGTAAATCATGAAGCATATTGAATTTGTTATTTAGGTTTGTAAGATACACATAGCTGGCCGTATGGTATAAATCAGTTTTTAATCAACTACATTACGTAGATTCTATCTTTAGTGATAAACAATATTATAAGACTCTTGCATATGTGGATATGAAGGATAGGGATATTCTACCCGAGGGTCACAAAATGTAGTAAAACCCGAGGCTTGCCGTGGGTTTTGCAACATTTTGTGATTCCGAGGGTTGAATATCCCTATAGCTATCCTTCATATCCACTTATGAAAGTGTGTATTTTTCTTTCATACCTCAACGTTTTATTGCAATTTTACAACTATAATATCCCGCCATTTTGAAATGAATTTGTGGAAATCCACGACTGAGAGTCAATTTTCCATACATGAAAAATTACTTGATTTTTTCAACAAAAATTTTATAGTAAAACCAGACAAGTTTGTAAAAAAAATGTTAAAATTTTACCGAGGAAATTAAAAAAATTTTGACGCCGGGACGTCACGAGGCTTTATTGCATGGGTAGCCATGCAATACGGCCTCAGACGACATGGCTTTATTGCCCTAGATGTAGACCAGCCAGTATTAGGTACACGTAAAGGTATGAAAGAAATACTGTACATATAAAGTGCAAATGAACATCTGGTACAAACCGGCTAGATCTGCTATCAAGAACATTATGTAAAAGATCAATAAAACTACACATCAATAAAATATTATGATTTACAATAAAGTTAGTATTGGGTTGGTTCAACGGAACTTTTTTTATTATTATTATTATTATTTTTTTACAATTGGAAAAATAAACTTAAGGTTTCATTATTTTTCAAAGGAAATCATTTAGTATCTATATTCTAGAATATTTATGAATGCAGGTACCCGGCCTACTATATACTATACATGTTCCACAGGGTATGAAATGGTCTCTTTTTAGGTTCTAGTAGAGAACTACGTAGTTCAACTTCTCTACTAGAACCTAAAAAGAGACCATTTCATACCCTGTGGAACATGTATAGTAGTTCTAGTAGAGAACTACGTAGTCCTCTACTAGAACCTAAAGAGAGACCATTTCATACCCTGTGGAACATGTATAGTATATAGTAGGCCGGGTACCTGCATTCATTAATATTCTAGAATATAGATACTAAATGATTTCCTTTGAAAAATAATGAATTATATATAATTACAGCGTGCTTATAGGACTCCCAATGTTATTTTTTACGTCGAAATTTAAATATTCAAAAGGCTCCGGGCCCAGCTGTTTGTCACCTATATAGCTTGGGAATTTGGCCCTGTTATACACGTTAGAAAGGTCATTATAAAAACATTATAGATGTATTAGTGGTATATATGTGTGGGAACATTGATGCTCAGCCACAAAACAGACAAAAGCCTTTTATGGACTTGGTATAAGGTTAAATCAGCAGGCTTTTTAAAGAGTTGCAGGTACATGTACATGTATTGACGATTCCGCCAGCCATTCAAATTTTGCATTGTGTATGCATATATATAGCTACAACAGTGCTACATATATGTAATAAAATAACAAAAATGACGAAATTTTTAGCTTGCGATTTCATTGTGTCATGATGGCTCTCTGCCTTAAGCTTGTGATGCATATGGGTTATTTAATTTTCAGTGTTCTCCCTTAAGGATTTTTTCCAGCTGGTCTTAAGGACCGGTTGACCCTAAAAGTAACTGGTCCTGCCTGAAAGTTACTGGTCCTTATTAATCAATTACAAAGCTAAAATTCATCCTTTGTAGTTTACATACTAGCAAAGTAATAGTTTTCTAACAAAAAATATCCACATTTCTGTCATAGTATTGTGTGCTTTCAACAAAGTTGACTAAAAACCAGAATATTAATAATTTTTGTGTGGTACAGTTTGATCTTCAAACTTTCTACAAATGGTATTGCTATTTTTGTTTTGAATAGCTTAAGTACACTCTCTGGACCTATAAGTTACGGGTCAAAGGACCAGCTACATGGCAAAAATTATCTGCCCTACAATAAAGTTGCCGGTCACGGGCAGACGGACAGGTGTTAATTTCGAATGCTGTTTTTTTGTGTAATTTTCCTAAAAATTATGTTTAAGAGTCCATGTATAGCTTAAAAAATATTTTAGGTAAAATAATGTATTGGTACCCTATGTACTATAGTATATCCTTGTAAAATGATAAATTCCTGTCACAGTGGCCTGGGGTTACCATAGAAACAATTAACAACCCTAATGTGCCACATGGTAGCTATATATAGAAATACGTATACTCAAACATTTTCCTACCCTTGATTGCACACATATGTTTTACAATCATTTACTTTAAAATTAAGTTCACTTTTATATCACATTAACTGGCAAAGAGATCTAGATTGATCAAGATTGCAGCAAATAGTGATTCATTCCTTAGATGTATCAATTTCCTCTAAATTTTCTTGTTTATTTATATATAGAAGGAAGTCAAAAATACAAGGAAAACTAAACTTAACCATGTAAACTTAAAAAACTGCTCTTCAAACAGAAGCTATTAAATTTACTACATTGATTACAGGGATGATAAAACAAATTTCCTTGTCTTTAAAGAAATGATGCTGTATAGCAATGTATTCATGTTTTAATTCAGATAATTACAAATTCTTAGATTTCCCAAGATATCACCACAAGCCATCCACCTCTGGGTCGCAAGTATGAATCCCATGTAGAGAAGTTGCCAGATACTGACCGCTAGTCGGCAGTTTTGCCAGATACTGACCGCTAGTCGGCAGTTTTGCCAGATACTGACCGATAGTCGGCAGTTTTTCTCCGGTTTTCCTTAACCTGGTCATGACTGCTGGTCAGAAATGTTTTCTCTGAGTACTCCGGCTTTCTGCCACCTCCTAATTAACCAGGTACATCCTTAAATGAGTGGAAAGTTATAAATAACATGCTAATTAACCAATCCAAACCAATCCAAACAAAAATATGGAAACCTTACTTTACAAATTTCTCGGTTCATTCGCACTGTGGTATATTTGTGTATCTGTACCCTTGGCCTAGACATGTAAACAAGTGGTGATGGATGGTCCATGCCACACACAGTCTATATGCAGAAGGTATCTATATATATATATACATGTATTTGAGACAGAAGGTATCTATATATATATATACATGTATTTGAGACACTAGCCTGACTGGAAATAGTGTCACTGGCCTGGGCCGTTTGGGATTAAGGTGGGATCACGATGACAGACAGCAACACATCGTTTTATACTAGCTACTGAAGCCTTTGATCAAAACAGGCTACCTTATATTTAATTCATCGAATCAGTAAAGCTACACATGACTCCTCAGACACGGGTATAGATGGGAAATGCAGTTTGCTTATATACAGAAGATGACAAAATAATGTATGAATGTCTCTCTATATGCAGACTATATAGTGATATGCCGGACATCTTATATAACTATTCAGCCACCATCGCCCTTATTTCAGTTCCTTTAATTTACATTATGTAAGGGGATAGGGTCTTAAAAGGAAACAAATGTAAATAAGCTTATTACCTTTCCTTTCTGTAACTGTCCTGGAAATGCTGTCATCATATATCAACTCATCCACCGCGACGCGTCCACCCCTGATGACACATTTAGACTCTTCTTAATCAAAGACTAGACCAATCCATTATGGAATTTCAGGGGTGAATGGAAATGCTGTCATGTTAAGTATTTCTATAAATGCATGCTGTATATAATAAAAATAAACCACCAAACGTACAGAAATTACTATTCATCTCTATATTATGGTTACCTACGGAATAATACCATATCCTTTGTGACCCAGTAGCCAATTTTAACATAATTTGACCTTTGTATAAAGACCACTTGACCATGCATTAAGACCACTATTTCTTAGTACCTAGGGTGGTCTTATAATTATGAGCTATCCATTTGAAAAAATCTCCATGAATTTCTCGGAATCTCCACAGAATAATTATGGAAATTCTGCAATTTTTTTCCATGGAGTATTAATTGGAAGAAGATTTCCATGGATTAAACTTCACAGTGGATTTACAATACCTTGTTCTAATATGTTTTCCATGAAATCTTTGCAGAATAACTGAAGAATATCCATGAAAATTCTGTCACCATGAAAATTTTCTATTTGGTGTAAGACATACATAATATATGTATCATGTATATAATGGTATTTTTGTTTCCCTTTCAGATCCTCATCTGTTTCACCATTGCCATAGTAACGAGGATATATGTGGGGTACTCTGTAGTGGCCCTGCTCATTGAAATCAACAGTATTTTCCTTCATCTTAGACAATTGATGTTAATATGTGGCATCTCTAAAAACAACAGCTGTTATAGATTCAATAGTGTTGTCAATTTAGGTAAGTAAAACAACAGGTTCAAATGGCATCAATTTAGGCAAGTAAAACAACAGGTTCAATAAGGGTATAAATTTAGGTAAGTAAAACAACGGGTTCAAATGGTATCCATTTATTTAAGTATAAACAACAGGTTCAAATGATGTAATCAATTTATTTAAGTAAAACAACGAGTTCAATTGGTATCCATTTATTCAAGGATTTAAGTAAAACAATGGGTTCAAATGGACATATATTCAATAGCATTGTCAATTTAACAAAGTAAAAAAAAACAGTTGTTACAGTTTCAATAGTGTTGTCAATTTAGGAAAGTAAAACAACAGTTGTTATAGTTTAACAGTGTTGTCAATTTAGGAAAGTAAAACAACAGTTGTTACAGTTTTAACAGTGTTGTCAATTTAGGAAAGTAAAACAACAGTTGTTATAGTTTAACAGTGTTGTCAATTTAGGTAAGTAAAACAACAGTTGTTATAGTTTTACAGTGTTGTCAATTTAGGAAATTAAAACAACAGTTGTTATAGTTTAACAGTGTTGTCAATTTAGGAAAGTAAAACAACAGTTGTTATAGTTTAACAGTGTTGTCAATTTAGGAAATTAAAACAACAGTTGTTACAGTTTCAATAGTGTTGTCTATTTAGGTAAGTGAAACAACAGTTGTTACAGTTTTAACAGTGTTGTCTATTTAGGTAAGTGAAACAACAGTTGTTACAGTTTTAACAGTGTTGTCAATTTAGGAAAGTAAAACAACAGTTGTTATAGTTTAACAGTGTTGTCAATTTAGGAAAGTAAAACAACAGTTGTTATAGTTTAACAGTGTTGTCAATTTAGGAAAGTAAAACAACAGTTGTTATAGTTTAACAGTGTTGTCAATTTAGGAAAGTAAAACAACAGTTGTTGCAGTTTAACAGTGTTGTCAATTTAGGAAAGTAAAACAACAGTTGTTATAGTTTAACAGTGTTGTCAATTTAGGAAAGGAAAACAACAGTTGTTATAGTTTAACAGTGTTGTCAATTTAGGAAAGTAAAACAACAGTTGTTGCAGTTTAACAGTGTTGTCAATTTAGGAAAGTAAAACAACAGTTGTTATAGTTTAACAGTGTTGTCAATTTAGGAAAGTAAAAACAGTTGTTATAGTTAACAGTGTTGTCAATTTAGGAAAGTAAAACAACAGTTGTTAGTTCAAAGTGTTGTCAATTTAGGAAAGTAAAAAACAGTTGTTAAGTTTAACAGTGTTGTCAATTTAGGAAAGTAAAACAACAGTTGTTATAGTTTAAACAGTGTTGTCAATTTAGGAAAGTAAAACAGTTGTAAGTTTAACAGTTTGTTACAGTTTAACAGTGTTGTCAATTTAGGAAAAGTAAAACAGTTGTTAGCAGTTTTAACAACAGTTGTTGAGTTAACAGTGTTGTCAATTAGGAAAGTAAAACAACAGTTGTTGAGTTTAAAAGTGTTGTCAATTTAGGAAAGTAAAACAACAGTTGTTGCAGTTTAACAGTGTTGTCAATTTAGGAAAGTAAAACAACAGTTGTTATAGTTTAACAGTGTTGTCAATTTAGGAAAGTAAAACAACAGTTGTTATAGTTTAACAGTGTTGTCAATTTAGGAAAGTAAAACAACAGTTGTTAGTTTAACAGTGTTGTCAATTTAGGAAAGTAAAACAACAGTTGTTAGTTTAACAGTGTTGTCAATTTAGGAAAGTAAAACAACAGTTGTTGCAGTTTTACAGTGTTGTCAATTTAGGAAAGTAAAACAACAGTTGTTAGTTTAACAGTGTTGTCAATTTAGGAAAGGAAAACAACAGTTGTTATGTTTAACAGTGTTGTCATTTAGGAAAGTTTTGTTAAACAGTGTTGTCAATTTAGGAAAGTAAAACAACAGTTGTTATAGTTTAACAGTGTTGTCAATTTAGGAAAGTAAAACAACAGTTGTTATAGTTTAACAGTGTTGTCAATTTAGGAAAGTAAAACAACAGTTGTTATAGTTTAACAGTGTTGTCAATTTAGGAAAGTAAAACAACAGTTGTTATAGTTTAACAGTGTTGTCAATTTAGGAAAGTAAAACAACAGTTGTTATAGTTTAACAGTGTTGTCAATTTAGGAAAGTAAAACAACAGTTGTTATAGTTTTAACAGTGTTGTCAATTTAGGAAAGTAAAAACAACAGTTGTTATAGTTTAACAGTGTTGTCAATTTAGGAAAGTAAAACAACAGTTGTTATAGTTTAACAGTGTTGTCAATTTAGGAAAGTAAAACAACAGTTGTTATAGTTTAACAGTGTTGTCAATTTAGGAAAGTAAAACAACAGTTGTTATAGTTTAATAGTGTTGTCAATTTAGGAAAGTAAAACAACAGTTGTTATAGTTTAACAGTGTTGTCAATTTAGGAAAGTAAAACAACAGTTGTTAAGTTTAACAGTGTTGTCAATTTAGGTAAGTAAAACAACAGTTGTTATAGTTTAACAGTGTTGTCAATTTAGGAAAGTAAAACAACAGTTGTTATGCAGTTTAACAGTGTTGTCAATTTAGGAAAGTAAAACAACAGTTGTTATAGTTTAACAGTGTTGTCAATTTAGGAAAGTAAAAAACAGTTGTTACAGTTTGTCAAGGAAGTGTTGTTACAGTTTAACGTAATTTAAGTAAGCGAAACAACAGTTGTTATAGGTTCAACAGTGTTGTCAATTTTCGGAAGCAAAAAAAAAAGTCATATATTAAATTTAATAGTGTTCATTGTAGGTAAACACACATACCGTATTCGACCCAATAAGCGCCCAGGGCGTTTAAAAAATTGAAAAAATGAAAAGGTGCTAATAAGACGAAATTATTGCAAATCTACTTAATCTAGACAGTATTTTGTAGTTTTGGTCTTTATTTATGCGTGTACAATTGAAATCGAAGCTTCAAAAAGGGGGAGGGCGCTTATATATAGGGACATGGGCGCTTATTGGGTCGAATACGGTACGTATTCATTTCATAGTCATATATATCGGTATGTTATACATATGTACCAGTCAATTCAGTTACAATAAAACACGTTCATAACGAACAAGCTTACAAAGAATTCATAATTTTCATTCCTAGTCAAGGTTCCTTATAACATATAACATAACGAGGTGATTCGTCGGTTCCCAGCTGATGTTCATTATAACTGTGTTGTATCACTGTCCACAGAAGTTGTTTATTTGAAACATAAACATTGATAGGTCAAGCGTTACATTTACGCCCATAGCTAATAAACCTTGTAAATGTCAATTTACGCAATGACCAATTCAATCATTTCAATCAGCCGTTATTGTCTTTTATTTTGACATCAACTGTTTAAAATTGATGTGACAATTTCTTGATATTTATTTGGCTACAGTGTTTCATCTGGCTTCATCAGCAAAGGTTTCTAAGACAAATGATCTTGTGTCAACCAATATTCCCTTCTTGTTTTTATCAAAAGTCTTAAGATTTATTTTGATTTGAATTGCGAATTTTTTCTGTATCTCGGAACTGAAAATTCGTGTAGATATATTTATATTTTCTCTGCAACCGCAATATGCAACCTAATTACCAAATGCAATTTTGCTTCATGTTTTTATGAAAAGCCTTAAATATATTTTGATATGTTCTGCGAATCCAAATACAATTTTGCTTCATGCATTTACTAAAAGCCTAAAATATAAATATACATTTTGATTTGTTCTTCGAATCTGTTCTGTATCTCATGAACGCAAGATTTACGCATGTCTACCTTCTATACCAGGTACAATGTATTCCACACCTGTCCCTGTACCTGTGGCCCAAAGCTAATTATTACACTTTGTTATACGAGGACAGCTAGATTCTCAGAGATGAGGGTCCATCACTGGTATAATATGAAGTAGTACTGATTGCTTTGTGTTGCAGGCGACAATATTTCCCCTACGTAATTATCAATCCTTCTAATAGGCTTTAATTTGTATAAACATGGGAGAACAACAACCATTTCAACATATTGATCGATATATCTTGTGTATTAACGGCATTTATGTTATTGACCTTTGGCCATTATAGGCATGAATCACACGTTAGTAACACACGAGGCGAAAATATCGCGGGGAAATGTTATGATGTTGTGGTATATAAGTGATAATATGAATCTCAGACCACACCGAGGTGATATCCTTGTATATAGCTGATATATCACTGAGTTTACTATGCCTTGTAATAGGTATAGGATATAATTGTACAGCAAATTTTAATGGATAATGATTCATGAACGTTCATGAACAAAAAGATTAGACGATCATCCTTGAAATGCAATAAACGAACAAGAGTAATGTTGTATTTTCTAAAAATCAAATGCTACCTTGCCAGAATTTGGTGCATTGCTAAATGAAATAGCACGTGTTCATGCTTATATAAAATATATAAAAAATAAAACACATAGTTATGCAACATGCACACATTAGAAACAGCCTGCAGGATTCGTTTTATAGTTCGTTATACTCTCATTACATACATCTTATGTGAACCTTGACAGGGCATGAAAATTAAAAATTACTGTTATAACCATTAATTCGTTGTAAAGTATAAATTACTGTATATCCGGTTATTTTCGCGGTGATGATGCATATGTTTCCGCTATTTCGCAGCACATTGCGATGATCGCTAAGCTAAAGTTTTATCCGCGAAATGTTGAGAAATGGTTGAATGATATGAATTCTAGGAGCCAGGTCGTGAAAATTTAATACCGCGGAAATTTAATTTTCTCTTTTTTATACGAAATCGCGAAAATTTTGATCCGAGCAATAACCGGCTCTGTGGTATTACCATATTTATTCCTTAACCTACTTTTCTTTTAAGATAAAGTATAAGTTGATGGCCGTTGACCCGGGGTTGTTGTACTATGCATGTACAGTATATATATACGTTATCAGATCACAGACAAATCAGTACTTGTGTACATGTACATGCTATTTGGTAGGTGACCTTATAATTAGTTCACGTGTACTGTACATGATACAGGTACCAACTACATACATACTATTTTCCATCAATGTCAAAAATATTGCCTGCATATATATATATAAATATATATACACACGTGGAGTTCTTGATCAGTATGCTGTGAATGTATGTATCTATTTGTTCTGGTTTCGAGACATCTAAAGGCACATGATACCTTAAGGCACAAGAAATTTATGACTCCTTACACATTGTTTTTGAATAATTGATAATGGTGTATTTGCGTTTTATGCCTTATAACGAAAAGTGGTCATTTGAGGACAGGCTGGAATAAAACCTGTATACCCAGTTAAGAACTGTTAGTCTCTGATTAACAGCCAGGGTCATTTAAGGATGTGCCACGTTTATGTGGTGGAGCATAGTCGGGGCCCAGTGGGAAAAAAACACCGACCAGAGGCGACTTGGCAGCTGCCTCAAATGGGATTCAAACTCGCGACCCAGAGGTGTGGAGGATTGCGAGATCCTAACTATCGGCCGCCACGGTCCCTACCAAGAGGATGACTTTAGTTGTAGTACATGTCAGACACGTGAACAAGTTAGCCACCCTGGTCAAGTCATATTCTGTACCACAGGTCGAAGGATTTATGCAGTTATAGTCAGAATATGAGACATCTTAACTTCTGAATCATACAATCCTCTACCGTGTGGGAGCTTATTAGCATTGTAAAATATTTCTGCTGTGTGTATGTGCGGAGTTCATTACTTGTGTAGCTAAGAAGAAGTATTTGTGTAGGCCGAGTTTGAGGGTCGTCGAGCAAATAAAGGCTATAGTGATATGTACACACACTTGTGTGATTAGAAGGGAGTTTTAAACTCTGGGTAGGTTTAGTTAGCTTTAAATCGTCTTGGTGGCCTTGCATTGAAATTCTTGGTAGGTTAGTTAGTTAGCTTTAAATCGTCTTGGCGGCCTTGCATTGGAACTCGTGTAGGTTTGTTAGCTTTAAATCATCTTCGTGGCCTTGCATTGGAATTCTGGGTAGGTTAGTTAGCTTTAAATCATCTTGGTGGCCTTGCATTGCAACTCGTGTAGGTTTGTTAGCTTTAAATCATCGTCATGGTCAGACATTGAAACCCTGTGTTAACGTTGATATGGTAGCTGTAAATTATCTTCATGGTCAGACATCAAAACTATGGATAGGTTTGGAAGCTTTAAATCGTCGTGGTCTTACATTGAAACTCTGGGTATGTTTGTTAGCATGAAATCGCCTTCATGGTCAGACATTTAAACTATGGATAGGTTTGGAAGCTTTAAATCGTCGTGGTCTTACATTGAAACTCTGGGTATGTTTGTTAGCATGAAATCGCCTTCATGGTCAGACATTTAAACTATGGATAGGTTTGGAAGCTTTAAATCGTCGTGGTCTTACATTGAAACTCTGGGTATGTTTGTTAGCATGAAATCGCCTTCATGGTCAGACATTTAAACTATGGATAGGTTTTGGAGCTTTAAATCGTCTTCATGCTTTAAATAGAGCCTCGTGGTTTGACACAGATTCCTGTAAAACTGTATCCAAAACATAATAAGACATTTAAAATCTATCATAGGCAAACGGATATTTACACCACTGGGCTAGGTGTTAGTTATCACACTACACGTACAATTTGTAAAAACTCATATACATAGTATCTGGAATACCCTATATATGCCTATAGTTGGTAGAATTTGTAAAAACTCGTTTATCTGGAAAATCCTTTAGATGCCTAGTTTTACATCCTGCATGTTTATACTCTGACAGATGTAGTGTGCATATAACGTTCACAAAAACATGAAAGCAAATATGTTTTAGGCATGTATACATATCAACAACTGTAAATTATATCGGCCCAAACTAACGAACATATCAATGATCCATCTACATTACTGCTAGGTGGTTTTACATATTTATTATATATAGTTGCAGTAAATATGTATATATATATCTTGATCTTTGGTTAACTGAAAATGCCCATCAGACTACAACAATATTAGTACTTTATGTTACATATGAAGTCGTACAAATTTCACAATTCTACAAAACTTAGCACCACACAGTTCTTATAGCGTAAATTTATATTTGTTAATTTATGAAATATTAGTATACACTTCTAACTCTTAAAACTAAGATATTGGGCGGAAGTTTGTTAAGTTAGAAATATTTTATAAATTAAGGTTTAGAGCAAAACCGTCTCGGATATTTTGTAAAAGCAAGGTGGTCAAGCATGGATTAGGTCAGTATGTATAATTAGTTTAAGCCCAGTCAAAATGGCGTGACTTACTTTTAAATCTTTTCTCAAACGAGAGACCACATGGCCTAATCACGTAGTTTACAAAACACTTTTGTTCCTTTTAAATATCTCCAATCCTAACACAGGTTATAGGTAGCATTCAGCATTCACACGTGTGCTGGAAGTTTTACATTATTGTATACTGTGTTTCCTAAATGTTGTCTTTGTATGTGCGTAGCAAAGTCTCTCTTTCAAACGAAAGAATTCTTGTAACGGCACATATATCAAGTAATATTTTGAGGTAAATAATAACTTTATTTAGCCTAGGCGATAGTTTCAAAGCAATGGAGACGAAATCGTCATTTTACTTTCATCATTTAAGCCAAAGTGTTGTGCCCTGACAAAGTTGTAAGGGAATAACAGACTAGAAGATGGCTGTTATAACAATACGATTATAGGCCAAACTAGACTGAAAAACCATATTAGTACCCCATTAAAATTTATGAATATCAAATACTAGCATTGCTTTTCGGGAGAATCTATTAATGATAATGATTTTCTAGTATGCAATAACATAATGATAGCCTCAAACTATTTACAGATTTAAGTTGGAGTTAATTAAGGAATTCCATTGCAGTTAAACCTAGTACAATAAACCTCAATAGGAATCTTACTGTGTAAAGAAACAAAACATACCTTACTAAATCTATTTACAAAGTTTTTGGACACGGGGCCGTCTTCCAAAAATCTCTATACAATATTACTGTATATGAGCAGACGGGTTAAACCCGACAGAATGCAGACTTTTGTTGGTGAGATCATGATATAATGTTAGACTTAAGTTATTGCTTATCCTATAAAATGACGTAATTTTTTGTAACGTCAATTGTGATTGGCTAAGTCTAAACTTCCCACTGTTTTAGATTTAAGATTGTTTCATGATTTTGGGGCCTGGTTTCAACTCAATCATAAAACTAAAACGATTTTTGTCTGGGCAGTGATGGGCAATTAACTTATTCAATTAAAATATTCAGTGAAATATTATTAGGTCAATTAAATGGTGGAATTTTTTTCATGCTGTGCCGATATTCTGTATTGGTCAATGTAGCTTTCATTAAATGATTGAGATATTTTTCAGGTACTTTCATCGTTTGCCGAATTTCTGTGATGGCATGGATGAGCCGATGGATGTTGATTAATAAAGATCGTATTCCTTTGGTGTTCTACACCATCGGCAGCCTGGGACTCGCTGTCATGACAGTCATGAACATCATTCTTTTTTATCGTCTCTTACAAAGTGACTTTCTTCACAAAAAGGATAAGTGCAAGCAAGAAGATTAGACTGCAGCAAGGCAGGCAATGTAATATTTAGTTATATATATACGATATATACTTAGTTATTGTTTATTTACATATTTCTGTGCTGGTGTATTTTTCATAATGCAGACTTTTTAAGGCTCTTGGAATTGGCTATTACGTTGTTACATTTTGTGAAAAATTTATGTAGTTTTCTGATGAAGTTGTGGCATTTCACGATGTAACAATTAATATCAGACCACATTCTGGAGCAGACATCTATTTTGCCACAAAACGAAATACCGGTATTTGTGTATATTAATTATATTAATTTGAAATTATAGTTCAATATTATTTTTATTACAATATAAAGTTTATCAATTTTTTGTTGAATCTTCCCAATGCTGCATTCAGAAAAAGGTTATTATCCCCTCTTTTGAGTCCTTCCCCAATTTTTTCAGCATTTCTGTTGTATCAGATTATAAGAAACAAAAATGCTTACCTTCCGATTATGTATTTGAGCTAGACTTCAAGTTCTGTATCCAAAACTAATTTTTGAATGAAACATTTTTAAATGTAAATTTGAAATGTATTTATAAATTGAAGCTGTCTAATACTCAGAAATTGTTTATGCCAGGTTGTTCATACTGAAAGAGTAAAATTAAATTTTGATGAGTATCCTTTGGAAATGACCAACAACACTTCCAATATGATATCCTTCTTTTTCGAGTGCCCTCGGTGCTAAAAAAGTCGGATACGCTGTGGATTTTTTTCTAAAAGAGATAAACAATTGTATACATTCCCGGAATAATGTAGGAATGTGACCTGTAGCTTGCTTTCATGTGCAATTGAATTTCGTCACCAAAAATATGCGGAAAGTGGACTGTAGCAGAAGATTTTTTCAATGTAAATCACAAAATTAAAATCGATGTGAAAAAGTCATTTGTTATGAAATCGTGAAATTCACTCGCCGTGAAAATAAGTTGATTCGCAGTATTCTAGATATGTCGCATCGTCGCGTAAATGTTCATGTTAGCTCAGTATTTTAGGAAAAGATGTATTTTATATATACATTTGCTATTGCATTTATAAATCTTTGGTGTGATTGCCTGCTTCATATGATATTATACATTATTATCTACATTTTCACTCAAAATTATTGTTACCAAATAAATCTCAATTTCAAGGACCTAGTTCATGGAAGATTAAAAAATCATTACTGATGAGAGGATATCCTAACTCATAGAAGAGGTTCAAATTAATTTGTGCAAAGTCTTTGTTGTGCAAAGTCTTTGTTGATGATTCTTCATCTAGATAATGCTCACTTAATATAAGCCACCGTGCTATTCAGATTAAAGGCCACATGCTTAAAAAAAGGTAATTTATGCGCAGAACATGTGTTGGTTGTGATCACCCGTGATATGTGTGGCTTTTGAACAAATTAGTTAAATAATGTATTTGCATTTGAGTGAAAGATTACAGCATTTTGTTTGATTTTGAAACTGTAGACGCGAATATTTTCGCGAGTGCTTTATTTTGTGATTTTCATACATAAAACTTTCGTGATGTTGTTACTTTCGCGATAGATACATGTTCATACTTTTAACAACAAATTTAACATCTGTGTACTTGTACACAATCTTACGCGAGGGGGGCTTTTTGCGATCAATCGACCTTCGTATAATTACCGAAAATTCCCCTCGCGTAAATGTTGTATTTGCAGTATACATTATGAATGATATTAGTTTATTTTCATTTATTCATTTTTTATTTCCATTATATGACCTCTGCTGTCGCCTTTCTCTGGTCCCCAAATCTATGTCATAGATAGCTGTATGCATTGTATAAATACCTTGTATCATAATTATCTGATTGTATTCTTTATTTGTATATCACAGAGTTATCAGCCCTTGTGGGTAGATATTGATTGTGACGGCATGTTTGTTTTGAGAGCGTAACGTCATATTTTTCGGAGAAAACGACGTTAATTGCGCCAAAAAACAAATAACATCACAACGGATACCTATCCTCAAGGGAGCTAACTCTGTTATATGCCAAGACGGAATACTATGATTTCCTGGTATACTTACGTGTAAGTCAATTGTCACAATGTATAAATTTTACACCCATTTCTATGAAGGACAGTCAGAACTGTTTCCCTGGTCCCACTTGAACTGTTACCCACCACTAATTCGGTAAAAATGATCCACCGAAATAATGATCAATCAGCTGTTATACATATATTTTTATTAGGTGGCGAACCAATTATTTTAAGGCCATTATATTTGGAGAATACTTAAACATATTGTCTCTCTATTTAACTGTCTTTAAGGCTATAAGTTTCAGAAAAAATGTCCCTCAGAGAATTTCTTAAACGTTGGTTCATAGTTTTGTCTGTTTCCCTCGAAGTTCTATGTTACTTCCTCTATTGTATGTATTGTTATTTTGTTGATAAATGCAAAGGAAGGCTGGTACTGTGAATATTCATCCATGATATTGGAAAATATTGATATTGAAATATATATATATATATTACTATCCAAAAGATCCATTGCAGATGTAAAAGTTTACTGGCAGTTTGTCTTTGAGAAAACTTTCGAAAAAAACAATAAATGAGTTGAAGAAGATAAATAAGTTTATAAATAATGTCAACTGATGCCTGTCATAACAAGGTTTACATATTTCTGTACTTTATGTATATGTGTAAAAATACAAGTGTAACAAAAACTTTTGGATGGCAATGTATATATATTCTGTTTTCCATTGGTATTTCACCAAGTTGTCAGTTTTATCGATTTAAGTTTAAATTTTGACAGGAGTGATTTTTAATCTTCAGTTCAGAATCTTTACATCTTAACATAAGGTTCTGTGCATGTGGAATTGCTTTTATTTGCGAGAAACTCAATTTTACTAGGAAGGTCGAGTTAGTTTCCGTGAATTTAAATATCCGGGATTGGAATTAACAAGAATGATAATTTATTAACTAATAGTGGTAAGAATCAACAATGTGTGAAAATTTTTACCCGCAAATAGGTTTAAAAGAAAAAATCGCGAAATTTTCACCCGCGAAATAAAATAATTTTTCTTGGAACATAATTTGAAACATTAACATCATTTTTTCACTTTGAAAGATTGTCACAAGACATTATTAACGCCTCTTTTATTTAAACTGTTCGAAATTTTGTGGTCTTTAAAAAGAAATGCATGTGCATATTAATTGTTGAGGTATTTGATATTTATTTTGTTGGAAGTGTTTAGTTTTATTAAACTAGATGAACAAAAAGTGACTGATATTATATTTATTGTAATATGAAAAAATAACATATATACTTCAGTTGTGAACAAACAGTTTATGTATTACTTTTACAAAAAAACTAATTTGTCATTGTGATATAATTTGAAATTATAAGAATGATATCACTCGTTATCAATGCTGGGGAATTTATGTTAGAATGGAATTAGGACTTATTTCTGGCGACCATTATCGGGTGCATTTAAGAAAAGATATTTAACAGGTAGTATCATTGAAATTTAAAATAAACAGTTAACTATGATTAAAAGTTAATTATATCATTTTTTAATCGAAATGCTTTCTGACGCTCGTGTAAAATCGCATTTTAAATGTTGTTCAGGTCCTGATTTCTCCGAAGAAACAAAGAATTTCCTGAAGTGTATATAAACCTTTTCCGTCTTTGCATATTACAGAGTTAGCTCCCTTGCTGGTAGGTATCGATTGTTACGTCATTATTTTATGAGCGCAATTCACGTCGTTTTCTCCGAAACATATGGCGTTACGGTCGCAAACACATGACGTCACAATCAATACCTACCCGCAAGGGCAGATAACTCTGTAATATACAAATTCGGAATTAACTTGATGAGGAAGTGGTTTGAAGTTTTGACTTAATTCGGTGCTTTTCGTGCGTGGGGATTATCAGAAGGCTAAAAGTAGAATCACTTAAGTACAGACTTAGATGAAACATTAACTTTGTATGCATATGATATTAACGTGTAAAATATGGCTATAATTGTACGTACAAGATGAAAAATGTAGCAGAGGAAATCAAAATATCCATTGCTAATTAAGTCGATCACCATCATAATACACAATGTATATTTTATATATCCTTATATATATAAAGACATAATCGTGTAGATTTAATATTGTAGTAATTTGTTGATTATGATTATGATCTATGATTTTATACAATTTATTTCATATGTAAAAATAAATATGCTTCTGATTAATGTATACATCTTTTACATGGTGTCTATAAATGCTATGTGCCCTATTGTTTGATTATTATAGAAATATGTTTCCAAATATTTATCCTCGAGCCGGAGTCTGTATCATTGATTAACACAATAGATAAGAATATACATGTATAATGACATTTTCTGTGTGTTTCATGATGGGTCGTTTTCTCATATGTACTTCAAATTTTCCTTAAGCGTGCTATGATTAAATATATTGGCATTAAATGTTTTATAAACCACCATAATTTAGGCCCTGCTTCTATTTATAGGCCAATCACCACGTGGGTTTCCCCAAAGGTATCCTTCAGTACCTCTCATTATGATCCCCTGTATGCTTCCCTCCAGGATTTAGATTCATCTTTAATTTTCGTGGTTTTTTGTAGGGTCTTAAGGTATAATAACTGGTTAGTTAATGCCAATTGTTTTGCTGTTTTGGTTCAAAAAATGAGTTGCTATTTATTGCCAGGAAACTCAAAATACCATGGTTAGCAGGCTTTTAATTAAAATTTGAAATGTTAGTGTGTGAAGGTTCATGTACAAAGTACCCTATTTCAAAAGATAATAACTCATTAATGCCATGATGAATTGTAGAAACAGAGAGAGAGTTTGAAGAAAATGTCAATGTTTTGTTGTAAATAAATTAACGTTGTTAAATTAGTATATTAATTGTCATCCAAGAATATTTATAAACTGATTTGTAATTATCATCACTCTGTATATGTCAAGATGTTTTATTGTCATTATTTTCCATCGAAATGTCAGTTTTTGTTTGTCATTAATTTTTTGCCATACTCAAAATGTACACAGACACATGGCGATCGTAATATACTAATGTAATTTATATGTAATTCAATTTTACGTTTATTTTGTGTGTGTGATATCAACCCACCTTAGTTTTCATGATGATTTAACCAAAGGTTGTCATGCTATTGTATTTGCTTTCATTTTAGGGATAATCTAAATAGCGATTCGAGGGATATTTACAAAAAATATACATAGGTAATAAGTAACTATCATTGATACAATTTAACGAACACACTCATATTCACTATAATGTACATGTCATATGTACACAGGTTTGTGAACGTGTATATACAATGACAGTGGCACACTGTCCGGATAAGACAGTGTATTGGTAAACACAGGTTTCATGTTGATGTTCATAAATTCAGAAAAGCTATGACAACAAATTGGCAGATCGATCTCTCTGTCACCTACAACAAAATATACTTAGTTATACTATAAGAAAACACAATAGATTGGATCAATCAGTTTTATTTATCTAAGCTCTAGAAGTGAATTATAAACTTGTAAAATATCCCCGGGTCTGTTATGTAGACGATCCGTTTTCCGTCTTTGCATTTACAGAGTCACTTCCAGTGCGGGTAGGTATCCATTTTGGCGTCATTATTATGAAACTCGCGTCGTTTTCTTTAAAGTATGACGTTATGCTCGCAAACACGTGACGTCACAATCAATACTTACCCACAATGGAAGATAACTCTGTAATATACAAATTCGAGATAAGTTCAGCATTCCAACTCACACAGCAATCATTTCTGTTTTCATATGATTTTATTTTGGTGCTCCATTGGAACTGTTGTATAATTGATCTACAGAGTATTCATATAATGATTTGCAATCAAGTAATCGGATATGTGTATATATAATAATATTCCCATCTTGTGATTTGCCATGATTTCTCAGGAGTTGATATATTTTGTTTACGATGTTTAATTTGTGTTTTTTTGTAATTTGTGTATGATATTGCATTGTATATGATAGATCAAAACATGACACAATGCCCAAATTTGGTAAAGATGCATCCTCGATACTCCAGGGGTTCCGATCACTTACGATCTCTACACCCCTGGACTATCTCATAGTAAAACTGAAGGCAACAGAACAGAACAGGTAATTTAGTCATTTGATGTACATCAAAAGAGCCGTATAACGGTACATTGTGGTTGACTGTGTGGCTTTGATGTTAGGCGTCGCTCTCTCTGTAGTCTTCAAACGAAATCTTTGCTGGCCTGTGATTGGTCAAATATTTTCCGCTGAGCTGCCTTCAATTTCATTATGAGATAATCCAGGGGTGTAGAAATCATAAGTGATCGGAACCCCTGGAATATCGAGGATGGTAAAGATGATGCTAGCCGAATGTTGCCTTATGTGATAAAGTTCTATGTAATCTGATTCATTTGTTATGTTTTGTATTAGTCACAACATCATTTTTCATGAGTTTCTTATCTTACACAAGTGACGCATGTTTTGTTTCACACACGAGGACACCCCTCGTGTTTTATATTAACATAAGGAAAGTTTAAACATTCCCATTGCAAGGATGAGCCATGATTTTCCTATATTAGAAGGGAGATAACTCCTACCAAGTACTTAATCAAAAGTTTTACTAATGCTTTTGATAAAACGGGAGAATGGTACCACCCTTTAAAATCTCCGATACCATGGTAACGAAATAGAAACATCTCATTTGTTGGAATTTAGATAAATGTACAAAAATGTAATCAGATTTCAATGAAAATTGGTATATAACGGTTATGGAGAATACCCAATGCAATAATATGACTTTGGAAGCGTTTGGTGACTTCTGAAATGAAGATGAAAAAGAACAGCGAATGTTTGTATATCCTTTTTAGCTCGCCTATTCGAAGAATAGGGGGAGCTATATGTTGTCACCCCGGCGTCGGCGTCAGCGTTGGCGTCCCATTTCACGTTAAAGTTTTTGAGCAAGTTTCTGTTTCGTCAATTGTTAAAGCTTAAGTCATCATAAATGTTTATGATTTTATTTTCCTAATGTGTGTGGATGCTGAATGTGATAATACAACCAATTTGGGGCCCTTTAGGTTTTTTTTTTGAGTCTGTTAATTTGTCATATTTCCATGTTAAAGTTTTTGAGCAAGTTTCTTTTTTGTCTATTGTTTAAGCTTAAGTCATCATAAATGTTTATGATTTTATTTTCCTAATGTGTCTGGATGCTGAACGTGATAATACAACCAATTTGGGGCCCTTTAGGGGTTTTTTAAGTCTGTTAATTTGTCATATTTCCATGTTTAAATAGTAAATACTTGAACATCAACTTCTTCTGAATAGGCGAGCTTTGCTGTTCTCCAACAGCTCTTGTTATCAAAATCCGAAGCGTACTACACCAATTAGAAGACACAGTCAATTACATACGACACGCATGATTAAACAACGACTGGATCAATCGTCAAGGAGAATCTATGATAAAAATGTTTCAAATCACCCGATTGAATGAGCTAACCATATTGTAAGGCTAGGGACACAAGGACATCATCGTCCTTTATACTCCAGAGGTTACTATCATGGTCGTTATATCCACCCCTAACTATATCTGTAAACAAATGAAGGCAGTTCAGGAATGAAAAAATGACCAATCACAGCTCTGCAGTGACTTCTTTTGAAGATTACACAAAGAGAGAGATCGGCGCCCAACTTCAAAGCCACTCAGTCTACCACAGTTTATCGTTATTAAATTCTTTTGATGTAAATGTACATCAAAGGACCAAATTGTCTTCTGTTGCCTTCGGTTTTACAGTGGCATAGTCCAGGGGTGTATAAACGACAGTGATAGTAACCCCTGGAGTTTCGAGGATGGGAAAGGATGCGAGAGAGCGAGAGTCATTGAAAAAGAATAGTGGAGCTAAGAAAATAATTGTTGAATCTTGAATTAGACATATTCTACAGCAAGTCTGAATTTGGTTATACTACTGAAATTTTCGAATGTACACATCTAGAAATACGATTCATGAACTCCACTAAACATCAAATTTCGAGCGTATTCAAAAAATCTTCACTCAAACACGAATCAATTAATTAAGAACAAAATAAAAGCACATGGCACGATCAGAAGCAATAATTATAGTATGCTAAACATCAAACTGATATTTATACTATCTTTTAGTAAAGACACTATACCAATGATATACCGAAGTTGCCTATAGCTAGCTCACATCATCCAATGTCGCCTCGAATCTCCAGTCTTAGCCCAAACTCTGACTATCACCACAGGTTAAAGAGTATACTCTGCCTTGCACAGCATGTCTTGAGAACAGCAAGAATCGTTGACTGTACAATTAAAGCATTTTTTACTTTAGATCGTGTTGCATCTTCACCAGCAAATTGAAAGAAACATTTATTCAGATACGCTTTGGCTATCCTTCCAGAACAAGGCCTCACTATCACCATGACAACCCCTGGATTCCATAGAAAAATTAGAGAAACACTAGACATACCCTTCATGTGAAGATTATAAGTCCAGACGACAAGTCACCATGGCATTATTTCGCCCTTAAAGTTGAACATTTTACCACTGGATTCCGCTGAAAGGTTAGAGATAACACTTAGCATGCCTTTCACACTATCGATCGGCGTGACGGGAGCAGACGGACCACCCATGTTAGTCTGGACCCAGCCTGGGTTAATGGCGACAACAAGAATTCCATCCGTCTTCAAATCAATGCTCTGGGTTTTTGTTATCATGTTCAGTGCAGTCTATAAAATGATAAAAACCAAATGAAAACCATTTGATGAAAAGATTTGCCATATTTCAAAAGGTCGTTCATCAGTGGTTCCATTTTCTGCATTATGTAAAATTACCTTAAGTTTACAATACAGCAGTTTACTCGTAAAAAGAATGATGACAGTATTAATTTTAGCTCGTCTATTCGAAGAATAGGGGGAGCTAATGTTGTCACCCCGGCGCCGGCGTCGGCGTCAGCGTTGGCGTCCCATTTCACGTTAAAGTTTTTGAGCAAGTTTCTGTTTCGTCAATTGTTTCAGCTTAAGTCATCATAAATGTTTATGATTTTATTTTCCTAATGTGTATGGATGCTGAACGTGATAATACAACCAATTTGGGGCCCTTTAGGTTTTTTTTTGAGTCTGTTAATTTGTCATATTTCCATGTTAAAGTTTTTGAGCAAGTTTTTATTTTGCCTATTGTTTAAGCTTAAGTCATCATAAATGTTTATGATTTTATTTTCCTAATTTGTATGGATGCTGAACGTGATAATACAACCAAATTGGGGCCCTTTAGGGGTTTTTTGAGTCTGTTAATTTGTCATATTTCCATGTTAAAGTTTTTGAGCAAGTTTCTATTTTGTCTATTGTTTAAGCTTAAGTCATCATAAATGTTTATGATTTTATTTTCCTCATGTGTATGGATGCTGAACGTGATAATACAACCAATTTGGGGTCCTTTGGGTTTTTTTTGAGTCTGTAAATTTGTCATATTTCCATGTTAAAGTTTTTGAGCAAGTTTCTATTTTGTCTATTGTTTAAGCTTAAGTCATCATAAATGTTTATGATTTTATTTTCCTCATGTGTATGGATGCTGAACGTGATAATACAACCAATTTGGGGTCCTTTAGGGTTTTTTTTTTTGAGTCTGTTAATTTGTCATATTTCCATGTTAAAGTTTTTGAGCAAGTTTCTATTTTATCTATTGTTTAAGCATAAGTCATCATAAATGTTTATGATTTCATTTTCCTAATGTGTATGGATGCTGAATTTGATAATACAACCAATTTGGGGCCCTTTAGGTTTTTTTTGAGTCTGTTAATTTGTCATATTTCCATGTTTAAATAGTAAATACTTGAACATCAACTTCTTCTGAATAGGCGAGCTTTGCTGTTCTCAAACAGCTCTTGTTTGTAATAATTGTAATGTTATTTGACAAGGGTAACTGACTGCTCAAATAAACTTAGGATTGACACTACACTTCGTCTCATCTTGCACATGTTCACGACAGATTTTGCTTGTTGGTTTATTTTATGTATTTGATGGCTTGTTCGTTCGTTTACTTTCTGTATTCTGAACGTCTGATTTGGACATTTTGTAGATATAGACGCTTTATTACTGATCACATTATCTCTACTGTAACACGTTTCGCTCTTTTCCTTTCTAAAACCTACCCTTGATGCTCGGCATGGGTAAAACCCGCCACATTTGTTCATTGCTATTGAACCCAATTCTGACGTAATATTAACTACAGTAGCCTTCCGCCAGGACATGCCTTCCTCGGATGATTTCTGGGCTGCTGACTTCATATGAGGTGCAAAAGTCTAAATAAAAACATAAATGAAAATAAGTAAGTAACAAAACATTTAGACATTCCGTCTAGAAATCCAAGTGATAATCGATTCCGAAGTGTGACAGAAGATTTTGAAGAAGAAAAATAGTTGCTAACACATGTACCGTCAAACCTGTCTATAAAGACCACCCAATGGACCAAGAAAAATGGTCTTTATAGCCGGGTGGTCTTTATACACAGGTGGTCTTTATACACAGGTGGTCTTTATAGCCAGGTTGTCTTTATAGCCAGATGGTCTTTATACAGAGGTCAAATTGCGGTGAGAATGAACATTCGGGGTCCTTCTAAAGGAGATCTTTATACAAAGGTGGTCGCTAAGGCAGATTTGACTGTATTTTATCATATATGTTACCTGCGCAAGAGTCATTGGTGCAATTGTATGTGTTGTGAACAATGACATCATCAGTTCTGGGGTTGTATCCTCGAAACCAGACCGCTCAAATACACCAGCATTGCATATTATCAAATTAAGGCCCTCGTCTTGAAGCTCAGAGGAAACGGTCTCTTCCAGCTTACGATAGCTGTTGAAGTCGCAAACATCTACAAAGTCAATGGTTTTTGAAGTAATAATGGGATATTCCGGTGCCCATAAAAGAAGCTCTACGCAGTGCTTTGTAACATATTTGTTTAATGAACAATTGTAATTGTTAAAAGTGGTTTGAACCAAGACGACTTAACACTATGGTATAGTTACAGGAACCCATTTTTGAATGAGGATACTGATAACCAGTTATATTTGTTAAACAAACCAAGAACTGAATGGGATAAACCTATGCACTTCCGACTGCATCTTTACGCAATGTGGTTGGTAATTTACTAATGAGCAGTGTCCACATTAGTATAGCGTGTATATAAATCTATCCATATCATATGCAAATAAATACATTTTAAAATACGTAAGTGTCATAATTTATCAAAGGATAAACAAGAATATACTCCTGTATTCACTTGCTAGATAGTAGATAGAATTATACTACCTAAATGTATTATAAGATAAAGAGGTTTTCAGCTTTTAATAATAACGTTAGGTGGGTTTAATTTTGGCGCTTTCATGGCCGCCACATAAGCCAAAATATGATCACATTTAAATTTTCCAATTTACAGTAACTGGAGACCTTTTTGAGTTTAAACATATTTTATTGTCAAAACAAAAGACAAAAGGATCAGGCAAAAGTTATTACAACTTCTAAAAGCCTTCTCCTAACATACACTGACGAGACATGACAATGATTTTATTCTCGTAAACATACAAACAGAAGTGTAGAAATATAGAGACAATATACCTAGACTATATTAATAACATTAAATGCAATTTTTATATTTTTATAAAATCAAAATCTTTTGCTGGACTTTATAAATTGATGCACGTTTCTGAGTATAGCCCGCTGTCACATAGTAAAACTGTAACGTATCTATCAGTTAGGTTCGCTTACTTGTGTAAAGTACTAGTAGCACTACTTACTGTATAACTGATATGCTTGTGTTGAGTAACTTGTTGAATAAAACATGGCTGTTCGATATACATGGTTGTTGTCTAGCTGCTGCATTGTGTGTGCTATAGAAGCCATTAACCCACGTAACATGGTGTCAGAAGCGGTTCAATGAGTGGTAAGAAGATTGAAATTCACAAACATTCATTGAAATTATGAAAATTTACGCAAACGGGCAAGAAAATGAACTTTTTTCCCAGACGAGGTGTAAACATGCTTTGACCATGCGGTTCCCGCCATTTTACCAGTGTAGCCAATTTATGTGATGAGTGATTTACGTGAGGATAATTAACTGTTTTATCACATTTAATCATCATGAGTACTCCACCCCAAGTACAAGTTCAACCCATGTTGGTACATGTTCCTTCCAATTTGCCGTTCCCTACAAAGTTAGACATGAAGGGAAACCTGTCTGTCAATTGGAAAAAATTCGAACGTGTTTGGGAAAATTATGAAGTGGCTACAGGCCTACAGAGTAAGCCAAAAGAACTCAGAACAGCAACGTTGTTAACATGTATCGGTTCCGAAGCGTTAGAAATATATGACGGCCTTACCTTCGATACAGATGTTGATAAGAAGGATATAGACAAAGTCCTGGAGAAATTCAAAGTATTCTGCATTGGCCAAACCAACGAAATTTATGAGCGTTTCATGTTCAACAAAAGAGATCAGGCTAAAGGAGAAATCATTGATGAGTATGTTGCTGCCTTAAGATCGTTAGCAAAAACATGTAAATACGGAGCGTTGGAAAACGAACTTATCAGAGACAGAATTGTTATGGGACTAGTAGACAACAATACAAGAAAGAAACTTCTACAGGAAAGAAAACTTGATTTGAAGAAATGTATAGACATCTGTCGTACGTATGAGAAAACAACTGTACAGATGAAGGAAATACAAGGCACAGAGGAAGTGCATTTTGTTAAGAAGAAGTTCAAACCCTCAGATAGGAAAACTGATCATGAAATAGACTGTAACTTTTGTGGCCTCAGACATGAGAGAAACAAACAAGTATGCCCAGCTGTTGGTAAAAGATGTCACAAGTGTGGAAAGACTGGACATTTTGAAAAAAAAATGCAGAACAGACATCAGACATAAAAGAAAGGAAAACACCAAAGGGAAACCTATAGCTAGTAAAGGAAAACAGAGAAAACAAAATGTTCACAACATCAGTGATACATCTGAAGATGAAGAATTCATGTTTTCTGTTGAAGAGGTAAATTCCTTAGGTTCAAAACGTATAAACGCAGTTATGAAAGTCCACAAGAAAAAACATTGACTTTCAATTAGATTGTGGGTCTTCTGTAAATGTATTACCAGCTAGTGTGTATGCTCGTGCATGCTATGACAGAAAGTTCTTGAAGTTACAACACACTAACAAGAGACTAATTATGTTCAACAAGAGTGAAAGTAAACCCATAGGGAAGAGAACTCTAACAGTGAAAAATCCTAGGACAAACCAGGCTTATGATGTGGAGTTTGTCATTGTAAAGGGAGATGTACACCCTATCTTAGGATCTTCAGACATTCAAAGAATGGACTTGATCAGAGTACAAACTGAAAACATACAGGAGAAAACAGCTGAGACTGAAACAATAAACATTGTTGAAACAAGGGAAATAACTCTAACAGACATGGAGAAAATGGGTGTTTTCAAAGGAGAAGGTTCACTAGAAGGGAAACTACATTTGGAAACAGATAATTCCGTAACTCCAGTGAAGTTACCAGTCAGGAAACTTCCTATTTCTGTGAAACCTAAAGTAAAGGAAGAGTTGGAACGTCTTATTAGTAAGGATGTGATAGAAGCGGTGAAAACTCCAACGGACTGGATCTCTTCTATGGTTGTTGTGACCAAGCCATCTGGGAAGATCAGGCTTTGTATAGATCCTAAACCCCTGAATAAGGCTTTGAAGAGAAACAACTACACTATGCCAACCCTTGATGACGTATTACCAGACCTAAGTAAGGCAAAAATATTTACTGTAGCGGATGCTAAAAATGGATTTTGGCACGTGTCTTTGGATGAGGAGAGTAGCGTACTCACAACATTTGGTACACCATGGGGGCGTTTTAAATGGAAACGAATGCCATTCGGAATCTCACCTGCTCCGGAAGAGTTTTCAACGTCGTATTGACGAGAGCTTAGAAGGCTTGAAAGGTGTTAAAGCTATACATGATGACATTTTGATATATGGATCTGGAGATACAGATGAGGAAGCTTTGGTGGATCACGAGGCTAACCTTCGTGCATTTCTACAGAGATGTGTGGAAAAGAACATTAAACTCAACAAGGAGAAATTAAAGTTGAGAAGGACCAGTGTGACATATATGGGACATAACATTACGAGAAATGGATTGGAATTGGATCCGGAACGAACCAGAGCTATCACTGAAATGAAAACACCTACATCAAAATCTGAAGTTAAACGACTGTTAGGTATGGTCAATTTCGTACAGAAATTCGCAGTGATGTCGAGTATTACTACACCACTACGTCAGCTCATCAAACAGGATGTAGAGTTCATATGGAATGAGGAACATGATCAGGCATTTGAGGAGGTAAAACATCTTCTAACCAACGCACCTGTACTTGGCTATTTTGACCCTACTAAAGACACTGTCTTGCAATGTGATGCTTCACAAACTGGATTGGGAGCGTGTTTGTTACAGGAAGGACACCCTGTATGCTATGCATCGCGTGCACTTACACAGACAGAAGAAAGATATGCACAAATAGAAAAAGAACTATTAGCTGTTGTGTTTGGAATGGAAAAGTTTGAAACCTATACATATGGTAGGAAAGTTGTTGTAGAATCTGATCACAAACCTTTAGAGATAATTTGTCGCAAGAATCTTCTCTCTGCTCCAAAACGTCTGCAACGTATGCTTCTAAGACTTCAGAAGTTTGATATTGAAGTTGTATATACACCTGGGACGCAACTGTACATGGCTGACACGCTTAGTCGAGCTTACATTGAAAATTCCAGATCAGTAACAGAGGAGCAATTGGAATATGTGAATGTGATCCTCCCTATCACAGAAACTAGGTACAAGCGGCTAAGAGCTTACACTGAACAGGATGATGTTCTACGAGAACTTAAGACAGTGATTCTGAGAGGATGGCCAGATCAGCGAGACCAAGTACCAAAGTACTTGCATACATACTTCACGTTTCGAGATGAATTAACTGTTCAAAATGGGCTTATCTACAAGGGCGATAGAGTTGTCGTTCCTGAATCTGAGAGGATGGATCTCATTGAAACCTCGCATTCCCATATCGGTATCCAAGGTTGTATTCGTCGGATACGCGAATGTTTGTACTGGCCAGGAATGTACAATGATATTGAACAGTTTGTAAACAAATGTGATATTTGTAATTCTCATGGAGCTTCTCAGCAAAAGGAACCTTTGATTAGTCACGAAATCACAAACAGACCATGGCAAAAGATAGGAATAGATATCTTCACGCTTAATCAACGAGATTTTCTTATCACTGTTGACTATTTTTCCAACTATTTTGAGGTTGATCGTCTTCATGATAAAACTGCGAGAGAAGTCATTGGAAAGTTAAAACCTCACCTGGCAAGACATGGCATACCAGATTCTGTCATGACTGATAATGGACAACCATTTGGATCAGCTGAATTCAGCATGTTCGCAGAGAAATATGGTTTTGAGCACCTAACCAGCTCCCCGCTTTATCCTCAGTCAAATGGAAAAGTGGAGAAGGCAGTCCATACGGCAAAACGTATAATGACTAAAACCATCGCGGATGAAGGAGATCCATATTTGGCTTTATTAAACTGGAGAAACACACCTTCAGAAGGTACAAACAGCTCTCCAGTTCAACGATTGTTCAGCAGGAGAACAAAAACACAGCTACCTACAGCCTCCCAGCTATTGGAGCCTCAAGTTCCACATAAAGTACGAGATCAGCTAGTGCGTAATAAGGCTAAACAAGCTTACTACTTTGACAGAGGTTCAAAGGAACTTCCATCTTTGAAATGTGGTGACACAGTCCGTATTAAGCCACATGGACATCATAAGCAATGGGAGAAGGCAGTTGTTGAGAATCAGTGTGATATTCGCTCATATAATGTGCGTACGGAGGATGGTCGAGAGTACAGACGAAACAGGAAACACTTACGTAAAACTAGAGAACCACCACCTACTGCTAGGTATGAACTATCACAGGATGATATGGTAGTACACCATACTACAGAACCAGAACAATTCTTGCGTAAGTCTGTAACTACGTCTCGCTCTGCTTCAGACAATCCTAAGACTAGTTTGTTTTTAAAGAGCATACTATGGAACCACATGTGGTGACCACCAAGGAACCGGATGTGACATCAGCACCATCACCAGTGGTACCACCTCCTATTCCAGCACCTAGAGTGACCAGATCTGGAAGGATTGTGAAGGCACCAACCCGCCTAGATGTGTGATGTTCTTATAGACAGACTGTGTATATTTGTAAATATTCAAGTTTTGTGTTCGCGTTTAAAAGACTTATAATTCGTGTTTTCTAGTCAAACATCTTCATGCTAAGTTAGAAAGACAACAGACAATCTAGTGCAGTGAAACAAATTTATTTCTAATTATTCAGTTTTGAGTTTGTGTTCAATCAGCTACAGATAAACAAATGAACATTCAAGCTTAAGTGATTCTACAATTTACGAACTGTAATTGTGTTCTAGAGACAGTAAAATACAAAGACATTTATCTGGTAATTTAAACTTATATGCTGAAGTATATTTCTAATAACTTGCAGTTTATGATTTATAAATATACTATTGTGTTCTTAGTTATCATATTCTTTGGTATGGTAAAGATCATCTAGAAGATAATAATTTAGTATACTTTGTGCTATATGCTTAAGGAGGGGGATGTAACGTATCTATCAGTTAGGTTCGCTTACTTGTGTAAAGTACTAGTAGCACTACTTACTGTATAACTGATATGCTTGTGTTGAGTAACTTGTTGAATAAAACATGGCTGTTCGATATACATGGTTGTTGTCTAGCTGCTGCATTGTGTGTGCTATAGAAGCCATTAACCCACGTAACAAAAACTTTCAAAGGAGTAGGTGCAATAAAGGTCAATTTTGGCCCCAACAGAGATTGCCTTTATTTTGATACTATATATACATCAATATATGGGAATTATAAAATGCACACTTTCAATACATTCTGTTATGTTGTTGCCTAGCAACAGGCCTGGCAACGAGCATACAGTATTGATGCTAAAACAGACACTTGAATTGCTTTTAAAAAATTTCTAACGCGTAGATTAAGGTGGAAACTTTAAGAAAGTTAGTACTTTGTGATGTGTATATAAGAAATCATCGAAACCATGTCATGTTTCATAACGCTTAACCATATTATAGCCCATAGTTACACCATAGCAACCATTTTCTCTCCATAGCAACAACACTCTAGACACTAAAAACACAAAATAATGAGATTTTAAAGATATTTAATCATTCTAATTTTACGTCTGTTCATTCCATTTCTGTATTTCAGCAGGGTAGTCTTCACATTTCTTGAATTTTATATCAAAGTCCCAAAAGGATAGCAACAACGTAATATAACCTCAATCTTATGGCACTACTACATATGTACACTACGGTACTACTTTACGATATGTATTACATGTATACGCTCGCTATTTACAAAAGTAAAATCGACAATACTTTAATTCATGTAAATATTTCCAAGTGCAATAATGAAAGATAATAGATTTAGATACATGTACAACAGGTCATGTTTAATTTACAAGCATTTTTCAACCGCGCAAGTGACTTCGGACTTACACCTTTTCAATGTGTTCCAGAGGTTTGTATCCTGTTCTGGGAATTACGTTACGTCACATCTACCCTTTCTTATCAATTAATAAGCTGTTTTTATGTTATTTACCTTCAAGCATGATCTTTTAATGTAAGAAAATACTTTTGACAAGCAAAGCCAGTGTCCTTGCAGTGGTTTATTCCTAAATATTTAGTATTAATACTGGTAGCATGGCATTCATACAGTCTTTCATTAAGAGTTGTCCCTTTTTCACAATCAAATCAAATTAATCGTCTAGGCATCCTACCATATAGATGTAAATATAATCAACGCTCAGACCACGAACAAGTTGTTGTAATATACATGTATATGTATATGCATTTTAACATTTGATCACAGTAAAGTCAATGGTTACATGTATAACTACCGGGAAGTATGTACATAGTACATATGTTGACTATGGTAATGGTGTCCTTATTATTATTATTATTTTTTAATTATGTCAACTTGAATAAAGGAGAAAATAGATTGAACAACATATTCACATACGGTTATATAGGTTAAGAATGTTCCTGGTTCAATATTTCTAATATAATATTTTAAATTGTAAATGGAACTATAGGCCTACTAAAATAATACATGTAGGTATAGGCCTAACATATTATTACTGAAAGGCCCGCTACCTTTCCGAAAGGGCTCTTTATTCTTAAAATTGGAAAGTAAAACGAGATTGATAAGTTTGTAGATTTGCAAAAGTTATTAGCGTTCTGTTAATACTTCAATTGGCAACACATTCTGACCAATTTATTCAAAATAACCCTAATGCTATTTTCATAACGCGGGTCGTATTATGTTTTAGCCGTCGTCCTGACTGCACCAGACAGCAAAACAGCGAAGTGTACTTCACTGTTAAAATAGATTACGAAGGAAAGCTTGCATTTGTTAAGTGTTGAAGCCTTGTGTTAGGTCATCGATAAATATAATTTTCTTATACAATTAATGTTATTGAAATAATATTAATTCTTTATTTCGGAAAGGTAATTGGTCTTTAATATATATAAATATATATATTTTTTAGGAAAGGATGAATTGATAATTTTCATTAAAAGTTGGGGTTTCAGAAATTAAAAAAAATATATATATGTATAAATGTCGATTCGGACTCACTACCTTCGGAACAGGGGACAGAACGTCACGACTGCCACGCATGCTTCGTAATTAGTTGAAAAAATGAAGATATGTATCCTTAATAATCTGTAGCACTCTAATGTAAACAATTTTTTGCTAGATTAGATTTTATTATATAAAGGTATATAACGCCTTTATGATATAAATACATCTATAACATATAGAGATAAAATAACATACAGTAGTTAAACCCATGTCCAGTGTCCTACCGTATTGCACTACTCTAGCCTAGCTAGCTATTAGGCCTAACGTTAACTGTAGAAATCGCCAACTTTTCAGATTTTCGAAATATTTAAAAAATGATACAATTTTTTCACATAGAATATGCACTACAGTGCGTTTTATATCATTGAAAAATTGGTTGCTAATCGGATAGGATTTACCGTGTAGTGACGGACTATGATACTCAGGTTGAAAACGCGTACCGTCTAACAGTTACTGGTACTTGGACTACTCAACCGATACATCATGCGGCCCACTTCCGACAATTTTATCAAGTGAACGGTAGGCCATACCCGAAATTTGTTCAAGGTCATTGAACGGTGTTGTCCGTTCATGATGATCAAAATACCTCTCGTTGACGGTTATATAGTAGTAAATCTATAGCAGCGTATATATATCATGAAGAGCTAGTACTGTGATTCTTCAATTGATACACTTCACGATTCACACTCGCAGATCTGAAAGGAGTAAACAGACCGGAAGGACAATTATGTATATGAAGAACGTCAGCGGTAAACATCGCCGAGTGTCTCGCACTGCTTGCCGCACTCGAAAACAACGTGTACATTATAAAGGCGGGACCGTAATCCGGCAAAAGAATACGGACACTATTTTTTATCGCAACGTTTTCGCTACAGAAAATTGAGAAAGGCGCTTACTTCACGGAGTAATAATTTTATACATCGTCATAAAAAACTAATCAAAATAATTACTAATATTATTTTTATTCCTTAGTTCATATATGCACACTGAATATGTTTTCCGATTTATTTTTTCCGGATAAATAATAGCCGTGCCCGATACCGTTTTATGTTATTATTACCGCCGTTGCGATCTCTGGTTCGTTAATTTCATAGAATTTTCTTTTTTTCGGATTGGCCGCATTTGTGTCCAAATTCGACATTTTGGCATAAAGATTTACATTTTTATGTTGGTTCTGTTGACAAAAAATGGTGTTTGGACAAAGCTGCGGCCAATGTGAAAACTACGAAAACTTTTTCAAGCCATTTTTGCAAGAAAATGTATAAAAATATCTTATTCCAATGTTGAATAAATTTCTCGTTGGTGTTTGTCAATTTTTTTCGAGATATACAAATTGAATGATGAATTTTGTTCAGAACCTTCTTGCATCAAAAACAGCACCTAACACATAACCATCGCTGGCGTCAACAACTTGACTAGTTTAAAACTGTTTATAAAATCTGGAGCAGTCAGAACTTGGTGTGTTTGATAATTTGGCTTTCAATTTCGTCCAAAGGCAGACTGTACATTCGTCCTGACCAAGACCAAATTTTGACATTTATCCTGACTCGTATAAGTCGTATTGTTTCAGTCCGTCGTCGTGCGCCGTGCGCCGTCCGGCCGGCTGCGCCGACAAACGCCGTGCGTTAACTTTTCACATTTTGAACTTCTTTCGCAAGTTCTACTAATCATGCGATTTAGCTGAAACGTTGTACATGTGACATGGTCCCACCCACAAAGTGTTGTTATTTTTCGGGTCGATCGGAAATCCAAGATGGCCGCCACACACAGCCGCCATCTTGAAAACACAGTTTGAACTTCTTCCAAGATGGCAAGTTCTACCGATGCGATTTGGTTGCGATTTGGCTGAAACTTGGATGAAATGATCCTGACATGGTTCCCCCGACAAAGTGTTGTTATTTTCGGGTCGATAGGAAATCCAAGATGGCCGCCACAGCCGCCATCTTGAAAACACATTTTTGAACTCCTTCTCAAGTTCTACCGTGCGATTTGGCTGAAACTTTCATGAAATGATCCTGACATGGTCCCGACAAAGTGTTGTTATTTTTCGGGTCGATCCGAAATCCAATATGGCCGCCGACAGCCGCCATCTTGAAAACACAGTTTGGAACTTCTTCTCAAGTTCTACCGATCGCGATTTTGGCTGAAACTTGGATGAAATGATCCTGACATGGTCCCCCGACAAAGTGTTGTTATTTTTTCGGGTCGATAGGAAATCCAAGATGGCCGCCACAGCCGCCAACTTGAAACACATTTTTGAACTTCTTCTCAAAGTTCTATCGGTGGGATTTGGCTGAAACTTGCATGAAATGATCCTGGACAAGGTCCCGACAAAGTGTTGTTATTTTTCGGGTCGATCCGAAATCCAAGATGGCCGCCACAGCCGCCATCTTTGAAAACATTTTTGAACTCTTCTCAAGTTCTACCGTAGGGATTTGGCTGAAACTTGATGAAATGATCCTAACATGGTCCCGACAAAGTATTGTTAAATTTCCTGGTTGATCCCAAATCGAAGATGACTACCATCACACTATATGTAATTAATTTCCTATATGTTAAGGCCCTTGGGCCTCTTGTTTGAAATAAAATTTGTTGAGAGAAATTAAAAATGATCCTGACATGATCCTGACAAAGTGACACCATATATAATTAATTTTACTATTGTCAAGGTAGGCAGATGACCGTTAAGGCCCTTTAGGCCTCTTGTTCTTTAACAAAGCAGTAAGTGGAGCTGCTATAACAGAGAAATTTTGACAAAATTTTCTGTAGTATCCAGCCATACCAAGAAATCTCATCAGCTCTCTCTTGCCTCCAGGAGTTGGAAAATCTATAATTGATTCTACTTTGGCCTGAAAAAGGTTTTACCTGTCCCTGTCCTACAACATGGCCTAAAAATTCAACAGCTCCATGACAAAATTCACATTTCAATAAGTTTACAGTCAATTTCATGGTAGTGAGTCTCGAAGAATTCACGAATCCCGTGTAGATGGTCTTCCCACGTGTCGTGGTAGTTGATGACGTCATCAATATATCCATCACAGCCTTCCAGGTCTGATATCACGCTGTTGAGAAGACGTTGAAGTGTTGCCGGGGCATTCTTCATACCAAACGGCATAACTTTGTACTGGTACAAAACCTTGTGAGGTCACAAATGCCGACACTTCTTTAGCTCTTTCTGTTAATGGCACCTGCCAATATCCTTTCAACAGGTCAAACTTGCTTACGTACTTGGCTTTGCCAACTTTGTCAATACACGAGTCAATCCTTGGAATTGGATAAGAGTCTGTTTTACTGACAGAGCTTACTTTTCTGAAGTCAGTACAGAATCGGTATGTCTTCTCTGGCTTTGGTACCAGAACACATGGAGAGCTCCATTCACTTTTGCTTGGTTCAATAATATCATTGTCCAACATGTATTGAATTTCTTTCTTTAAATTTTCTTCTTTCAAAGGATTGACACGGTAAGGATGTTGCTTGACAAATCTTTCAGTTCATTTCGTTCCTTTTCCGATAGATGACATAGTTTCTTGTCCAAGTTCACGAGCACATCTGAGTTCCGTAACTTAACACCACAGTCTAAACCTACATCTTGTACACCACCATCTAAGTCTATTTTACAAATATCAGCTGTACTTTTGACTTTGTGATGGTACAGAGGCCAAAGTAGCAATAGGTTGAGAGGTCTTGCTCTCTTCTCTTTCTACATATTTCTTAAGCATATTAACATGACATAATTGAGTTTTCTTGCGCCTCCCTGGAGTTTGTACAATATAGTTAACATCATCGACATTTTTCTCAACAACATAAGGTCCAAAATATCTAGCTTGCAAAGGCTGACTCGGTATTGGTAACAGAGCCAAAATTTTGTCACCTGGATAAAAACTTCTTGCACGGGCATCTTTGTCATACCATGTTTTCATTTTGGTTTGAGTAACGGCCAAAATTTTCTTTTGCCAATTCACATGCCCTTGTCAACCTTTGCTTAAAGTTAGACACATACTCTAAGAGATTCACTTTAGAATCTTCGTCCAGAATTTTGTCTTTCAAAATTTTCAAAGGACCACGTACAGTGTGTCCAAACACAAGTTCAAAGGTACTGAAGCCAAGAGATTCTTGTACAGATTCTCTAACGCCAAACAACAACATGTGTATACCTTCGTCCCAATCTCTTTTGTTTTCAAAACAATAAGATCTCATCATATTCTTCAATGTCTGATGAAAACGTTCTAAAGCACCCTGAGACTCTGGATGATAAGCACTAGACTTATACTGCTTGATCTGGAGCTGGTACATGACTTGTTGAAAAATATCAGACATGAAATTCGAACCTTGGTCCGATTGGACAGCTTTTGGAAGACCAACCAATGTAAAGAATTTAACCAAAGCCTTGACTATGTTAGGGGCCTTAATATTTCTGAGTGGAATGGCTTCAGGAAAGCGTGTGGAAGCACTTATAATAGTTAAAAGATACTCATTCCCAGACTTAGTTTTGGGTAGAGGACCTACACAGTCTATAATAACTCTACTAAATGGTTCCTCAAATGCTAGAATTGGGTTCAGAGGTGCCACAGGGATTTTCTGATTAGGTTTCCCTACCTAACATGGTCCCGACAAAGTATTGTTAAATTTCTGGTTGATCCCAAATCGAAGATGACTACCATCACACTATATGTAATTAATTTCCTATATGTTAAGGCCCTTGGGCCTCTTGTTTGAAATAAAGTTTGTTGAGAGAAATTAAAAATGATCCTGACATGATCCTGACAAAGTGACACCATATATAATTAATTTTACTATTGTCAAGGTAGGCAGATGACCGTTAAGGCCCTTTAGGCCTCTTGTTCTTTAACAAAGCAGTAAGTGGAGCTGCTATAACAGAGCAATTTTGACAAAATTTTCTGTAGTATCCAGCCATTACCAAGAAATCTCATCAGCTCTCTCTTGCCTCCAGGAGTTGGTAAAAATCTATAATTGATTCTAACTTTGGCCTGAACACGGTTTTACCTGTCCCTGTCCTACAACATGGCCTAAAAATTCAACAGCTCCATGACAAAATTCACATTTCAATAAGTTTACAGTCAATTTCATGGTAGTGAGTCTCGAAGAATTCACGAATCCCGTGTAGATGGTCTTCCCACGTGTCGTGGTAGTTGATGACGTCATCAATATATCCATCACAGCCTTCCAGGTCTGATATCACGCTGTTGAGAAGACGTTGAAGTGTTGCCGGGGCATTCTTCATACCAAACGGCATAACTTTGTACTGGTACAAACCTTGTGAGGTCACAAATGCCGACACTTCTTTAGCTCTTTCTGTTAATGGCACCTGCCAATATCCTTTCAACAGGTCAAACTTGCTTACGTACTTGGCTTTGCCAACTTTGTCAATACACGAGTCAATCCTTGGAATTGGATAAGAGTCTGTTTTACTGACAGAGTTTACTTTTCTGAAGTCAGTACAGAACCGGTATGTCTTGTCTGGCTTTGGCACCAGAACACATGGAGAGCTCCATTCACTTTTGCTTGGTTCAATAATATCATTGTCCAACATGTATTGAATTTCTTTCTTTAAATTTTCTTCTTTCAAAGGATTGAACACGGTAAGGATGTTGCTTGACAAATCTTTCAGTTCATTTCGTTCCTTTTCCGATAGATGACATAGTTTCTTGTCCAAGTTCACGAGCACATCTGAGTTCCGTAACTTAACACCACAGTCTAAACCTACATCTTGTACACCACCATCTAAGTCTAATTTACAAATATCAGCTGTACTTTCACTTTGTGATGGTACAGAGGCCAAAGTAGCAATAGGTTGAGAGGTCTTGCTCTCTTCTCTATCTACATATTTCTTAAGCATATTAACATGACATAATTGAGTTTTCTTGCGCCTCCCTGGAGTTTGTACAATGTAGTTAACATCATCGACATTTTTCTCAACAACATAAGGTCCAAAATATCTAGCTTGCAAAGGCTGACTCGGTATTGGTAACAGAGCCAAAATTTTGTCACCTGGATAAAAACTTCTTGCACGGGCATCTTTGTCATACCATGTTTTCATTTTGGTTTGAGTAACGGCCAAATTTTCTTTTGCCAATTCACATGCCCTTGTCAACCTTTGCTTAAAGTTAGACACATACTCTAAGAGATTCACTTTAGAATCTTCGTCCAGAATTTTGTCTTTCAAAATTTTCAAAGGACCACGTACAGTGTGTCCAAACACAAGTTCAAAGGTACTGAAGCCAAGAGATTCTTGTACAGATTCTCTAACGCCAAACAACAACATGTGTATACCTTCGTCCCAATCTCTTTTTGTTTTCAAAACAATAAGATCTCATCATATTCTTCAATGTCTGATGAAAACGTTCTAAAGCACCCTGAGACTCTGGATGATAAGCACTAGACTTATACTGCTTGATCTGGAGCTGGTACATGACTTGTTGAAAAATATCAGACATGAAATTCGAACCTTGGTCCGATTGGACAGCTTTTGGAAGACCAACCAATGTAAAGAATTTAACCAAAGCCTTGACTATGTTAGGGGCCTTAATATTTCTGAGTGGAATGGCTTCAGGAAAGCGTGTGGAAGCACACATAATAGTTAAAAGATACTCATTCCCAGACTTAGTTTTGGGTAGAGGACCTACACAGTCTATAATAACTCTACTAAATGTTCCTCAAATGCTAATAACTGCCACAGGGATTTTCTGATTAGGTTTCCCTACCACATGACAAGTATGACAAGACCTACAAAAATCAGCCACATCCCCGTTTCAACTTGGGCCAAAAGAAGTGATCTAGATCCTGTTATAAGTCTTGGTCACACCTAAATGCCCTTCCATAGGTAGCGACAAACTCAGAATATCTTGCCTATACCTCGGTGGGACAACCATTTTGATTGACAACCTTTCTTCCTCGGGAGACACATCAGGGGGGCGCCACTTTCAACACACCTTGACTTAACGGAAGTAACAAACCGGGACTTTCTCAGCCTCTTCCTCACTCTCAAAGCCCGATTACACAATAAGGAGATTTCAGGATCTTTCTCCTGTTCTACTATAAGCTCCTCTTCTAGACAAAGATGATTTACTCATCATGTCAGCCAAAGAAGTACCTTTGTTAGGAACAACTCTATCACTATCAAAGTCTGCAGGATGCTCAAAAGATCACACTTGCCCCCGACATCCTCTATATCATGAGCCAAGAAAGTGTTCACCTAACCCTGGACTATAATGATCCTCAACTACTGCAACATTAGAAACCTTCTTACTCATTGAACGAGTTACAGCACAAGAAGGGAAAATACCAGGAAAATTCCTGTTGAATAGTCTCAAAAGCATCATCCTGTTTTATCTGGAATACTGGACACTAAGG